>NC_084560.2:7025420-7280420 GCF_033978685.3 Nerophis lumbriciformis
TTAATTACTGATTTTGTATCCTCTTTTGAGGTTGGGGTTGCTTCCGGCCAACCACTGCGATTGTCAACACAAGTCAGCAAGTATCTTTTCACTTTCACCGGATTGATCATATCAATGAAGTCAAAAACTAGACACGGTTCACCCTCACCTCCTCCATATTCCAAATTGATCTACTAAACTACTATCGATGTGCAAAATGGCTATTTTCAAGTTAAATTTACAAACTTACAACAATTTAGTTATAACTTCTTACCCACTGGAATATTGTTAAAACTATTTTGTTGTACGGAGTCTGAATCCAAGAGTCTGAATCCACCCTCCCTTGCTCCTCCTTCTATTTCTGAAAAAGGGACTGTGTCAGTAATACTATCACTTTCAGAAACATCTAAGAAAAAGGTCAGCTAATAGTCAAGTACAGCAAGAGCAGGGGCGGAGGACAGGTCATGTTTGAGGTCAATGAAAGTCATTTCAGCCTATGTGGACCACTGG
Source organism: Nerophis lumbriciformis (assembly GCF_033978685.3). Classification (NCBI taxonomy): domain Eukaryota; kingdom Metazoa; phylum Chordata; class Actinopteri; order Syngnathiformes; family Syngnathidae; genus Nerophis; species Nerophis lumbriciformis. The sequence goes on from NC_084560.2 coordinate 7,025,910, forward strand.
AGGGTGGTATTAGGGTAGGGGACCCCTTAGCGAAATCAGAAATAACTCAAACTCAACTAAACCCTTTATTTTATGTAACGTATTCAATATGGTGAAAGCTTCAAAGTATGCCTATATTTATATTGACACAAATACTAGAAAAATACTAATCTTATGGCGGTTGCTTTAGCAATAGTAATTTGAAATTTTACCACCCCTGGTGGCCACAATAACAAATCAAGTCAAGCTCATGTTGTAGAAAGTCGAAAGATGCGGACACGTTTGTTACTGAATACTTTCTATCAGACTTCTGTCATGGCGACTGTGTGTATGTAATAAGCAACTATAATTGTTTGATATGCTTAAATGTAATGTGTCGTTTTAGCTCCTCGTAGCCTACAGCCGGGGTGTCCAAAGTGCAGCCCCATAGCTATGTGCTTAACAGAAAACTTAAACAATAGAAAATGTGGTATTTGGGTGTCGGTGCAATGAGTGGCAGCTACGCCGTGTTTTATCATTGGACCTAAGTCTTTGGTTTTGTATGCGGGGCAAAGAGCAAGGGAACAATGTGGGACAGCCATTGTGTCCATCTTATATCATGCTAGTTGTAGCAAAGATAGGTCAACATGAGCAGCCACACCTTGAGTTCCAACATATATAAATATAAAGGAGTCAAAGGCCTCCTGGCAAGAACATGAGGCGAGTCGGGTGGCGGTACACACGGAAGCATCTCAGTCAGCCAGGGTTTTCACTGATAGAGCAGTTGGAGATGTCAGCCATTTCTGGTGTTTCAGGCTGTGGTATGAGCTCATGGAGGAGCCTTGGTAGTGGTGTCGCAGCTTGGTGGTTGAGCCGTCAGGTAACACCAGGAAGGTTCCTTCTGTGCGATATTGAATGTCAGGGTACAGTCTCTAAAGGAGGTCATTACCAATTAGGCAAGGTGTGTGCAGGTCAACCACGAAGGGGTGCTTCAACGAGAGTCCAGCAATCTGAGCCGGAAGAGGTTTGGTGACCGGTAACATTCTTGTGACCTCAGCGAAGCCTTCGACCTTCAAAAAGGAAGCACACAGTTTCTTTGGTACCTCTGCATTCAGAAATGAGTGGGTGGCACCAGTGTCAATCACAAACTGATAACATTGTCCGTTGACACTTATGTCCAGCAGGGGGCCTGTCTGTATTTCCTGCTGGGGCTTCTGCCTTGGGCGTCCTTTGCCATGCCTGTATGATGTTTTGGCTGAAATTGGGAGCCTGTCTCGTTCAGAGGAGTTAGGACATTTACGTTGCCAGTGACCCGGCTGGTCACAGATGGAACAGTTTTCACCCTGTCTTGGCCTTAAAGCCCCTTGTCCACCACCCGAGTCCAACCGTCTGGTCGCACGTCTGTTGAAGATTCTTTCCTCCACCTGCTGGGACTGAAAAGCAAGGTCACCCACTGCTGAATATACCCTAGCTGATCTTTGACCTTTTGGTTCTTTTAACTTTTCATCTTCAGCGATCTGTAATTTAAGTAGTTGTTTCCTTGTTACTCTACCACCAGCCTTGTTGTTTTCATCCTGCTCTGTCCAATTTTGCATGTGATGAATAAGATGTCCCTGCCATGTGTTGTTTTTGGCACCGTGTATATCAGGGTTAGCTTTGTCCAAAGTGCTTAGCCAAAGGTTCCCTCCCTGAGGTATAGGTGGGAAAGCAAGGTCAACAATGGCTTGCATGTCTGTGACGGCAAAATGCTTATATTGAAATTGTCCCCTAATAGCAGTGTTATGTGTCAAAAATGTCTGGTATGCACGCGCGAGGTTGCCATCTGCCGGAGGAAAATGGTCAGACGTGCAAAGGAAGGGGTTAAGAATTTGAGCCGATGGAGACATTTTAAGTTTTGGAGTTAGGTTCAATCTTAGAGAGGGCGTGATAGTACCTCTCTCGCTTGTAACTGGAGTAGGGGGCGTTGGCTTAGTCAAAGTCTGGGCGGGTCGTTTGAATAGTCTGGGGCATGCGCGACATGCGAAAGACCATCCCGTCCATTTTATCATATTCTTCTCTAACTTTCTTTTCTCTTCCGTCAAACTCTTAAATTCTCGAGCACATAAGTTCTGTAAGCCTTCTTTTAAACCGTTAGGTTCCTCGCCCTGTGCTCGAGTAATCTCCTTAACTACTTCACCTTGTCCCCCCCCCCTCCGTCTCTCCCCGCGGACTCCACCGTCACCAATAGCAACACACGCACACACAAGCGAGCGCGCACACACACACACACACACACACACACAATCACGCGTATGCTCTCAGCACACACACACACACACACACACACAAACACACAACCAGCAGCACACACACACACACAAGGAAAAAACTGCACGAAAGCTCTTTCTTTGCGTTTCACTTTACCATAAAACTTCCAGTTACTTTTCTTAATTTACCAAACGTTTGAGTTCACGACTTTTCGAGTATTGTAAACTCCCTCTTAACCATTTCAAGAAACGTTCTCTCTTTTTTTTTTTTTAAACTCTACTTTCTAATTTCATTGTCGACAACAGTACATTCATCACACTTTCTCCCCAACCGCCATCACATTCCTATCTGTCACACTCCGTGGCCATTGTGTCTTTGTCTCAGAATTTATCGTCCCAGACGAAGGGCCTCGAACCCGTTACTTCAGAATTTATCGTCCCAGACAAAGGGCCTCGAACCCGTTACTCGTTTAGGCCACGACCAATGACCCAGAGTGAGCTACACCCAACTATTAGTTTATTCGTCAATGAAACTGCCCGTCACGGTAGTCGAGACACAATGACGCGAGTTGACCACTTATTTACAACTTTGTATGTAATGGCGGACAAGGCAAAAATGCAATCAATCCATCAAAATGTCCACTCTGTGTCTGGGGTACAAACAGTGTTTGACTTACATACTTCAAGACAGACTCCTAAAGCAGATTTTAGAAAAAGGCTCTGCTTACCTTGTTTTATGTTTGGACAACAATTGAGTCTGTCCAGAAGAGTGCAAGAGGTGTCCAATTCTCAGCGTGTCGCACCGGACGAGCCCCCAAATTGTTGCGTTTGGACCAGTTGTTCCTCCCAGGGAATTCAAGTCGCTGGTCGCTCCCAAACTCTTTACGACACTTAAAGCTGAGTAGAAGAACCACCAGAGACAGAATAGGTATTTTGTAATATATTTGCAAAGCTTTGTAAATATACTGAGACCAGTCCAGCATAGAACATTCAATCGCGCAGCTAAGATGGTCTGCCCTCCAAAATGGAAACCCTCTATTCTATCAAGTCTCTCTCTCTCCCACCCTCGCAGTCTTGTCCCTCCAGCCCAAACACATGCCCATTGTCCTCCGCACCTGGACATAAGAATAGATAAGAAGAAGGAGTATCTCTCTTTCTTACATTCCATATTCAAGGTTAGCACACAGCATTTGCAGACAACCAAAAGACCACAATTGGAAGAAAAACACTAGCTGTTTTGTAATATGATTATGGAATAAAAAGAAGTAACACTTAAATTCGGATATATGTAAATATCTGCCGCCGACATTACCCAGATAGTTATTTCACATATATATATATATATTACCCAGTTATTCCACATTTATATATTACCCATATAGTCATTCCACATTTATATATTACCCATATAGTTAATCCACATTTAGATTTTACCCATATAGTTATTCCACATATAGATATCACCCTTATAATTATTTCACACTTAGATATTACCCATAGTTATTCCACATATAGATATCACCCTTATAGTTATTTCTCATTTAGATATTACCCATATAGTTATTCCACATTTAGATATTACCCAAATAGTTATTCTACATATAGCTATCATTTCACATTTAGATATTACCCATAGTTTTTCCACATTTAGATATTACCCATATAGTTATTCCACATTTAGATATTATCCATGTATATATTCCACATATAGATATTACCCATATAGTTATTCCACATATAGATATCACCCTTATAGTTATTTCACACTTAGATATTACCCATATAGTTATTCCACATATAGATATCACCCTTATAGTTATTTCACATTTAGATATTACCCATATAGTTATTCCACATTTAGATATAACCCATATAGGTATTCCACATATAGATATCACCCTTATAGTTATTTCACATTTAGATATTACCCATATAGTTTTTCCACATTTAGATATTACCCATATAGTTATTACACATTTAGATATTATCCATGTATATATTCCACATATAGATATTACCCATATAGTTATTCCACATATAGATATCACCCTTATAGTTATTTCACACTTAGATATTACCCATATAGTTATTCCACATATAGATATCACCCTTATAGTTATTTCACATTTAGATATTACCCATATAGTTATTCCACATTTAGATATAACCCATATAGGTATTCCACATATAGATATCACCCTTATAGTTATTTCACATTTAGATATTACCCATATAGTTTTTCCACATTTAGATATTACCCATATAGTTTTTCCACATTTAGATATTACCCATATAGTTATTACACATTTAGATATTATCCATGTATATATTCCACATATAGGTTTTTACCATCAAGTTATTCCACATATAGATATTACCCATACAGTTATTCCACATTTAGATATTACCCATGTATTTATTCCACAAAAAGATATTACCCATTAAGTTATTCCACATATAAATATTACCCATGTAGTTATTCCACATTTAGATATTACCCATATAGTTATTCCATATTTAGATATTACCCATAGTTATTTTACATATAATTACCCATATAGTTATTCCACATTTAGATATTACCCATATAGTTATTCCCCATACCGTGTCCAAGATGCAAACGTGTGATTTTCAAACCTCATCCAGGAATGTTTTGGAATGAAATATGCATTGTTTGAATAAATACGAGATTATTTATTGATTGTTTCATTGTTTTATTGAAACGTACACTCTGTGTAACAAAAATAGTTTGGTGTTATGAACCATATAAAAAAAAAAAAAATCACTTTTCGTTTGTACATATAGACAGTTCTCTAGAAAAATAATCATAAATTATTAATTAGATTTGTTCACAATCAAGCAAAGAGACTTATTCTTCTGCGTTCAAATCAAGCTCCTTGAAATACTGAGGAGGCAATCAGTAAATAATGTACAGTATGAGACATTGTCATACATTTTGGCGATTGCTGGAATAAACATTTCTTTAAATTAATCCTAATGTGGAAGCTGCGAAGCACAAATACATGATTTTAAATATTAATGGTTAGGTCAAAGTTTGATTTGGAAGACACTTCTAAGGAGAGGATTATTACAATTATTATTGATAGTCGTCGGCAACAAAAGGTGGATGGTTGATCAATAAGCAGAGTGAGATATCACTAAGCAGAGTGAGATATCAATAAGGCGGCAGGCTAACTTTCCTCATCCGAGTCGAATCCAAAGAGCGCGGAGCAGGTGTTGAGACTCTTGTGTTTGTCCAAGTCTTCCAGGCTGCTGAAGGACGACAAGCACTTGATGCATCGATGTCTAACCCGCTCTTTAGGCGTGCCCTGGCCCTGTGGGTGGGGCTGGTAGGACCTGGTTTTGGTGCACCAGGAGCTCTCCGCCGGAGCCGAGTGGTGCGTGTCTCTCCTCCTGCGCATGACCAGCAGAGACTCGTCCATGTAGCTGCTGGGCGGCGGGCGGATGAAAGGTTTCTTGCTGGACGGCGAGCACGAGTCCTCCCGGGGGCCGAAGGTCTTGATGATGAGCGGCTCCAGGACGTCGAGTTGGACCGCCTCGTCCAACAGAGTCCGCCTTTCCGGCTTCTTGGCGTTCAAGGGGTCCAAAACGGGTTTGGTGGTCGGGGACTTTTTAGGAGGCACCACATGAGTGCTGGGGGGCGCCGCAGGAGTGCTGTGAGGCGCCGCAGGAGTGCTGTGAGGCGAGGCGTCCCGGTCTTCCGGTCCTGTGTCCTCACAGCCGTTGACAGGCCTGTTCTGCGTGGCCTTCGGACAAGCCTCCTGGACAACTCTGCTGGGCTCCCCCACAAGTCCGAGGTGAGACCCGTCACCCGCGCGGTCCCACTTGAGGGTGTCCCTCGGCGCCGGTTTGTGCAGCCAGAGTTCCTCCACCCTCACCTTCTGCTTCCAAGGAGCCGCGATGTTCTCCCTCAGCAGTCGGTTGGCGTTGGAGTCCACGTCGGGCGCCGGAACGTAGTGCCTCCACTCGTGGTCCAGGAGACTGGGCAAGGTGAAGAACCGCTTGTCGCAGTTGGCGAAGACGCACTGGGGCAGAAAGGGATTGTGGGTAATGACGTGCTCCTTCAGCTGCTGCGGCGTGAGGAAGCGTGCGTCGCAGTGCGAGTGGTAGCAGAAGTGCGGCAGGGAAGGATCGTGGCGCCTCATGTGGTCTTTGTAGTGCTGCAGGATCCAAAGTTTCCTGGTGCACACGGGGACATAAACACAGTTAGATCTACATTAAGTCATACAAACTTAGATCTACATTAAGTTATATAAACAAAGTTAGATCAACGTTAGGTTATACAAACATAGTTAGATAAACAAAGTTATACAAAGTTAGATCAACATAAAGTTATATAGACAAGGTTATACAAACATAGTTATGTAATAAAGATAGTATATAAACATATTTATACAAACAAAGTTTTACAAACGGTTATATAAAAATTAAGTTAAATAAACAAAGTTATATAACATTGTTATCCAGTTATATAAACCGTTATACAAACATTACGTTGTATACAAGTTATACAAAGTTAAATAAACAAAGTCATATTAACAAAGTTATATAAACATATATATATATATACAAACAAAGTTATACAAACAGTTATATAAACATTAAGTTGAATACAACAAGTTATACAAAGTTGAATAAACAAAGTTGTATAAACATATTTGTTTCTACAAAGTTAGATAAACATTAAGTTATACAAACAGTTATACAAACATTAAGTTGTATACAACAAGTTATACAAAGTTGAATAAACAAAGTTGTATAAACATATTTGTTTATACAAAGTTAGATAAACATTAAGTTATACAAACAGTCATATAAACATTAAGTTATATAAACAAAGGTATACAAACAGTTATATAAATAAAGTTATACAAACAGTTATATAAATAAAGTTATACAAACAGTTATATAAATAAAGTTATACAAACAAAGTTATACAAGCATAGTTATATAAATAAAGTTATATAAACATATTTATACAAAGTTTTAAAAACAGTTATATAAACATTAAGGTGTATACAAAAAGTAATACAAAGTGAAATAAACATAGTTATATAAACAAAGTTATATAAACATATTTGTATAAACAAAGTTTTACAAACAGTCATATAAACATTAAGTTATATAAACAAAGTTAGACAAACAGTTATATAAATAAAGTTAGACAAACAGTTATATAAATAAAGTTATACAAGCATAGTTATATAAATAAAGTTATATAAACATATTTATACAAAGTTTTAAAAACAGTTATATAAACATTAAGGTGTATACAAAAAGTAATACAAAGTGAAATAAACAGTTATATAAACAAAGTTATATAAACATATTTGTATAAACAAAGTTTTACAAACAGTCATATAAACATTAAGTTATATAAACAAAGTTAGACAAACAGTTATATAAATAAAGTTAGACAAACAGTTATATAAATAAAGTTATACAAGCATAGTTATATAAATAAAGTTATATAAACATATTTATACAAAGTTTTAAAAACAGTTATATAAACATTAAGGTGTATACAAAAAGTAATACAAAGTGAAATAAACATAGTTATATAAACAAAGTTTTACAAACAGTCATATAAACATTAAGTTATATAAACAAAGTTATACAAACAGTTATATAAATAAAGTTATACAAACAGTTATATAAATAAAGTTATACAAACAGTTATATAAATAAAGTTATACAAACAAACAAAGTTATACAAGCATAGTTATATAAATAAAGTTATATAAACATATTTATACAAAGTTTTAAAAACAGTTATATAAACATTAAGGTGTATACAAAAAGTAATACAAAGTGAAATAAACAGTTATATAAACAAAGTTATATAAACATATTTGTATAAACAAAGTTTTACAAACAGTCATATAAACATTAAGTTATATAAACAGACAAACAGTTATATAAATAAAGTTATACAAGCATAGTTATATAAATAAAGTTATATAAACATATTTATACAAAGTTTTAAAAACAGTTATATAAACATTAAGGTGTATACAAAAAGTAATACAAAGTGAAATAAACAGTTATATAAACAAAGTTATATAAACATATTTGTATAAACAAAGTTTTACAAACAGTCATATAAACATTAAGTTATATAAACAAAGTTAGACAAACAGTTATATAAATAAAGTTAGACAAACAGTTATATAAATAAAGTTATACAAGCATAGTTATATAAATAAAGTTATATAAACATATTTATACAAAGTTTTAAAAACAGTTATATAAACATTAAGGTGTATACAAAAAGTAATACAAAGTGAAATAAACATAGTTATATAAACAAAGTTATATAAACATATTTGTATAAACAAAGTTTTACAAACAGTCATATAAACATTAAGTTATATAAACAAAGTTATACAAACAGTTATATAAATAAAGTTATACAAACAGTTATATAAATAAAGTTATACAAACATAAACAAAGTTATACAAGCATAGTTATATAAATAAAGTTATACAAACATATTTATACAAAGTTTTAAAAACAGTTATATAAACATTAAGCTGTATACAAAAAGTAATACAAAGTGAAATAAACAGTTATATAAAGTTAGATAAACATTAAGTTATACAGTTATATAAAAAAAGTTACATAAACAAAGTTATACAAACATATTTATATAAACAAAGTTTTACAAACAGTTATATAAACATTAAGTTGTATACAACAAGTTATACAAAGTTAAATAAACAAAGTTATATAAACACATTTGTATAAACAAAGTTTTACAAACAGTCATATAAACATTAAGTTATATAAACAAAGTTATACAAACAGTTATATAAATAAAGTTATACAAACAGTTATATAAATAAAGTTATACAAACATAAACAAAGTTATACAAGCATAGTTATATAAAGTTATATAAACATATTTATACAAAGTTTTAAAAACAGTTATATAAACATTAAGGTGTATACAAAAAGTAATACAAAGTGAAATAAACATAGTTGTATAAAGTTAGATAAACATTAAGTTATACAAACAGTTATATAAAAAAAGTTACATAAACAAAGTTATACAAACATATTTATACAAACAAAGTTTTACAAACAGTTATATAAGCATTAAGTTGTATACAACAAGTTATACAAAGTTAAATAAACAGTTATATAAACAAAGTTATATAAACATATTTGTATAAACAAAGTTTTACAAACGGTCATATAAACATTAAGTTATATAAACAAAGTTATACAAACAGTTATATAAATAAAGTTATACAAACAGTTATATAAATAAAGTTATACAAACATAAACAAAGTTATACAAGCATAGTTATATAAATAAAGTTATACAAACATATTTATACAAAGTTTTAAAAACAGTTATATAAACATTAAGGTGTATACAAAAAGTAATACAAAGTGAAATAAACATAGTTATATAAAGTTAGATAAACATTAAGTTATACAAACAGTTATATAAAAAAAGTTACATAAACAAAGTTATACAAACATATTTATATAAACAAAGTTTTACAAACAGTTATATAAACATTAAGTTGTATACAACAAGTTATACAAAGTTAAATAAACAAAGTTATATAAACACATTTGTATAAACAAAGTTTTACAAACAGTCATATAAACATTAAGTTATATAAACAAAGTTGTACAAACAGTTATATAAATAAAGTTATACAAACAGTTATATAAATAAAGTTATACAAACATAAACAAAGTTATACAAGCATAGTTATATAAAGTTATATAAACATATTTATACAAAGTTTTAAAAACAGTTATATAAACATTAAGGTGTATACAAAAAGTAATACAAAGTGAAATAAACAGTTGTATAAAGTTAGATAAACATTAAGTTATACAAACAGTTATATAAAAAAAAGTTACATAAACAAAGGTATACAAACATATTTATACAAACAAAGTTTTACAAACAGTTATATAAACATTAAGTTGTATACAACAAGTTTTACAAAGTTAAATAAACAGTTATATAAACAAAGTTATATAAACATATTTGTATAAACAAAGTTTTACAAACAGTCATATAAACATTAAGTTATATAAACAAAGTTATACAAACAGTTATATAAATAAAGTTATACAAACAGTTATATAAATAAAGTTATACAAACAAACAAAGTTTTACAAGCATAGTTATATAAATAAAGTTATATAAACATATTTATACAAAGTTTTAAAAACAGTTATATAAACATTAAGGTGTATACAAAAAGTAATACAAAGTGAAATAAACATAGTTATATAAAGTTAGATAAACATTAAGTTATACAAACAGTTATATAAAAAAAGTTACATAAACAAAGTTATACAAACATATTTATATAAACAAAGTTTTACAAACAGTTATATAAACATTAAGTTGTATACAACAAGTTATACAAAGTTAAATAAACAAAGTTATATAAACACATTTGTATAAACAAAGTTTTACAAACAGTCATATAAACATTAAGTTATATAAACAAAGTTATACAAACAGTTATATAAATAAAGTTATACAAACAGTTATATAAATAAAGTTATACAAACATAAACAAAGTTATACAAGCATAGTTATATAAAGTTATATAAACATATTTATACAAAGTTTTAAAAACAGTTATATAAACATTAAGGTGTATACAAAAAGTAATACAAAGTGAAATAAACAGTTGTATAAAGTTAGATAAACATTAAGTTATACAAACAGTTATATAAAAAAAAGTTACATAAACAAAGGTATACAAACATATTTATACAAACAAAGTTTTACAAACAGTTATATAAACATTAAGTTGTATACAACAAGTTTTACAAAGTTAAATAAACAGTTATATAAACAAAGTTATATAAACATATTTGTATAAACAAAGTTTTACAAACAGTCATATAAACATTAAGTTATATAAACAAAGTTATACAAACAGTTATATAAATAAAGTTATACAAACAGTTATATAAATAAAGTTATACAAACAAACAAAGTTTTACAAGCATAGTTATATAAATAAAGTTATATAAACATATTTATACAAAGTTTTAAAAACAGTTATATAAACATTAAGGTGTATACAAAAAGTAATACAAAGTGAAATAAACATAGTTATATAAAGTTAGATAAACATTAAGTTATACAAACAGTTATATAAAAAAAGTTACATAAACAAAGTTATACAAACATATTTATATAAACAAAGTTTTACAAACAGTTATATAAACATTAAGTTGTATACAACAAGTTATACAAAGTTAAATAAACAAAGTTATATAAACACATTTGTATAAACAAAGTTTTACAAACAGTCATATAAACATTAAGTTATATAAACAAAGTTATACAAACAGTTATATAAATAAAGTTATACAAACAGTTATATAAATAAAGTTATACAAACATAAACAAAGTTATACAAGCATAGTTATATAAAGTTATATAAACATATTTATACAAAGTTTTAAAAACAGTTATATAAACATTAAGGTGTATACAAAAAGTAATACAAAGTGAAATAAACAGTTGTATAAAGTTAGATAAACATTAAGTTATACAAACAGTTATATAAAAAAAAGTTACATAAACAAAGGTATACAAACATATTTATACAAACAAAGTTTTACAAACAGTTATATAAACATTAAGTTGTATACAACAAGTTTTACAAAGTTAAATAAACAGTTATATAAACAAAGTTATATAAACATATTTGTATAAACAAAGTTTTACAAACAGTCATATAAACATTAAGTTATATAAACAAAGTTATACAAACAGTTATATAAATAAAGTTATACAAACAGTTATATAAATAAAGTTATACAAACAAACAAAGTTTTACAAGCATAGTTATATAAATAAAGTTATATAAACATATTTATACAAAGTTTTAAAAACAGTTATATAAACATTAAGGTGTATACAAAAAGTAATACAAAGTGAAATAAACATAGTTATATAAAGTTAGATAAACATTAAGTTATACAAACAGTTATATAAAAAAGTTACATAAAGTTATCCAAACATATTTATATAAACAAAGTTTTACAAACAGTTATATAAACATTAAGTTATATAGACAAGGTTATACAAACATAGTTATGTAATAAAGGCATATAAACATATTTATACAAACAAAGTTTTACAAAGAGTTATATAAAAATTTAGTTAAATAAACAAAGTTGCATAAACATTAAGTTATACAAACAGTTATACAAACATTAAGTTGTATACAACAAGTTATACAAAGTTAAATACACAAAGTTGTATAAACATATTTGTATAAACAAAGTTTTACCAACAGTTATATAAACATTAGTCATATAAACAAAGTTATAAAAACAGTTACAGTATATAAACAAAGTTATATAAACAAGGTTATATAAAGTTATATAAACATATTTAAACAAAGTTTTACAAACAGTTATAAAAACATTAAGTTGTATAAAACAAGTTATACACAGTTAGATGAACATAAAGTTATATAAACAAAGTTGTATAAACATATTTATATAAAAGTTTTACAAACAGTTATATAAACAGTTATACAAACATTAAAAACAAAGTTATACAAACATAGTTATATAAATAGTTGTATAAACATACTTATACAAAGTTTTAAAAACAGTATTATAAACATTAAGGTGTATACAAGTTATACAAAGTTAGATAAACAGTTATATAAACAAAATTGTATAAATACATTTATATAAACAACATTTTACAAACAGTTATATAAACAAAGTTGTATAAATACATTTATATAAACAACATTTTACAAACAGTTATATAAAGTTATATAAACATTAAGTTGTATACACAGTTATACAAAGTTAGATAAACAGTTATACAAACAAAGTTATACAAACAGTTATACAAACATTAAGTTGTATACAACAAGTTGTACAAAGTTAGATAAACAGTTATATAAACAAAGTTATATAACCATATTTATATAATCAAAGTTTTTCAAACAGTTATATAAACAAAGTTAGATAATTATATAAACATTAAGTTGTATACACAGTTATACAAAGTTAGATAAACAAAGTTATATAAACAACGTTTTACAAACAGTTATATAAACAAAGTTTTACAAAAAGTTATACAAACAAAGTTACATAAACATTAAATTGTATACACAGTTATACAAAGTTAGATAAGCAAAGTTATACAAACCAAGTTATACAAACAAAGTTATATAAACAATGTTTTACAAACAGTTGTATACACAAAGTTAGATAAACAAAGTTGTATAAACAAAGTTATAGAAACAAAGTTTTACAAACAAAGTTGTATAAACAAAGTTTTAAACAGTTGTATAAACTATAAACTATACAATTATTTAAATAAACAGTGTTTACATAATATGCAAAGTTATATGGACATACAATTATATATCGTTATATAAGAATAAAGTTATTTTATACACAATTTTAGAAGAATAGTTATGTAAACAAATGTACATAAAATAGTTATATTAAGATACAATTATATACACAGTTATGTAAGAATACAATTGTATGAACAAAGTTATATAAGAATAAAGTTACATAAACAAATGTGTATAAACATACAATTATAAGTTATATAAGAATAAAGTTACATAAACAAATGTGTATGAACATACACTTATAAGTTATATAAGAATAAATTATAAACCTAAAGTTTTATAAAAATAAAGGACCTCTTAGGGACACAATGAATCAAAGTCCAATCAGGTACATTACTTTGATGTTTTTGGTTTGACATACTATCTTTACATACTGTATCTATGTACCATCTTTACATACAAACTTTACACATCTATGTAACCTGTATCCTTGCACTACTCCGGCAGATAAGACAAGCAGGACCCCCAGCCAGGGAAAGAACCACAGAGCCGAGGGTCCAAACATTGTTGACATGCGGATGGTAGAGGAAGAACCCCCTGAGCGGAGCAGTACCCCCCTGGCATGTGAGCATGCCGAAGATAGACCTGCCAGCCCCCCAGTAAACAGAAAAGAGGGAACCAGGAAGAAAGTGCACCATCAAGTGGCCTAGAGCAAGTGATGTGAAGACATGGCAGAAACTGGACTCAGACCTCAGTCTACAGCTGGAGCACTCGCTACGTGGTAAAGTGGATAAGAAACTAAACCGTCTTGGTGACATCCTGTACGAGGAGTGCAAAGCTAGATTCGGTAGTGTCACTAAGAAGCAGCACAATCTCCCCCAAAGAAAGGGCAGGAGGGAGACCGAGAGAAGGCCTGTAGGTATTATGGGACAAGGTGAGACAGAAGCTGGGCAGCATACGAAGAGCAGAACGTATTCGCAGACGCAGGAAAAGAAAGGAGAAAGAAAGAGCTAGCTTTATGAGGAATCCTTTCAAGCACGCCCGTCAGCTTCTGGAGGAGAAAAGAAGCGGGAAACTCGAAGGCACCAAGGAGGAGCTTGAGCAGTACATCGGGGGCCGATACAGAGACTCAAAGAGGAACGATCCGTTAGGTTCACCAGAATACCTCCCTCCTCCAGAAGTCAGCATCAGCTCCTGGGCCTAACGGAATCCCTACAAGCTTTACAATAACTGCCCCCAAGTGCTGAAATGCTTGTGGAAGCTAATGAGCACAGCATGGAAAAATCTACTCATTCCGTCGGAGTGGCAGAGAGCTGTGGCGGTGTTTATTCAGAAAGAACAGGAGTCCCAAATACATCAGTCAATTCAGGAGCATTACTCTGTTGAATGTCGAGGCAAAGATCTTCTTTGCAGTCATGGCCAAGAGACTAACATCTTACCTCACAGAGAATGGCTATATTGACACCAGCTGTCAGAAAGCAGGAGAACCAGGTTTTCCAGGATGCGTGGAGCATTCTTCAATGATTTGGGGACAGATCCAGAGGGCCAAACAGGAGAAGAGCGACCTCCACGTGGTGTGGCTTGACCTTGTGGCTTATGGTTCTGTCCCTCACAAACTCATCCAGTTTGCATTGGAGTTCTTCCACGTCCCTGTTTCCATCATTAACCTGGTGACCAGCTACTTCAGGGACTTCCAGATGTGTTTCAGCCTCCAGGATTTCACAACAGGATGGCAGCGTCAGGAAGTAGGCATCGCCATGGGGTGTTCCATCTCCCCAGTCCTCTGTCACAGCTTTCGAAATCATCCTCCACAGAGCCCGTCAGACCGTAGGAGGAATAAGGCTGCAGACAGGGCAGAGGCTTCCACCACTCCGACTACATGGATGATGTCACTGTGGTACTGCAAACAGCCCCATGCACGAGAAGGTGTCTGACGAGGCTGGATGAGCTAGTGACATGGGCACGTATGAAGATAAAACCCTCCAAGTCTCGAAGCCTCTCCTTGCGCAAAGGCACCAGGAACGACAATACCATCTTTGTTGCAGGAGGTGAGCAAATCCCTCTACTGGTCAACCAGTCCATCCAAAGCCTAAGGAGGCAGTACAATGCGGACCTGTCGGACAAGCAGGCAGGCAAGGCAGCACGGAAACAACTCTCAGAAGGTCGAGCGAGTATCAGCAAGAGCCAACTCCCCAGAAAGTACAAGTTGTGGTGCTACAACTTCCCACTGTACCAAAGGGTTATATGGCCACTGAAGATGTGCGTGATTCTATCCTCAACAGCCAACGGGTTGGACAGACTAGCCAACTCCTACATCCGAAAGTGGCTGGGCCTACCGCCTTGCTTCTCCGACACTGGCTTATTTGGGGCAACTTCGCTGCATCTGCCGATCCAGTCCATCACCCTGGGCTATCTATGTACCATCTTTACATATCTATGTACCAACTTTACATATCTATGTACCATCTTTACATACCATCTTTACATATCTATGTACCAACTTTACATATCTATGTACCATCTTTACATACCATCTTTACATATCTATGTACCAACTTTACATATCTATGTATCATCTTTACATACCATCTTTTTGTGCCATCTTTACATATCTATGTACCAACTTTACATATCTATGTACCATCTTTACATACCACCTTTTTGTGCCATCTTTACGTATCTATGTACAAAATTGACATATCTATGTACCATCTTTATATACCATCTTTACATGTCTATGTACCATCTTTACATACTATCTTTACAGACCATCTTTTTGTGTCATCTTTACATATTAATGTACCATCTTTTAAATACCATCTTTACATATCGATGTACCAACTTTACATATCTATGTACTATCTTTACATACCATCTTTTTGTGCCATCTTTACATATCTATGTACCATCTTGACAGACCATCTTTTTGTGCAATATTTACATATCTATGTACCAACTTTACATACCATCGTTTTGTGCCATCTTTACATATCTATGTACCAACTTTACATATCTATCAACAATCTTTACATACCACCTTTTTGTGCCATCTTTACATATTTATGTACAAACTTGACATATCTATGTACCATCTTTACATGTCTATGTACCATCTTTACATACCATCTTTACATGTCTATGTACTATCTTTACATACCATCTTTTTGTACCATCTTTACAGATCTATGTACCATCTTTTTGTGCCATCTTTACATATCGATGTACCATCTTTTAAATACCATCTTTACATATCGATGTACAAACTTTACATATCTATGTACCATCTTTACAGACCATCTTTTTGTGCCATCTTTACATATCTATGTACCAACTTTACATATCTATGTACTATCTTTACATACCATCTTTTTGTGCCATCTTTACTTATCTATGTACCAACTTTACATATTTATGTACTATCTTTACATACCATCTTTTTGTGCCATATTTACATATCTATGTACCATCTTGACAGACCATCTTTTTGTGCCACATTTACATATCTATGTACAAACTTTACATACCATCTTTTTGTGCCATCTTTACATATCTATGTACCAACTTTACATATCTATGTACCATCTTTACATAGCACCTTTTTGTGCCATCTTTACATATCTATGTACCATCTTGACAGACCATCTTTTTGTGCTATATTTACGTATCTATGTCCCAACTTTACATACCATCTTTTTGTGCCATCTTTACATATCTATGTACCAACTTTACATATCTATGTACCATCTTTACATACCACCTTTTTGTGCCATCTTTACATATCTATGTACCAACTTTACATATCTATGTACCATCTTTACATACCACCTTTTTGTGCCATATTTACATATCTATGTACCAACTTTACATATCTATGTACCATCTTTACATACCACCTTTTTGTGCCATCTTTACATATCTATGTACCATCTTGACAGACCATCTTTTTGTGCCATATTTACATATCTATGTCCCAACTTTACATACCATCTTTTTGTGCCATATTTACATATCTATGTCCCAACTTTACATACCATCTTTTTGTGCCATCTTTACATATCTACGTACCAACTTTACATATCTATGTACCATCTTTACATGCCACCTTTTTGTACCATCTTTACATATCTATGTACAAACTTGACACATCTACTGTATGTACCATCTTTAGATACCATGTTTACATGTCTATGTACAATCTTTACATACCATATTTTTGTACTATCTTTACAGACCATCTTTACATATCGATGTACCAACTTTACATATCTATGTACCATCTTTACATACCATCTTTTTGTACCATCTTTACATACCATCATTTTGTGCTATCTTTACATATCTATGTATCATCTTTAGACCATTTTTTGTGTGCCATATTTACATATCTATGTACTAACTTTACATATCTATGTACCATCTTTACATACTATCTTTTTGTACCATCTTTACATATCTATCTACCATCTTTACAGACCATAATTTTGTGCCATCTTTACATATCTATGTACCAACTTTACAGACCATCTTTTTATATCTATGTACCAACTTTACATATCTATGTACCATCTTTACATACCATCTCTTTGTACCATCTTTACAGACCATCTTTTTGTGCCATCTTTACATGTCTATGTACCAACTTTACATATCTATGTACCATCTTTACATACCATCTTTTTGTGCCATCTTTACATACCATGTTTTTGTGCCACCTTTACATATCTATGTGCCATCTTTACATATCTATGTACCATCTTTAAATATTTACATACCATGTTTTTGTGCCATCTTTACATATCTATGTACCATCTTTAAATATTTACATACCATGTTTTTGTGCCACCTTTACATATCTATGTGCCATCTTTACATATCTATGTACCATCTTTAAATATTTATGTACCATCTTTACCTACCAACTTTACATTTTTACATACCATTTTTCATATGATCTTTACATATATTTACGTACAATTTTAATGTACCATTTTTCATACAATCTTTACATATCTATGTACGATCTTTACATATTTTTAAATGCCATCTTTTTTACAATCCTTAAAACTTAACGTACGATCTTAATGTACCATCTTGAAGTATGATCTTAACGTACGATCTTCACATATCATCGTCACATGCCATCTTTTTTACAATCCTTACCGAGCTCTATGTACGATCTTAATGTACCATCTTTACATACCATTTGAATGTACTATCTTTACATATGATCTTAATGTACCATCTTTACATACCATCTTTTTGTCCCATCTTTACATTTTTCATACGATCTTTACATATCTTTACACACAACCTTTACGTACGATCTTTATGTACCATTTTTCACACAATCTTGACATATCTATGTACGATCTTAAATGCCCCTGAGACAACTTTTTTTGCAATGTGTTGTTGCCATTAAATTCTAAGTGAATGAAAAAAATGCAGTTTCTCAGTGTGAACATGAAATATGTTGTCTTTGCAGTCTATTCAATTGAATATAAGTTGAAACGGATTTGCAAATCATTGTATTCTCTTTTTATTTACACAACGTGCCAACTTCACTGGTTTTGGGTTTTGTACATGTGGACTCTTACCTGGGACAGAAGGCGCACTTGTGCTTGGCCCAAAGGAATACCTTATCCAGCACCTGGTCCTCGTGGAGGTGACATCTGATGGCGTGTCTGATCACAGTGGAGGTGACTTTAACGAAGACTCGATCGCAGGACAGAGAGGGACACAGGAGACACTTGAGGTCCACACTGTAGCCGTTTTCTCCTGCTGACTTGTCCTGTCCATGCGGTCCCTCCTCCTTCGTGGTCCCGTGTGGACTTGAGACCACCACCAGGCTGTCTTTGATGACGACCTGATCGTCTGTGAAGTTTAGTAGCGTCGCCACGTTGGCGTCGTCTTTCTTCAACTTCTTCATGAGCGAGCGAAAGTTGCGGATGATTCGAGCCTCCCGACCCAGGCCGGCATTTTCCACTTTCGCTAATCTCCGAACTTCCTTCTTCGTAACTTTCGGCGGCTTTTTGGGCGGCTTTTTTAGCGGATTTTCGAGTAACTTTTCGGGCAGCTTTTCGGGCAGCTTTTCAGGCAGCTTTTCAGGCAGCTTTTCAGGCGACTTTTCAGGCGGCTTTTCAGGCGGCTTTTCAGGCATCTTTTCAGGCGACTTTTTAGGCAGCTTTTCAGGCGACTTTTTAGGCAGCTTGTTGGCCATCCCATTGGTGGCTGGAGCTTCCTGGCTGTTGTTCTTGCACATTTCCTGGATGTGATCCCAGATGTGCTTCTTGGCCACTTGGTGGTGCTGGAAGAGCTTCTCACACAGGATGCAGATGCTGCTGGTCTTCAGGTGAGCAACAGCATGTCTGCAAACGTTCAAGCCTTTGTAGGTTTTCTTACAGGCGCCACAGTGGTACTTGATGTGCGCATATTTTTGACCTCGCTCAACCTTCTCCTTCCACGTAAGGCCTCCTTTCACCTGCAACAGAAGACAAGACATGAAACACGTATATTTACATTCACGAGAAACATGTATATTAACGTTCATGTGAAACACGTATGTATATTCACGTGAAACACGTATATTCACGTGAAACACGTATATTCACGTGAAATACGTATATTAACGTTCACGTGAAACACGTATATTCACATGAATAACGTTTATTTACGTTCACGTGAAACACGTATATTTACGTTCACGTGAAACACGTATATTTACGTTCACGTGAAACACGTATATTTATGCTCACGTGAAACACGTATATTTACGTTAACCTGAAACACGTATATTCACGTGAAACACGTATATTTAAGTTCACGTGAAACACGTATATTCACGTGAAACACGTATATTTACGTTCACGTGAAACACGTATATTTACGTTCACGTAAAACACGTATATTTACGTTCACGTGAAACACGTATATTTACGCTCACGTGAAACACGTATATTCACGTGAAACACGTATATTCACGTGAAACACGTATATTTACGTTCACGTGAAACACGTATATTTACATTCACGTGAAACACGTATATTTACGCTCACGTGAAACACGTATATTTACGCCCACGTGAAACACGTATATTCACATGAAACTCGTATATTTACGTGAAACTCGTACATTCACGTGAAACACGTATATTTACGCTCACGTGAAACACGTATATTTATGCTCACGTGAAACACGTATATTCACATGAAACTCGTATATTTACGTGAAACTCTTATATTCACGTGAAACACGTATATTTACGCTCACGTGAAACACGTATATTTACGCTCACGTGAAACACGTATATTTACGTGAAACACGTATATTTACGTTCACGTGAAACATTTATATTTACGTTCACGTGAAACACGTATATTTACGCTCACGTGAAACACGTATATTTATGTGAAACACGTATATTTACGTTCACGTGAAACACGTATATTCACATGAAACACAGATATTTACGTTCACGTGAAACACGTATATTTACGTGAAACACGCATATTTACGTGAAACACGCATATTTACGTGAAACACGCATATTTACGTGAAACACGCATATTTACGTGAAACACGCATATTTACGTGAAACACGCATATTTACGTGAAACACGCATATTTACGTGAAACACGTATATTTACGTGAAACACGCATATTTACGTGAAACACGCATATTTACGTGAAACACGTATATTTACGTGAAACACGTATATTTACGTGAAACACGTATATTTACGTGAAACACGTATATTTACGTGAAACACGTATATTTACGTGAAACACGTATATTTACGTGAAACACGTATATTTACGTGAAACACGTATATTTACGTGAAACACGTATATTTACGTGAAACACGTATATTTACGTGAAACACGTATATTTACGTGAAACACGTATATTTACGTGAAACACGTATATTTACGTGAAACACGTATATTTACGTGAAACACGTATATTTACGTGAAACACGTATATTTACGTGAAACACGTATATTTACGTGAAACACGTATATTTACGTGAAACACGTATATTTACGTGAAACACGTATATTTACGTGAAACACGTATATTTACGTGAAACACGTATATTTACGTGAAACACGTATATTTACGTGAAACACGTATATTTACGTTCACGTGAAACAGATATTTACGTGAAACACGTATATTTACGTGAAACACGTATATTTACGTGAAACACGCATATTTTTTATATTCAGTAACTCAGTTACCGTTAGTTACTACATGATGCGTTACGTTATTTTACGCTATTTTTTATGTAGTATCGGCTAGAAACAGAAGATCTGAGTGTGTTTTATTGGAGCGCTGCGGTGTCGTCCTTCTGTGTCACAAGGAAAAGAAAAGGCGTGCTTTGTGTGGGTGGGGGGGCTCCCAGACCGTAGTCGAAGAGCGCAGGGGAGACGTTCCTCCAGGGCCTATGTACTTCGGTGCTAACAACTTTCACTTTACCCGGCAGTGGGTCTTTACAGCTCCGCGGTTTGTTGCAACTTTGTGACTTTATTGGTGTCTTGCACCGTGCATGCAGCCATCCACCAAGCTACTAGCACCTGTACGCACTCCCTCACCTCTCTCGCCCACTCACTCACTGACGTCACCCACCTCACATGCTGTCATATCTTAAAGGGCCCCACACACACACACACACACACACACACACACACACACACACACACACACACACACACACACACACACACACACACACACACACACACACACACACACACACACACACACACACACACACGCTACTCTCATAACAACTAACAAAACAATCTCACTACTTTTCTTTTGTAGAGAACAAAGAAAAGAACATTTTAGTTAAATGTAAGTTGTGTCTTGGATCAAAGATCCCATCTACTTAAAGTTAAAGTGCCAATGATTGTCACACACACACTAGGTGTGGCGAAATTATTCTCTGCATTTGACCCATCACCCTTGATCACCCCCTGGGAGGTGAGGGGAGCAGTGAGCAGCAGCAGTGACCGCGCCCAGGTATACTGCCCAAAACAGCAATTCAAATCGGCTGAAACAGCTACAAAAGCAACATGCTTCGACGAAGCTAGTAAAGAGAGAAACAGACTCCGATGCTACTTCACCTCCACCTAAGGATTTTAACGGAGGGACTGCTAGCCAGGACAGCATTGATAGAGCCATTGCAGCGTATGTGCTAGAAGACATGCAGGCTATTTCTACAGTGGAGTCACCCGCTTTCAGGCAGCTAATTAGCATGATACTGGCGTCAAACAGCAAATGGCACGGAAAACATGTTCCAAGTACCTGGACAGTGACTACATAAACTTGGAAAGCGAGCTAAAGAAAACACTCCAAACTCTGCCTCTGTTCATCATTCATCATTGAAGGTACACTCTGTCAATTCTCTTATATACTCTTTCATTCTAAACTTTTTAAGTGTTTGATTATCACATCACTCTAAATGTATAGACAATGAAGTTTACAAACATAAAGAGGGATCCTAGTGGGCCAGGTCAATCTTTCCTTATCTCTAAACTAAAACTGGGGAATTGTGTAGAGTGTTCTGGGCTTCAGTACAGTGTTGATCTCCTGAATACATTTTATTTCCGAATTCCTTGAGAGAGAAAAAATGCCTGGTTAGGCTTTGTGTATGTCATGTGTGCCTTCCTTGGGTGAAGCCAGGTTTACAGCTATGTTGTTATTATGCTGTTTGTTACTTATGGTGGGTTAGGGTTAGAGTTAGGGTTATGTTGTAGCTATTTAAAATAGTTTTGTCAATTTGTTCTGGCCTGAAATAAATTGGCCCTTTGAAACATATCTTTGTCTTTGTGTGTTGTATGTAGACAGCATTGCTTTCTGAGTTCAATGATGCAAATGCATGTCAAGTTGATCAACAGATTGTATTATTCTCCAGTGCAATAACAGTACTGAAATGAAGGCTAAAAGGGCATTAATGGGAGTTTTAAAAAAAAAGTAACTAAATAGTTACTTTTCACAGTAACACATTACTTTTTGGTGTAAGTAACTGAGTTAGTAACTGAGTTACTTTTGAAATAAAGCAACTAGTAACTGTAACTAGTTACTGGTTTTCAGTAACTAACCCATCACTGTTTACGTTCATGTGAAACACGTATATTCACGTTCACGAGAAACACGTACATTCACGTTCATATATACATATATATATATATATATATATATATATATATATATATATATATATATATATATAGATACATATGTTCATATACAGTGTTGGGTTAGTTACTGAAAAACAGTACCGTATTTTCCGCACCATAAGGCGCCCTGGGTTATAAGCCGCATCTAACTGCGCTAAAGGAATGTCAAAAAAACAGTCAGATAGGTCAGTCAAACTTTAATAATATATTAAAAACCAGCGTGATGTGGGCGCGCACGGAGTCGTATATCAACATGGACGGAGCTGCGTGAAAAAAGCCACCCGGCCTCTTCGCGTAAACTTAAACTTACCTTAACCACTCGCTCATCTTTTCTTCATCCATCCCTTCGAGTTAGCTTTTATGATGACGCCGGCTGGAAAGGTCTCTTTTGGCAAGGTCTTCCTTTTGAATATCACCATGGGTGGAAGTTTCTGGCCATTAGCATGGCAAGCTAGAACCACAGTGAAGGATGACTTCTCATTCCCTGTGGTGCGAATATTCACCGTACGTGCTCCCGTTGTATCCACAGTGCGGTTCACAGGAATATCAAAAGTCAGTGGAACCTCGTCCATGTTGATAATGTTCTCTGGCCGGATCTTTTTTTCAGCTATCTTGTTTTTACAATATGCACGGAAAGTAGCCAGCTTTTCTTGAAAGTCTTTAGGCAGTTGCTGTGAAATAGTAATCCGTGTGCGGATGGAGAGATTGCGTCTTTTCATGAACCGGATCCCTGTCGCTTAGTAGGAGCCATTTTGTGGTCTTTACAGATGTAAACACACAAAGGAAATGAAACGTAATATTCGCGCGCTTCTTCTTCTTCTTCTACGCGGGCGGGTGGTTGCTTACAGTAGAAGAAGAAGCGCTTCCTGTTCTATGGGGGCGGGTGCTTACCTTGGCGGTTGCTTGCGTAGAAGAAGAAGCACTTCCTCTTCTACGGGGAAAAAAGATGGCGGCTGTTTACCGTAGTTGCGAGACCGAAACTTTATGAAAATGAATCTTAATATTAATCCATATATAAAGCGCACCGGGTTATAAGGCGCACTGTCAGCTTTTGAGAAAATTTGTGGTTTTTAGGTGCGCCTTATAGTGCGGAAAATACGGTAACTAGTTACAGTTACTAGTTACTTTATTTCAAAAGTAACTCAGTTACTAACTCAGTTACTTACACCAAAAAGTAATGCGTTACTGTGAAAAGTAACTATTTAGTTACTTCTTCTACTTTTTTTTTTTTAAAGCTCCCATTAATGCCCTTTTAGCCTTAATTTCAGTACTGTTATTGCACTGGAGAATAATACAATGTGTTGATCAACTTGACATGCATTTGTATCACTGAACTCTGCTAAGCAATGTGCTCTACATACAACACACAAAGACAAAGATATGTTTCAAAGGGCCAATTTATTTCAGGCCAGAACAAATTGACAAAACTATTTTAAATAGCTGCAACATAACATACATAAGTAACAAACAGCATAATAACACTAACACTAACCACGTTAAACCCAGATTCCGAACTAATAAAGGTCTTAACTCATTCTCTTTCTATGCCACTTCAATATGGAATGCACTCCCAACAGGTGTAAAAGAAAGGGCATCTCTATCCTCCTTCAAAACCGCACTAATGGAACACCTCCAGGCAACTACAACCCTAAACTAACACCCTCCCTTCCACATAATACCTCTTCGGGTTGTAAATAATCAAATGTAGACACTTTTTCTTATACTTTCTGATCTCTCTCTCTGTGTCCACTACTTGCTGTACATATCCTACCAAGTCAGTCCTACACTGTTCCAATGTCCATTTCTCTGATGATGCAATTGTTGATGACTGAAGTGTTGATACCAACCAAACCTAACCCCCCCTCCATATCCCACACCCGGGATTGTAAATAATGTAAATAATTCAATGTATATACCCTGATGATTATCTTGTGTGATGACTGTATTATGATGTTAGTATGTATTTGATAGTATATATCTGTAGCATGAATCAATTTAAGTGGACCCCGACTTAAACAAGTTAAAAAACTTATTTGGGTGTTACCATTTAGTGGTCAATTGTACGGAATCTACTAATAAAAGTTTCAATCAATCAATCGATCAACAACATAGCTGTAAAGCTGGCTTCACCTAAGGAAGGCACACGTGACATACACAGAGCCTAACCAGGCAGATTTGAATTGTTGTTTTAACTAAAATGTTCTTTTCTTTGTGCTCGACAAAAGAAAAGAAGTGAGAATATCTCATACTTGCCAACCCTCCCGAATTTCAGTGCCTCTCCCTGGGACAACCAGTCTCCAAATTTCTCCCGATTTCCAGCCGGACTTAAGGCACGCCCCCTCCCGGTCCGTGCGGATCTGAGTGGGGACAGCCTGTCGTCACGTCCGCTTGGCCAACCAAAAAGTAACCACAGAACACTACACCGTATAGTCGTATAGTGTTCTGTGGTTACTTTTTTGTTGGCCAACGGTTTACGTTGTATTGCGCACCCCCCTCCCCTCCTCTCCCCTTCCCTTCCCACACTCAGACACACAGTCACACACACACACACAGAGAGCGCAGAGGAAGAATCAGAAGCACGTCTCTGCTTCGCTGGAATAAAACACACTCAGATCCTCAGTTTCTAGCCGATACTACATAAAAAATAACGTAAAATAACGCAGTAACGCATCATGTAGTAACGGTAACTGAGTTACTGAATATAAAAAATAACGCGTTAGATTACTAGTTACCGCCGAAACTAACGGCGTTACAGTAACGCGTTACTTTGTAACGCGTTAGTCCCAACACTGTTCATATATACATATGTATATAGATACATACATTATATATATATATATATATATATATATATATATATATATATACACACATGAACCCTTTGATGATATTGCGGACCATAGATGGTGAAATATATATATATATATATATATATATATATATATATATATATATATATATGTGTATATATGTATACATATGTATATATATACATACATACATATGTATACATATATACACATATATATAGATATATACATATATACACACACACACATATATATATATATATATATATATATATACATATATATACACATATATATATATACATATATATATATACATATATATACACATATATATATATATATACATATATATACACATATATATATATATATATACATATATATACATATATTTCACCATCTATGGTCCGCAATATCATCAAAGGGTTCAGAGAATCTGGAGAAATCACTGCACATAAGCAGCTAAGCCCGTGACCTTCTATCCCTCAGGCTGTACTGCATCAACAAACGACATCAGTGTGTAAAGGATATCACTACATGGGCTCAGGAACACTTCAGAAAACCAATGTAAGTAACTACAGTTGGTCGCTGCATCTGTAAGTGCAAGTTAAAACTCTCCTATGCAAGGCGAAAACCGTTTATCAACAACACCCAGAAACGCCGTCGGCTTCGCTGGGCTTGAGCTCATCTAAGATGGACTGATACAAAGTGGAAAAGTGTTCTGTGGTCTGACAAGTCCACATTTCAAATTGTTTTTGGAAACTGTGGATGTCTTGTCCTCCGGACCAAAGAGGAAAAGAACCATCCGGATTGTTATAGGTGCAAAGTTGAAAAGCCAGCATGTGTGATGGTATGGGGGTGTATTAGTGCCCAAGACATGGGTAACTTACACATCTGTGAAGGCGCCATTAATGCTGAAAGGTACATACAGGTTTTGGAGCAACATATGTTGCCATCCAAGCAACGTTACCATGGACGCCCCTGCTTATTTCAGCAAGACAATGCCAAGCCACGTGCTACATCAACGTGGCTTCATAGTAAAAGAGTGCGGGTACTAGACTGGCCTGCCTGTAGTCCAGACCTGTCTCCCATTGACAATATGTGGCGCATTACGAAGCCTAAAATACGGAAATAAGGAAAGGCCATGTAACACAGTCGTGAACATGCCCTTTCCCAATGACTTTGGCATGTGTTGCAGCCATGAAATTCTAAGTTAATTATTATTTGCAAAAAAATAAATAAAGTTTATGAGTTTGAACATCAAATATCTTGTCTTTGTCGTGTATTCCATTGAATATGGGTTGAAAAGGATTTGCAAATCATTGTATTCCGTTTATATTTACATCTAACACAATTTCCCAACTCATATGGAAACGGGATTTGTATCCATCCATCCATCCATCTTCTTCCGCTTATCCGAGGTCGGGTCGCGGGGGCAGCAGCCTAAGCAGGGAAGCCCAGACTTCCCTCTCCCCAGCCACTTCGTCCAGCTCCTCCCGGGGGATCCCGAGGCGTTCCCAGGCCAGCCGGGAGACATAGTCTTCCCAACGTGTCCTGGGTCTTCCCCGTGGCCTCCTACCGGTCGGACGTGCCCTAAACACCTCCCGAGGGAGGCGATCGGGTGGCATCCTGACCAGATGCCCGAACCACCTCATCTGGCTCCTCTCGATGTATATATATTTGTATATATATATTGTATATATATATATATATATATATATATATATATATATATATATATATGTGTGTGTGTATATATATATATATATATATATATATATATATATATACACATATATATATATATATATATATATATATATATATATATATATACACATATATAGATATATACATATACACATACATATATACACATATGTATATATACATATTTAACCTTTTTTTGTTGTTGGTAAAAATCAGTTTTCAAAAACATGTTTTTCTCCATGCAACCAGAAGCTTTTTTTAACCTGTAATCTGTTTTGACAAAGTGTCATTATAATTATTGTACCAAATACAATTGTGAAAATCTGTCTGAATTAAGAATTGTTTCTGAATCAAATAGTCAGCCCAGGAATCGAATTGTGAGGTGCCCACAGACTCACGCCGCTAATTGTTATTACGCTAATAGCCTCCCCATTTCATGGTCGACACGAGCAAAAAATAATGTGAACATTTCAAGAACCAAAGCAACTCCAAGATGGTGACAAATAACACACTGACCGCTTTCTTTGATTTCTTGGCGAGTTGTGACTTTCCTGGTCCGAGCACGGGCGCTTCCGCAGGCTGTCCCGTGTCGTCGTCAGGGTGTGTGGACTGAAGATGGTAACTGTGGCGCACTTCCACCGGGAAACTGGCCACGTCCAGCAGAGGTCCGTCCAGCTCTGGCTCCCCTTGGACAGCGAGGGCTTCACAAACATCACATTCTTGGCCTCGCTTCTCCAGGTGTGCACGCTCCAGTTCCACCTCGTTCTCCAGGTGAGGCATCTCCTCCTCTGCGGGGTCCGGCCCACACTCCTCCCTGGGAAGGGGTAACTCATTATCGGGGTAGGAGACTTCCCATCTATATAAAGGCTTCCTGCCCCGCTTTTTCCCTTTCACCACCACCAACTTCTGCTGAACGCTCGGTGCCTTCTCCAGCGTGGGAAGACCCTGCAGCCACCTCCTCCTCCTGCCCTTCCTCGTCAAGATCTGGCTTTTCACACAGCGGGACAAGTTTTCCCGGTTAATAGGGAGCGTGTCGTCAGAGTTTTCCCTCCGGGTGTGATTGTGTCTCAGTGCGTAGACGGCCTTTTCAGACCCTGAGGAAGGTTTGAGGTTGTATTTGAATTCGGGATCGTTCTCTTCGTCTATTAGATCATCGTCCAGTTGGATTCTCTTCTGCAGTTTTCTCTTCCTGACAGGCGCGTGACTCAACGGGCTTACAATCTTGCCATCAGAAATAGGTTCCTGTGGAGGGTCCTGGTTCTCCGCTGGAGTGCCAGTGCACTCGCAGGAACCTAAATCTTTAGTGTTAGAATCATTTGTGGCAGTACTCGTCAACAGCTCATCATCACAATAGTCCTTTTCCTCCTCAGTCTCGTTGAGAACAGCGTCTTGGGTCACTTTGTCACCGATCAACTCCAAGCAGCGACTCCTGAGTGTCAGGATATTCCAAAACTCTGGGTCGAAACACAGACGTTCTTTGAGCATCTGAAATATGAAGCGAAACGATATAGTTAGTCCTCAATATCGACTGGTACACTGCAAAAACTGAAATCTAAGCAAGATGAAATATCTCAAGTACCGTATTTTCCGCACCATAAGGCGCCCTGGGTTATAAGCCGCGCCTTCAATGAACGGCATATTTCAAAACTAAGCCGCCCCCGTGTTGTAAGCCGCATCTAACTGCGCTAAAGGAATGTCAAAAAAACAGTCAAATAGGTCAGTCAAACTTGAATAATATATTAAAACCAGCGTGATGTGGGCGCGCATGGAATCGTATATCAACATGGACGGAGCTGCTGAAAAAAGCCACCCGGCCTCTTCGCGTAAACTTAAACTTACCTTAACCACTCGCTCATCTTTTCTTCATCCATCCCTTCGAGTTAGCTTTTATGATGACGCCGGCTGGAAAGGTCTCTTTTGGCAAGGTCTTCCTTTTGAATATCACCATGGGTGGAAGTTTCTGGCCATTAGCATGGCAAGCTAGAACCACAGTGAAGGATGACTTCTCATTCCCTGTGGTGCGAATATTCACCGTACGTGCTCCCGTTGTATCCACAGTGCGGTTCACAGGAATATCAGTTGCTGTGAAATAGTAATCCGTGTGCGGATGGAGAGATTGCGTCTTTTCATGAACCGGATCCCTGTAGCTTAGTAGGAGCCATTTTGTGGTCTTTACAGATGTAAACACACAAAGGAAATGAAACGTACGGTAATATCCGCACGCTTTTTCTTCTTCTACGCGGGCGGGTGGTTGCTTACAGTAGAAGAAGAAGCGCTTCCTGTTCTATGGGGGCGGGTGCTTACCTTGGCGGTTGCTTGCGTAGAAGAAGAAGCGCTTCCTGTTCTACCGGGAAAAAAGATGGCGGCTGTTTACCGTAGTTACGAGACCGAAACTTTATGAAAATGAATCTTATTATTAATCCATATATAAAGCGCACCGGGTTATAAGGCGCACTGTCAGCTTTTGAGAAAATTTGTGGTTTTTAGGTGCGCCTTATAGTGCGGAAAATACGGTAAGGGTGATATTTGCTTATTTTCTGTCTGATAAGATAATTCTTCTCACTAAGCAGATTTTATGTTAGAGTGTTTTACTTCTTTTAAGGGTTTTGGTCCTAAATTATGTCAGTTAGATATTAGAGCTTGTTGCTGAGATTTGATGACCTATATCGTGGGTCGGCAACCCGCGGCTCCGGAGCCGAATGCTAGTGTTGTGTCGTTCGCGAACGATTCGTTCGAACGAACGAATCTTTTGAGTGAACGTACTGAACCGAATCACTTCATGAACTGATTCGTTCCTTTCTCAGTTCAGTTGAGCTCCGCCGCGACCATGCCGGTATGAGTGGAACTGGCGCATTCTGTGACGTCGGCGAACGACGCAGCCAGCTACTCATCATGGGGGCGGGGGGAGGGACTGAGCGAACGATTCGTTCACCGCGGATTAACGACATGAATCACTCAGTGAACGACAACGCTCTCGCTCTCTGCTTTGCTCTGCTTGCCCCAATGCCGCGAGTGATTCTCCTCCCGTCGCGGGGATATGTTTCATGCCATTGGCATCCGTTCTCCATTCATTCTCCAAGCTAACGGCTAATGTTGACTCAAGCCACATGAAAACAAACACACACACGCGCCCCGTCCCCATTATCTCAACACATAAAGTTATGAGAGTAGAGGAGACAGAAAGAAAGTCAGTGCAGGGCAAGGCTGAGCAGCAGCGACGCGAGGGGGAGGGGCGGGGGGTAAAGTGTAGGGCAGGCTGTTTGAGAAGATTTAAAATTAAAAAAATAACTAACATATACATAGGCTATTATTTATCTTGATTTTTATATTATTTAAGCTATTTATTTTCTTTTTTATTGCATATTTAAGTTGATATTTCCATTTTTATATTTTTAAATGTAAGCTACAGAAATGTTAGTTTTAATGTTGGCTTTTCTGGCACTTGGTTTAATATTTGTTTTGTTTTATTTAAGGTAGCCTATTTATTTTCTTTTTGTTTGCACATTTAAGTTAATATTTTCTTTGTTATATTTTTAAACATAGGCTACAGAACATTTAGTTTTTATGTTGGCATTTCTGGCTCTTAATTTATTTGTTTTATTTTGAAGGTATTTATTTTCTTTTTGTTTGCATATTTAAGTTTACATTTTCTTTGCTACAGAACATTTAGTTTTTATGTTGGCATTTGTTAAGGGTTTCTTAATTTAATATTTGTTTTTGCACTAAACAAACAAGGCCTATTTATTTAACTGTTGATTGCAAGCATTTTAGTAGGCTATTACTATTTTTTTTTATTTCCCACTTTTATTTATTTCTTATTTTCATTTCAGTGCAATACAACATATTTAACAACAGGACTCGCGAACCTACTGACACAGAGAACTGACTGTGTCACATTGAGGATCTCGTTCAGTCACTGTGCGTGTCGTTCATTGGGTGCTGAGGGCTTGTGTCGTTCGCGAACTGACACACACCGAGATCTGCCGCTGGGGAATCTGTTACTGACGGACTCGTGATTCACCGACCTGCACACAGAACTGCTGCTGCAGAAATGATTCGGTGATTCGCCGACCTGCACACAGAACTGCTGCTGCAGAAGTGATTCGGTGATTCGCCGACCTGCACACAGAACTGCTGCTGCAGAAGTGATTCGCGGACCTGCACACAGAACTGCTGCTGCAGAAGTGATTCGGTGATTCGCCGACCTGCACACAGAACTGCTGCTGCAGAAGTGATTCGCCGACCTGCACACAGAACTGCTGCTGCAGAAGTGATTCAGTGAACGAATTTTTTGAACGAATCAATTTAAGGAACTGATTCTAGTGATTCAGTACAGTCAAAAGAACTGCCGATCCCATCACTACCGCATGCGGCTCTTTGATCACTCTGATGCGGCTCAGCAGCTTACTTGCCGACCCCCCCGGTTTTCCCGGGAGACTTCCGGATTTCAATGCCTCTCGCAGAAAACTCCCGGGATTAATATTCTCCGATTTTCACCCTTACAGTTATAATAAGGGCGTGCCATGATGGTATAGCATTTGGCGCCCTCTACAATCTGTATTAACTGCTTGCCAACCCAACCCCTTGTTATGCATTATGCATCTTCTGCTTGCACACGTACGTGACAGCAAGGCATACTTGGTCAACAGCCACACAGGTTACACTGACGGTGACCATATAAAACAACTTTAACACTCTTACTAATAATGCGCCACACTTTGAACCAAAACCAAACAAGAATGACAAACACATTTCGGGAGAACATCTGCACCTTAACACAACACAAACACAACAGAACAAATACCCAGAATCCCATGCAGCCCTGACTCTTCCGGGCTACATTATACACCCCTGCTACCACCAAACCCCACACCAACCCTGCTCCCTCACACATCAACCCACCCCGCTTCTCTGTGCGTCGGTTGAGGTGGGCGGGGTTTGGTAGCAGGGGTGTATAATGTAGCCCGGAAGAGTTAGGGCTGCATGGGATTCTGGGTATTTGTCCTGTTGTGTTACGGTGCAGATGTTCTCCCGAAACGTGTTTGTCATTCTTGTTTGGTGTGGGTTCACAGTGTGGCGCATTATTAGTAAGAGTGTTAAAAAAAAATTTTTTATACCGCCACCGTCAGTGTAACCTGTGTGGTTGTTGACCAAGCATGCCTTGCTGTCACCTACGTGAGCAAGCGGAAGCCCCATACAACGTGTGGCTGATCAGGCACGCTGGTTGTAGTGGGTGCTATATGCTGTACCATCACGGCACGCATGACGCTGACAAGCGCCATTCATATAAAACCCGCGTGCCGCACCAGCATTCAAATTCCATATAAAAGCTATGAGCAGCGTGTCTGAGACCCCTGGTTTATACATAGCACAAAGCAAAAAAAATACTTTTTATGCAGTGTTATTTCATTTAAAATGTATAAAAATATTTGTGGCTCCCATTGTTATCTTTAATTTGTGAAACTGGTCAAAATGGCTCTTTGACTGGTAAAGGTTGCCGACCCCTGACCTATATTGAGTAAAACATGCCTGATACTAGAACATCAACTGTTGCAAAGCTGTGGCATTAACACTCACAAGAATAAAACTACCTTTTTAAAGTAATGATTTCAATCATGATGCCGAGCGCATATCATTATGTCAAGATAAAGGCACTAGAATTGACTTAATTTAAGAATATTTTTCAACATATTGAGAAAAAAGGTCTCTTTTTTTTTCTACCAAGAAAAGTGCACTTGTTATTAGTGAGAATATACTTAATTTAAGGTATTTTTGGGTTCATTGACGTTAGCTAATGTTACTTGTTTTGGAAAGTCTTGACAAGCCGAATTTTTTTGTTCTATTGGCAGATCATTTTGCTTAGTTCAAGTAAAATACCCCTCATTTTTGTATTTTTTTTTCTTGTTTTTGAACACTGACTTTTTGCAGTGTAGTCAAGGAGGCCGATAAGCCATAGTTGGAGGTGATATTCATTTCCAGTAAAAGTTTTTTAAACATGGATATTATATGTCAGTAGGGTACCAAAATGTATTTTGATACTTTTCTAAATAAAGGGGACCACAAAAAATGTCATTATTGGCTTTATTTTAAAGGGGAACATTATCACCAGACCTATGTAAGCGTCAATATATACCTTGATGTTGCAGAAAATAGACCATATATTTTTTTAACCGATTTCCGAACTCTAAATGGGTGAATTTTGGCGAATTAAACGCCTTTCCGATATTCGCTCTCGGAGCGATGACGTCACAACGTGACGTCACATCGGGAAGCAATCCGCCATTTTCTCAAACACCGAGTCAAATCAGCTCTGTTATTTTCCGTTTTTTCGACTGTTTTCCGTACCTTGGAGACATCATGCCTCGTCGGTGTGTTGTCGGAGGGTGTAACAACACGAACAGGGACGGATTCAAGTTGCACCAGTGGCCCAAAGATGCGAAAGTGGCAAGAAATTGGACGTTTGTTCCGCACACTTTACCGACGAAAGCTATGCTACGACAGAGATGGCAAGAATGTGTGGATATCCTGCGACACTCAAAGCAGATGCATTTCCAACGATAAAGTCAAGGAAATCTGCCGCCAGACCCCCATTGAATCTGCCGGAGTGTGTGAGCAATTCAGGGACAAAGAACCTCGGTAACACGGCAAGCAATGGCGGCAGTTTGTTCCCGCAGACGAGCGAGCTAAACTCCCTGGATGTCTTGGCTCACACCGTCCCGAAGATGATCAAGAGAAGAATATCGACCCTAGCTTCCCTGGCCTGCTGACATCAACTCCAAAACTGGACAGATCAGCTTTCAGGAAAAGAGAGCGGATGAGGGTATGTCTACAGAATATATTAATTGATGAAAACTGGGCTGTCTGCACTCTCAAAGTGCATGTTGTTGCCAAATGTATTTCATATGCTGTAAACCTAGTTCATAGTTGTTAGTTTCCTTTAATGCCAAACAAACACATACCAATCGTTGGTTAGAAGGCGATCGCCGAATTCGTCCTTGCTTTCTCCCGTGTCGCTGGCTGTCGTGTCGTTTTCGTCGGTTTCGCTTGCATACGGTTCAAACCGATATGGCTTAATAGCTTCAGTTTCTTCTTCAATTTCGTTTTCGCTACCTGCCTCCACACTACAACCATCCGTTTCAATACATTCGTAATCTGTTGAACCGCTTAAGCCGCTGAAATCAGAGTCTGAATCCGAGCTAATGTCGCTAAAGCTTGCTGTTCTATCCGCCATGTTCGTTTGTGTTGGCTTCACTATGTGACGTCACAGGAAAATGGACAGGTGTATATAACGATGGTTAAAAGCAGGCACTTTGAAGCTTTTTTTAGGGATATTGCGTGATGGGTAAAATTTAGAAAAAAACTTCGAAAAATATAATAAGCCACTGGGAACTGATTTTTAATGGTTTTAACCATTCTGAAATTGTGATAATGTTCCCCTTTAACAAAAACAATCTTAGGGTACCGGTACATTAAACATATGTTTATTTTTGCAATTTAGTCCTTAAATAAAATAGTGAACATACTAGACAACTTGTCTTTGAGGAGTAAGTAAACAAAGACTCCTAATTAGTCTGTTGATGTACGCAGTAACATATTGTGTTTATCATTCTATTATTTTGTCAACATTATGAGGGACAAACTGTAAAAATGGATCCACTTGTTCATTTACTGTTAATATCTGCTTATTTTCCCGTTTCAACATGTTCTATCTACACTTCTGTTAAAATGTAAAACTTCTTTGAAGTCCTCCCCCGTGAGTCTCCACTGGCCTTCTCTGCATCTGTTCACAGCAGCCTCAGAAACCTTGGGCTTGTGTTGGATCAGTCAAAGTCTTTGGAGGGTCACGGTCGTCGACTGACCAAAAACTGTTTTTAAATCACCTCAGAAATATTTCCACAGTGAGAAATTCGCTGTCAAAAATTGGATCTGGAAATGATCATTCACACGTTCATTTCATCTGGTATTGACTATTGCAAGTCCCAGTCAACGCTAAAGAGACTTCAGACTAGTGTTGTCTCAAAACCATTATTTTGGTACCAGTACCGGTGCCAAAATGTATTCCGATTCTTTTCGGTACTTTTCTAAATAAAGGGGACCACAGAAAATGTCATAATTGGTTTTATTTTAACAAAAAAATCTTAGGGTACATTAAACATATGTTTATTATTGTAATTAAGTCCTTAAATAAAATGTTGAACATACTAGACAACTTGTCTTTTAGTAGTAAGTAAACAAACAAAGACTCCTAATTAGTCTGCTGACGTATGCAGTAACATATTGTGTCATTTATACACCTATTATTTTTTCAACATTATGAGGGACAAACTGTAAAACTGGATAAACTTGTTCATTTATTGTTAATATCTGCTTATTTTCCTGTTTCAACATGTTCTATCTACACTTCTGTTCAAATGTAATCATCACTTATTCTTCTCTTCTTTGATACTTTACATTAGTTTTGGATGATACCACACATTTAGGTATCAATCCGATACCAAGTAGTTACAGGATCATACATTGGTCATATTCAAAGTCCTCATGTGTCCAGGGACGTATTTCATGACTTTATAAACATAATATAACTCTTTTTTTTTTTTTTTAAACGAAAAAAAAAAGATTTTGTGACGATAAAAAATATCGATGGAATCATAGTAGTATCGACTCGATACGCTCTTATACTTGGTATCATTACAGTGGATGTCAGGTGTAGATCCACATCTTAAAGCACCTCTTCCTGAGGGTGTTTCAGTATCATAACTTCACCTTTATCTTTACTTTTTACACCAAAATGCGTCCGTTCTCCCTTTTCTGTCTACGCACTGTGTCTGCTTGTAAGTACTCTGTGTGTGCGCGCTGCCGAACATGCTCCACTGCTCGTAAAACCAGCAAAGTCATGATGTGACGATGCGCCGTCATGCTGTTAGAATAATTATGTATAAGTTATCACGCAACTCTTATGCTTAAAGGCTGTTGCTGTAGTTATTATCAATTGTGCTGAAGTTGTACTTTTCTATCCGTGCAAAGGCACACAACGGGTAATCTTGCTTTGCGAGTTGTCTCGTGTCAGCAGTTTGTTTCCAGACGCTGCCTGCTAACAACCAAGGACGGACATCGAGTACCTCGGCGCGGACAGGACAGAGATCACGAGTGTCAGCACATTTCCATTCTGAATAATCATGTATTGTGTAGTGATGTTAACTAGGGACCTCCCGAATAAATAGAGGAGCATGTGGCACTGTACCTTAGAGCGTAAGGGGGAAACTGTAACTGAGTGCGCAGCCCAATACGTCTCTCCTCATGAGTAAAATTCAACTCTGTCTCTGCCTGATTCCTTCTTTTTGTCTTGTGTAATAGATACTTGGGTGTTTGAACCTGACACATGCCCGTTAAAAAAAAAATAAAATAAATAAATTGGGAACCAGCAATTTTCAAACAGATTATAGTACCGTTTTTGATTCATTAGTACCGCGATACTACACTAGTACCGGTGTACCGTACAACCCTATACGTCAGTAAGACTTGAAGTTGTTTTTTGAACATTGTTTTTTAGGGAAAGGTAGGACCATTAGCGCCAAAGTTTTATGTGACAATCAAACACCTTTTTTTTATGTGTGTCTAAGAGGAACATCGACATTTCGTTTCAAAATATAGAACATCTCCTGGGAAAATTAGTCAAATAATGACATTTCTCTACATCACAATAACTCATCTACCCCATTTTATACCACTTTATAATATATTGTAAGTAGGGATGTTCGATAATATCGGACTGCCAATATTATCGGCCGATAAATGCTTTAAAATGTAATATCGGAAATTATCAGTATCGGTTTCATAATTATCGGTATCGGATTCAAAAAGTAACATTTGTGACTTTTTAAAACGCCGCTGTGTACACGGACGTAGGGAGAGGTACAGAGCGCCAATACACCTTAAAAGGCACTGCCTTTGCGTGGCGGCCCAGTCACATTATATCTAAGACTGTTCATGCACACAAGTGAATGCAGGTCATACTTGGTCAACAGCCATACATGGCACACTGAGGGTGGCCGTATAAACAAGTTTAACACTGTTACAAATATGCGCCACACTGTGAACCCACACCAAACAAGAATGACAAACACATTTCGGGAGAACATCAGCACCGTAACACAATATAAACAGAACAAATACCCAGAACCCCTTGCAGTACTAACTCTTCCTGGACGCTACAATATACACCCCCCGCTACCCTCTACCCCCCCACCTCAACCCTGCCCCCGCCCACCTCAAACTCCTCATAGTCTCTCTCAGCGAGAGCATGTCCCAAATTCCAAGATGAGGCATGTTAAAAAAAATCATGCACTTTGTGACTTCAATAATAAACATGGCAGTGCCATGTTGGCATTTTTGTCCCCATAATTTGAGTTGATTTTTTTTGGAAAACCTTGTTACATTGTTTAATGCATCCAGCGGGGCATCACAACAAAATTAGGCATAATAATGTGTTAATTCCACGACTGTATTAGGGATGTCCCGATCCGATATTTGGATCGGATCGGCCGCCGATATTTGCCAAAAAATGTGTATCGGCAAGGCATGGGAAAATGCCGATCCAGATCCAGTTAAAAAAAAAAACCTGGTCCGTGTTTTCCAACGCACTTATTTAAATAATACATTCCACTTTTCTGCTGCTCCCTAATTTCCGTTACGCATTTTCCAGCACACCTTCAACACATCCACAGGTCTGTGGATTCTCAGTTGCTTTTAGCTGCTGGAATTACACGACAGGCTCTTCTCACTCTTTTCTGTGTCTGTGCTTCTCACAGACAGCGAGCGCACCTTCTTACACACGTCACATACTGTCACGTCATACGTCACATACTGTCACGTCATACGTCACATACGTAAACGTCCTCTCCCAGCACAGAGGTAGCAGCATGGCTAACGTTAGCTGTGATGCTAGCGCAGCCGTGTGACCAACGCTCCCTCTAAGGTGCGCGCTGCTCAAACGTCCTCTGCGCATAGCAATTATATGCCACGCACAAAATCAAATAAAAAAATAAGCGCATAACAATTTTTGACACCTGGACACGACAGAGAAAACAGTTTTCGTCATCATTGTTCAAATATTGTAACGTCTGTCGAGACGCTTATCTCCATTCGGTGCCACACGTCCACACCATCAAAATGCCGAGGCAAACATTTCCACATCAACACCGTATGAAAAAAATTGTGATTTTTTTAGTTGTGATTTCCTTCTCTGCATGAAAGTTTAAAAGTAGCATATATTAATGCAGTATGAAGAAGAATGTTTTAATGTAGACATGCAAGCCTTGAAAGAAAATGTTGAAAATCAAGACTACATTTCCTGCAAATGGGTGCATTTCTACCCTATATTTTAACTTTAGATTTATTCTCATATCAAACTCTTTTGGCTGTCTTTTTGACACTTACATCCGGCGCCCCCCTCCACACCCTGGATTATAAATAATGTAAATAATTCAATGTGATTATCTTGTGTGATGACTGTTTTATGATGATAGTATATATCTGATAGTATATATCTGTATCATGAATCAATTTAAGTGGACCCCGACTTAAACAAGTTGAAAAACTTATTCGGGTGTTACCATTTAGTGGTCAATTGTACGGAATATGTACTTCACTGTGCAACCTACTAATAAAAGTCTCAATCAATCAATCAAAACACATAGAATCATCATACTGCTGTGATTATATGCATCAAGTGTTCATTCAAGGCTAAGGCAAAATATCGAGATATATATCGTGTATCGCAATATGGCCTTAAAATATCGCAATATTAAAAAAAGGCCATATCGCCCAGCCCTAGTTTCAATGATGCCATTTCTGTTTGTCATGTATAATTTTGTCTATTTTGTGTTTATCCTTGAATAAACAGGTCCGTTTCTTGTTACCAACCATTGTGTATTATTCAAACTCACCTAATTCAGCTGGCTAGTTGTTATCAAGAGTACTAAAACCCTTTTCAAAATGATTCTGACAACTATGTAGGCTAAATAACTTTAAACTTTAATACATGCTCGGCTAGGCCAGTATCAGTCAGTATCGGTATCGGATCGGAAGTGCAAAAACAATATCGGTATCGGATCGGAAGTGCAAAAACCTGGATCGGGACATCCCTAACATAGAATCATCATACTGCTGTGATTATATGCATCAAGTGTTCATTCAAGGCTAAGGCCAAATATCCAGATATATATCGTGTATCGTGACATGGCCTAAAAATATCCAGATATTAATAAAAGGCCATTTTGCCCAGCCCTATGTCCATCCATCTCTCATGTTACTATTTTGATGAAATCACGGAACGTGAAACTGGCGGTGCCCCTTTGCGGAGCCAACGCTCCCGAGTCTTGAGGCTTGTCGTGCGACTCCATCGCCGCAGTAGCGAAAACACACAAAACAGGAGCGAGAAAGAAGGACAATAACTATTTCCTGGCAAAAAAAATTTAAGTTTTGACCTGTAAGCCGAGGAGACGTACTGTAGGCGAGCGGCACTGCAAGAGCGCCGCGGTCGAGTAAACCAAATAATTCTCACAAGAACTACTATAAATGCCCTGTCAGATATGACATATTTGGGGGAAAATATTTACAATTAAGAGTCATTTTTATCCTTGAATCAATTAATAAAAAACAGGTATGGGTTACAGCAAAAAGAGAACATTTTTCATGCCGAGTAAATTAGTGCTCATTACTTATCTACTTCACTAATTATAATTTTTTTTAAATACTAAATACTGGTGTCATACAGTATGTGTACCGTATTTTTCGGAGTATAAGTCGCACCGGAGTATAAGTCGCACCTGCCGAAAATGCATAATAAAGAAGGGAAAAAAACATATACAAGTCGCACTGGAGCCCGGCCAAACTATGAAAAAACTGCGACTTATAGTCCGAAAAATACGGTATACACTGTATCAGCTAAAGTAGAAAAAAACCCAAACACGATACCAATACAAAAATGGCCAGTAAAGATATATGTCAAAATGAAATACTGGCGCCAATTTTTGGTATGATACTTTTTTCCTACACTTTGAACCCTGCGGCTAATTTTATAGATTATTGTTTGCTGACAGAAATATTTAAAATTATTTTATAATTAAAAAAACCCCAAAAAACTCAAAAACCCAGAGAGGGTGTTTTTGTTTGTGCTATGGCGCCATCTTTTGGACGAAATCGCTCACTGCTGGCGCTGCCGTGTCCCACTGATTGTAGTGGGTTTGGTTTAAATCGACCTGCCGTTAGTCTTCTAGCGTTTTTCTACTCGTATGGATTCTTCATTCATCTCTCCGAGCAACGTTTATAGGTTTTACAACATCAATCAAAGTTGACTTTATAGCCCTTAATCATAAATGCTTCAAAGGGATGCACGAGCCACAACAACATCCAATATCAGGGCACGAAAAAACTCTACCAATTGGGACAAGGAGATAATATATAACCAACTGAATCTGTGTGATGTCTGTAGGCATGTTTTCATGCATTTTTGCGCGTGCTATCGTAATGTAATCAAGCTAGCGTGGTGAGTCTTAGCTAATATGCTAAGAGGTTTACAAGTGTCTGTGTTAGTATTATTAACTTACAGTGGCATTCTTTTTGTATTGTTTCACTTTCACAAATTCCTCAGTAAATTCATTAAAATGTCACCGTGGAGTTATTGAGTCTGTTTAGCTCAGGGGTCGGCAACCCGCGGCTCCGGAGCCGCATGCGGCTCTTTGATCACTCTGATGCGGCTCAGCAGCTTACTTGCTGAACCCCCCAATTTTCCCGTGAGATTTCCGGATTTCAGTGCCTCTTGCAGAAACTCCCGGGATTAATATTCACCGATTTTCACCCTTACGGCTATAATAAGGGCGTGCCATGATGGTACAACATTTGGCGCCCTATACAATCTGTATTAACAGCGTGCCAGCCCAACACTTGTTATACAACATACATTTTCTGCTTACAACAGCCACACAGGTTACACTGACGGTGGTCATATAAAACAACTTTAACACTCTTACTAATAATGCGCCACACTTTGAACCAAAACCAAACAAGAATGACAAACACATTTCGGGAGAACATCTGCACCTTAACACAACATAAACACAACAGAACAAACACCCAGAATCCCATGCAGCCCTGACTCTTCCGAGCTACATTATACACCCCTGCTACCGCCAAACCCCGCCACCACCCCAACCCTGCTCCCTCACACATCAACCCCCCCCCCCCCTCCCCTCTCTGTGCGTCGGTTGAGGTGGGTGGGGTTTGGTAGCGGGAGTGTATGATGTAGCCCGGAAGAGTTAGGGCTGCATGGGATTCTGGGTATTTGTCCTGTTGTGTTTATGTTGTGTTACGGTGCAGATGTTCTCCCGAAATTTGTTTGTCATTCTTGTTTGGTGTGGGTTCACAGTGTGGCGCATTATTAGTAAGAGTGTTAAAGTTTTTTTTTATACCGCCACCGTCAGTGTGACCTGTGTGGTTGTTGAACAAGTATGCCTTGCTGTCACCTACGTGAGCAAGCGGAAGCCCCATATAACGTGTGGCTGATCAGGCACGCTGGCTGTAATGGGTTCTATATGCTGTATCATCACGGCACGCATGACGCTGACTAGCGCCATTCATTTAAAACCTGCGTGCCGCACCAGCTTTCAAATTCCACATAAAGGCGTGGGCAGCGTGTCTGAGACCCCTGGATTATACATAGCACAAAGCAAAAAAAAGACTTTGTATGCAGTGTTATTTCATTTAAAATTCCCAAAATTTTTTGCGGCTCCCATTGTTTTCTATAATTTGTGAAACTGGTCAAAATGGCTCTTTGACTGGTAAAGGTTGCCGACCCCTGGTTTAGCTGATTGGAGAGCTGGCTCGCGCAGCTCATGGGTCCATGACGATGACTTGTGTTTTGTTTGACAGACACCGTTTGGAAACAATTACATTTATACATGTAGAAAAATATTTTTTTTCTCAAAAATTTAGTGGGTGCGGCTTGCATCTCGGTGCACTCTATAGTCCGCAAAATTTGGTAGTGACAATAATTTTGTATTCGGTGTCTCCGTGTAAACCTACCTGCAGAATTTTGAAGCGAACGTTGGTTCGGACACGGCTGCCATGAGGATGTGACTCCTGGTCAGGATGCATGTAGAGCAGGCGCACAGTTCGGTAGGTCTCCAGGCTCGGCTGCAGACAGAAGACCAGCAGGGCGCATGCTCGACAGATCTCCAGGTCACTGGGCAGCAGGAAGGCGATGGTCTTGAAGACCAGCGACTGAGCGACGCCGTCAGCGTGCGTGTCACACAGCTGCAAGGCTCGGCCACAAAGCTCAACGCACACTTCCACGCCGTCGACCCCCGTCTGTCCCGACCACGCCCCCCACAAGACAAAATGGTACAAGTCAAATGAAAGGTTCGTTGTGCTCTGAGTACTTGAGGAAGATTACAGTCGCACCTCACTGGTAACCACTTTGATGAAGGGGAAAAGGGCCCGGGCGTTGGTGGCACAAGAAGCCAGTTGCCAGCACTCAGCCAGGAAGTCTTGTGTTGATGGGTGAGCACGCAGATGCAACCTGCTCCAGATGAACACCAGGTCCCTGCATGCAACATACATTTAAGGTGGAGAAATACAAACTGGCCATCAAAACGTATGTCGTCTTTAAAGCAGACCTGGGAAAATTACTTTGACTTGGGGGCAACATTGAGATGTCTCTCAATGTTGCCCCCAAGTCAAAGTGTCTGGTGGGCCTTAATATATAAATAACGTATATATACATATATATATATACACACATATATATATATATATATATATATATATATATATATAAATAACGTATAATATATATATATATATACACGTTATTTATATATATATATATATATATATATATATATATATATATATATATATATATATACATATATATATATATACACATATATATACACACATATATATATATTATATATATATATATTAGAGATGCGCGGTTTGCGGACACAACCGCGGAGTCCGCGGATTATCCGCGGATCGGGCGGATGAAATTAAAAAAAATAAGATTTTATCCGCTCGCGGGTCGGGTCGGGCGGATTAATTAGATTTTTTTTTTTTTTTTTTTTTTTTTTGCGGGTGGCAGTTAAACCAATTGGGAAATATATATACATAGTTAAATGTTGTTACCCACATACGAAAAACGAGCAGGCACCTGCTGCATATGCCACAACAGAAGAAAAAAAAAAAAAGAGATGGACACTTTTACGGAGCGGAGAAGGCCCCCGACGCCTCGCCGGGGTCCGGGACCGAGGCCCCTTCCCCCGAGAGGGCCCCACCGGGAGCCGTAGCTGAGGCGATCCGCGAGAAGGGCCTGACGCACGTCCAGGGTCACTACCGCGCCCACCGCACCGACACCCCGCCTCGTCCGCTTTCGACGCGGCCGGCGTCACGCGCAGCAGGTAAGCAGCTTACCTGCCCGCCACCCCCGTGGCCGGGGGCTCGTAACATGGGTCACTCCGCGCGCTCCGCCCGCGCAGCTTACCTGCTTGCCACCCCTGTTGCCGGGGGCGCGTAAAAGGGGTCACTCCGCGCTCAGTGCGCTCACGAAAGGGGTGGGGCTCACCCTGGTTGATATAGAGAGCAGGACAGTGGCCATGGAATTTCATTTAAGGTTTGTGATAAACCATCAAACTC
Source organism: Nerophis lumbriciformis (assembly GCF_033978685.3). Lineage (NCBI taxonomy): Eukaryota > Metazoa > Chordata > Actinopteri > Syngnathiformes > Syngnathidae > Nerophis > Nerophis lumbriciformis. The sequence continues at coordinate 7,070,865 of NC_084560.2, forward strand.
ATTCGTTAAAAGGACTCTATAGTAATATAAAGCGAATTTTTCTGGACATTATCATGCAAGAAAAGTTTATTTTTGGGATCGCGATCACCGCGTAATGATTTTTAAAGGTTGCATTACATTATTAACTGTCCCATGTGATCAGCCAGTGCGATTGGAAGTCCATGCTCAATTATTGCCTCCGTAAATAAAACTTCGGCATTTATCACATCCAAAGAATCTGTTTGGGCGACGAAAAACGTTGAAAGTTTTCCACTTGTATCGCTAGCAACGGCATTAGACTTGTGTTTTTTTGTCCCAACGTGGTCTTTTACATCGCTAATTCCTCCGTGTCCGATCGAAAAATCTTGTCTGCACAAGGTGCAATTCGCGTAGTTTTCACCCTTTTTTTTTTTTTTAATTAATATTAGATATATAACAACGGGCGGATGGCGGGCGGATGCAGTTCAGATCAAACGTTACATCGGGTGGATGGCGGATGGTTGACGACTTTCTGACGCGGTTGCGGATGAGATAAATTGCCTATCCGCGCATCTCTAATATATATACCGGTATATATATATATATATATATATACACACATATATATATATATATATATATATATATATATATATATATATATATATATATATATGTGTGTGTATATATATATATATATATGTGTGTATATAGAAAACAGTGGGGCAAATAAGTATTTAGTCAGCCACCAATTGTGCAAGTTCTCCCACTTAAAATGATGACAGAGGTCTGTAATTTTCATCATAGGTACACTTCAACTGTGAGAGACAGATTGTGAAAAAAAAATCCAGGAATTCACATTGTAGGAATTTTAAAGAATTTATTTGTAAATTATGGTGGAAAATAAGTATTTGGTCAATAACAAAAATTCAACTCAATACTTTGTAATATAACCTTTGTTGGCAATAACAGAGGTCAAACGATTACTATAGGTCTTTACCAGGTTTGCACACACAGTAGCTGGTATTTTGGCCCATTCCTCCATGCAGATCTTCTCGAGAGCAGTGATGTTTTGGGGCTGTCGCCGAGCAACACGGACTTTCAACTCCCTCCACATATTTTCTATGGAGTTGAGGTCTGGAGACTGGCTAGGCCACTCCAGGACTTTCAAATGCTTCTTACGGAGCCACTCCTTCGTTGCCCGGTCGGTGTGTTTGGGATCATAGTCATGCTGGAAGACTCTGCCATGTTTCATCTTCAAAGCTCTCACTGATGGAAGGAGGTTTTGGCTCAAAATCTCAGGATACATGGCTCCATTCATTCTTTCCTTAACACAGATCAGTCGGCCTGTCCCTTTAGAAGAAAAACAGCCCCAAAGCATGATGTTTCCACCCCCATGCTTCACAGTAGGTATGGTGTTCTTGGGATGCAACTCAGTATTCTTCTTCCTCCAAACACGACGAGTTGAGTTTATACCAAAAAGTTCTATTTTGGTTTCATCTGACCACATGACATTCTCCCAATCCTCTGCTGTATCATCCATGTGCTCTCTGGCAAACTTCAGACGGGCCTGGACATGCACTGGCTTAAGCAGGGGGACACGTCTGGCACTGCAGGATTTGATTCCCTGTCGGCGTAGTGTGTTACTGATGGTAACCTTTGTTACTTTGGTCCCAGCTCTCTGCAGGTCATTCACCAGGTCCCCCGTGTAGTTCTGGGATTTTTGCTCACCGTTCTCATGATCATTTTGAACCCACGGGATGAGATCTTGCGTGGAGCCCCAGATCGAGGGAGATTATCAGTGGTCTTGTATGTCTTCCATTTTCTGATAATTGCTCCCACAGTTGATTTTTTCACACCAAGCTGCTTGCCTATTGTAGATTCACTCTTCACAGTCTGGTGCAGGTCTACAATTCTTTTCCTGGTGTCCTTTGACAGCTCTTTGGTCTTGGCCATAGTGGAGTTTGGAGTCTGACTGTTTGAGGCTGTGGACAGGTGTCTTTTATACAGGTGTCTTTTATACAGATAACAAGTTCAAACAGGTGCCATTAATACAGGTAACAAGTGGAGGACAGAAGAGCTTCTTAAAGAAGAAGTTACAGGTCTGTGAGAGCCAGAGATCTTCCTTGTTTGAAGTGACCAAATACTTATTTTCCACCATAATTTACAAATCAATTCTTTAAAATTCCTACAATGTCAATTCCTGGATTTTTTTTTCACATTCTGTCTCTCACAGTTGAAGTGTACCTATGATGAAAATTACAGACCTCTGTCATCATTTTAAGTGGGAGAACTTGCACAATTGGTGGCTGACTAAATACTTTTTTGCCCCACTGTATATATATATATATATATATATATATATATATATATATATATATATATATATATATATATATATATATATATATATATATATACATATATATATACAAACCCCGTTTCCATATAAGTTGGGAAATTGTGTGAGATGTAAATATAAACGGAATACAATGATTTGCAAATCCTTTTCAACCCATATTCAATTGAATGCACTACAAAGACAACATATTTGATGTTCAAACTCATCAACTTTATTTTTTTTTGCAAATAATAATTAACTTAGAATTTCATGGCTGCAACACGAGCCAAAGTAGTTGGGAAAGGGCATGTTCACCTCGGTGTTACATGGCCTTTTCTTTTAACAACACTCAGTAAACGATTGGGAACTGAGGAAACTAATTGTTGAAGCTTTGAAAGTGGAATTATTTCCCATTCTCGTTTTATGTAGAGCTTCAGTCGTTCAACAGTCCGGGGTCTCCGCTGTCGTATTTTACGCTTCATAATGCGCTACACATTTTCGATGGGAGACAGGTCTGGACTGCAGGGGGGCCAGGAAAGTACCCGCACTCTTTTTTTATGAAGCCACGCTGTTGTAACACGTGCTGAATGTGGCTTGACATTGTCTTGCTGAAATAAGTCCATGAAAAAGACGGCGCTTAGATGGCAGCATATGTTGTTCCAAAACCTGTATGTACCTTTCAGCATTAATGGTGCCTTCACAGATGTGTAAGTTACCCATGCCTTGTGCACTAATGCACCCCCATACCATCACACATGCTGGCTTTTGAACTTTGCGTCGATAACAGTCTGGATGGTTTGCTTCCCCTTTGGTCCGGATGACACAAGGTCAAATATTTCCAAAAACCATTTGAAATGTGGACTCGTCCGACCACAGAACACTTTTCCACTTTGCATGAGTCCATCTTAGATGATCTCGGGCCCAGAGAAGCCGGCGGCGTTTCTGGATGTTGTTGATAAATGGCTTTCGCTTTGCATAGTAGAGCTTTAACTTGCACTTACAGATGTAGCGACCAACTGTATTTAGTGACAGTGGTTTTCTGAAGTGTTCCTGAGCCCATGTGGTGATATCCTTTAGAGATTGATGTCGGTTTTTGATACAGTGCCGTCTGAGGGATCGAAGGTCACGGTCATTCAATGTTGGTTTCTGGCCATGCCGCTTACGTGGAGTGATTTCTCCAGATTCTCTGAACCTTTTGATGATATTATGGACCGTAGATGTTGAAATCCCTACATTTCTTGCAATTGCACTTTGAGAAACGTTGTTCTTAAACTGTTTGACTATTTGCTCACGCAGTTGTGGACAAAGGGGTGTACCTCGCCCCATCCTTTCTTGTAAAGGACTGAGCATTTTTTTGGAAGCTGTATTTATACCCAATCATGGCACCCACCTGTTCCCAATTAGCCTGCACACCTGTGGGATGTTCCAAATAAGTGTTTGATGAGCATTCCTCAACTTTATCAGTATTTATTGCCACCTTTCCCAACTTCTTTGTCACGTGTTGCTGGCATCAAATTCTAAAGTTAATGATTATTTGCACAAAAAAAAATCAGTTTATCAGTTTGAACATCAAATATGTTGTCTTTGTAGCATATTCAACTGAATATGGGTTGAAAATGATTTGCAAATCATTGTATTCCGTTTATATTTACATCTAACACAATTTCCCAACTCATATGGAAACGGGGTTTGTATATATATATATATATATATATATATATATATATATATATATATATATATATATATATATATATATACTGTATGTATATACATATATATATATATATACATATATATATATATATATATATACATATATATATATATATATATATATATATATATATATATATATATATATACATACATACACATGTTATCTATCTATCTATATCTCTTTCTCACACTCTCACTCACTCACTCACTCACACACATAAATAAATTATTAACAAGTACACTGCTCTAGAAATCATTGCCACAATTTTTTTTCAGACACAGTCGAAAATTAACTTCATGAACATTATATAGATTCACCCGGTCACAACATTAGGAGCTTCCTCCCTCTGGCTGAGAGCTTTACCCAATGTCTAAACAAGTGCTTCCACCTCGCTGTGATGTCACAATGTAGCCAGACTGCAAATAAACGCAAACAAAGACCTCCAAAATGTATGTACTATGACTTTTTGGGACATTTTGTTACTGTATAGAAGAATTATCCAACATTGTAACATAAGTCAAAAAGAAAATGAATCACATGTCCTCTTTAACGCTTGCAGCAATATCTGAAACCGCCTGGAGGTGGCAGTGACACTCTGCAAATGTGATGAACACATCTGACACATAGTAAAGTGGTTCTAAAAAGATGATACACATGTTCAAATAGTTAACACCTTTTTTTGAAACTGGACAAAACAATCCTAAATCTTAAAAAGTGTGACTAAGTCTTTCCCCCCCTGGCTCGTTAGTCATTATTTGTCATTTTTCATTATGCACTGGTTTTCTTAGTTTTTACACTTGCGTGACAGTCAGGAATGGCCAAATATTACAGAAAACATGGCCTGTCGTAAATGGAGGTTTGCTGGGAATTATTTTCAGAGTACCGTATTTTCCGCACTATTAGCCGCACCTAAAAACCACAAATTTACTCAAAAGCTGACAGTGCGCCTTTTAACCCGGTGCGCTTTATATATGGATAAATATTAAGATTCATTTTCATAAAGTTTAGGTCTCGCAACTTCGGTAAACAGCCGCCATCTTTTTTCCCGGTAGAACAGGAAGCGCTTCTTCTTCTACGCAAGCAACCGCCAAGGTAAGCACCCGCCCCCATAGAACAGGAAGCGCTTCTTCTTCTACTGTAAGCAACCACCCGCCCACGTAGAAGAAGAAAAAGCGCGCGGATATCACCGTACGTTTCATTTCCTTTGTGTGTTTACATCTGTAAAGACCACAAAATGGCTCCTACAAAGCGACAAGGATCCGGTTCATGAAAAGACGCAATCTCTCCATCCGCACACGGATTACTATTTCACAGCAACTGATATTCCTGTGAACCGCACTGGATACAACAGGAGCACGTACGGTGAATATTCGCACCACAGGGAATGAGAAGTCATCCTTCACTGTGGTTCTAGCTTGCCATGCTAATGGCCAGAAACTTCCACCCATGGTGATATTCAAAAGGAAGACCTTGCCAAAAGAGACCTTTCCAGCCGGCGTCATCATAAAAGCTAACTCGAAGGGATGGATGAAGAAAAGATGAGCGAGTGGTTAAGGTAAGTTTAAGTTTACGCGAAGAGGCCGGGTGGCTTTTTTCACGCAGCTCTGTATGTTGATATATGTATGTTTGTGATTGCACATTTGCGTACATTTTGGGAGTGAACAGAGTTGTTAGAACGCTGGTTTTTAATATATTATTAAAGTTTGACTGACCTATCTGACTGTTTTTTTGACATTCCTTTAGCGCAGTTAGATGCGGCTTACAACATGGGGCGGCTTATAGGTGGACAAAGTTTTGAAATATGCCGTTCATTGAAGGCGCGGCTTTTAACCCAGGGCGCCTTATGGTGCGGAAAATACGGTAAAACAGCATCAGGTTCCGGTGTACTTAAACAAAGAAGAGTGCACTCCCGAAAAGAAGACCTTTTAGAAAAGTGCTTACCACGTGTAGTACATGTCTCCGCCGTGTAACTGCTGGGCAAGGAAGGCTTTGCATAACGACAAAAGGAGCTCCTCTTTTTCAACTCGCTCCGTGTTGCAGATGATCTCCACGGCATCGCGGCCATCGAGCTTTGCCATCTGAACAGGAACATTTCATTTTACACGAACAAATCAAAATACATCGCTAATACTTCACATAGCTTTCAATGTATCCCATATTTGGGTGCATTTTGAGTTTTCGTTGTGTTGAAGGGGTCTTACTATGATATTTTTCTACATAAAAGAAGAAGGAACATAATCACAATTTCAGAAGGGTTAAAACAGGGGTCGGCAACCCGCGGCTCCGGAGCCGCATGCGGCTCTTTGATCACTCTGATGCGGCTCAGCAGCTTACTTGCTGAACCCCCCACTTTTCCCGTGAAACTTCCGGATTTCAGTGCCTCTCGCAGAAAACTCGCGGGATTAATATTCACCGATTTTCACCCTTACAGCTATAATAAGGGCGTGCCATGATGATACAACATTTGGCGCTCTCTACAATCTGTATTAACAGCGTGCCAGCCCAACACTTGTTATACATTATACATCTTCTGCTTGCACACGTACGTGACAGCAAGGCATACTTTGTCAACAGCCACACAGGTTACACTGACGGTGACCATATAAAACAACTTTAACACTCTTACTAATAATGCGCCACACTTTGAACCAAAACCAAACAAGAATGACAAACACATTTCGGGAGAACATCTGCACCTTAACACAACATAAACACAACAGAACAAACACCCAGAATCCCATGCAGCCCTGACTCTTCCGGGCTACATTATACACTCCTGCTACCACCAAACGCCCCCCCCCTCTGTGCGTCGGTTGAGGTGGGCGGGGTTTGGTAGCGGGGGTGTATAATGTATCCCGGAAGAGTTAGGGCTGCATGGGATTCTGGGTATTTGTCCTGTTGTGTTTATGTTGTGTTACTGTGCAGATGTTTTCCCGAAATGTGTTTGTCATTCTTGTTTGGTGTGGGTTCACAGTGTGGCGCATTATTAGTAAGAGTGTTATAGTTTTTTTTTTATACCGCCACCGTCAGTGTAACCTGTGTGGTTGTTGAACAAGTATGCCTTGCTGTCACCTACGTGAGCAAGCGGAAGCCCCATACAACGTGTGGCTGATCAGGCACGCTGGTTGTAGTGGGTGCTATATGCTGTACCATCACGGCACGCATGACGCTGACAAGCGCCATTCATTTAAAACCCGCGTGCCGCACCAGCTTTCATATTCCATATAAGGGTGTGGGCAGCGTGTCTGAGACCCCTGGTTTATATATGGCACAAAGCAAAAAGAAAACTTTGCATGCAGTGTTATTTAAAAACATTTTTTCGGCTCCCATTGGTTTCTATAATTTGCGAAACTGGTCAAAATGGCTCTTTGACTGGTAAAGGTTGCCAACCCCTGGGTTAAAACCATTAAAAATCAGTTCCCAGTGGCTTATTTTATTTTTCGAAGTTTTTTTCAAAATTTTACCCATCACGCAATATCCCTAAAAAAAGCTTCAAAGTGCCTGATTTTAACCATCGTTATATACACCCGTCCATTTTCCTGTGACGTCACATAGTGATGCCAATAAAAACAAACATGGCGGATAGAACAGCAAGCTATAGCGACATTATCTCGGATTCAGACTCGGATTTCAGCGGCTTAAGCGATTCAACAGATTACGCATGTATTGAAACGGATGGTTGTAGTGTGGAGGCAGGTAGCGAAAACGAAATTGAAGAAGAAACCGAAGCTATTGAGCCATATCGGTTTGAACCGTATGCAAGCGAAACCGACGAAAACGACACGACAGCCAGCGACACGGGAGAAAGCGAGGACAAATTCGGCGATCGCCTTCTAACCAATGATTGGTATGTGTTTGTTTGGCATTAAAGGAAACTAACAACTATGAACTCGGTTTACAGCATATGAAATACATTTGGAAACAACATGCACTTTGAGAGTGCAGACAGCCCATTTCAGGCGCGCTAAGAACACATACCTGCCAACTTTTGAAATCAGAAAAACCTAGTAGCCAGGGTCCAGGGGCCGCAGGCCCCGGTAGGTCCAGGACAAAGTCCTGGTGGGGGGTTCCTTCGCCCCCCGACGCAAAATGATTATTAGCATTCAGACAGGTTAAAATGTTGCTAAAACCATCACTTTTCTATCAGTCATAGTGACTTTTCAAAACAAAAATATTACAGCAAAAATCATATGGGTTGATTGACATGTTTATTCTGTAAGCTAACTTCAAAAGTTTGAAATTATTTTGACAGTTAATGCCAGTTATCCTGTCAACCTTTCACAAGACTTCAATTTGTTAATTGAAAGTATAAACAGTATAAACACTTTTTACAGTAAACAAATGGTAAAACAGTACTAAACAATTCCATTAAAAAAAAGAATTGGTGTCATTATTAACTTTCTGTCCAAGCTTGTATAATCTACTGCCTTGTTCAATTGTAAAAAATATTCTGTGCCTAAAATTCACATTTCTATCACAATTATCATACTGTAAACATGGTAAGCTAACTTCATTAAAATTAATAGTCCTGTCAATAGCATGGAATTACAATTCAAATGTAGTTTTTTTGTAAGCCTTTCAAAAGAATTCAAAATATGAAAAATTAATGAAAATTAATTTAAGCCATCAGACACTTGAAAAGTGGCACATCACATCTCTAATGTAATCATTTGAACTTTTCAACAGAAATAGCACTGCAAAAATATTAAGGACATACTTCTGTATTTTGGTAGTTATGCTGTCAACATTTAACAAGATTTCTTCACCTTGGACTTGAAAGCATAAATAGTATAAACACTTTTAACAGTATAACAGTACTAAACTATTCCAATAGATAAAATTGGTGTCATTACCTTTTTGTTTGCTCAATTATTGCCTCCGTAAATAAAACTTCGGCATTTATCACATCCAAAGAATCTGTTTGGGCGACGAAAAACGTTGAAAGTTTTCCACTTGTATCGCTAGCAACGGCATTAGACTTGTGTTTTTTTGTCCCAACGTGGTCTTTTACATCGCTAATTCCTCCGTGTCCGATCGAAAAATCTTGTCTGCACAAGGTGCAATTCGCGTAGTTTTCACCCTTTTTGGAACGGATAATTATTCCCGGATAGGCTTTTGAATATTCTTCACGGAATGACTGCAGTTTTCTTTTCGGTTTAAGACTCGTATGCGATTTTTCTCCGGCTGACTCCATGATCCTTCGCTCGTTTGGAAACAATGGCCTCGTGCTTGGCAGCGGTGCTATAAATAGCCTCGCGCATGGCATTCGGAATGGCTCGATAGGAAGTTACGGGAAGCAGTGTCGATTGTCATTGTTGTTACACGATTTCGTGAATAAAACTTAAAAAAAAATTTTTTTTTTAATTAATGAAAAACCGTATTTTTTATCACTACAACCGTAACCCGGAATAGGTTGATGAAAACCGTACTAATTACGGGAAAACCGGAGTAGTTGGCAGGTATGAGAACATATATTTTTCCACGATTTCAGCACTCAGGTTAACCATACCTAAATAGACACAAAATACTGCATTACACAAGACTACCCGAATGTACTCGAATGATTGAAAAAAATAAATGTTTTTAAGCTAAATTATTGGTAAACACAGTTTATGTATAATAATTTACGTAAAACCGCGAGTAATGAATAAAGTTTTCATCAATTAATATATTCTGTAGGCATACCCTCATCCGCTCTCTTTTCCTGAAAGCTGATCTGTCCAGTTTTGGAGTTGATGTCAGCATCTGCTTTGAGTGTCGCAGGATATCCACACATTCTTGCCATCTCTGTCGTAGCATAGCTTTCGTCGGTAAAGTGTGCGGAACAAACGACTGACCATTTCGTCGGCTTTCCCCACAGCCTCGTATTTTGAACAAATTTCGTCCAATTTCTTGCCACTTTTGCATCTTTGGGCCACTGGTGCAACTTGAATTTGTCCCTGTTCGTGTTGTTACACCCTCCGACAACACACCGACGAAAGTGAGAAAATGGCGGATTGCTTCCCGATGTGACGTCACGTTGTGACAGCATTGCTCCGAGAGCGAATAATAGAAAGGCGTTTAATTCGCCAAAATTCACCAATTTAGAGTTCGGAAATCGGTTAAAAAAATATATGGTCTTTTTTCTGCAACATCAAGGTATATATTGACGCTTACATAGGTCTGGTGATAATGTTCCCCTTTAACCTTTTTGTCCTCGGGCCCAACTTTCCCACTTACATTTTAACACTGAATTCAGGGCTGCACAATTAATCGAATTTTAACCTCTTAAGGCCGAAGCTGTTTTTTTCATGCTTTTTTTTATTTCTCTTTGCTATTTGGGCTTATTGGACCCTAATTAGAATAAAAATTAAGAATCATCTTTTTATATGATGTACTTAGTCCATAAGTACACAAATGTGTACTTCATGTTTAGTGACATGCTAATTCTTCTTTTTACACTTTTTCCCCCCAAATTCCATTGTATGTTATACTCTTCTGACACCACCAGATGGCAGCATAAGTGTCCACATAAGCGGCCATAAGACCCCAATTCAGTAGTGTACACAATTTAGGAAATAAGAGCTAAAAGGTGCTGTCCACGCATGTGGCCAACTAAGCCTTAATTGTGATAACGATTTCGGTCTCTACTATTAAAAGAGGGTGATCGTCGGCGATATTAACATTTAAAAAACATTAATTTAAGTACCGAATTTTTCAGACTACAAGGCGCACTTAAAATCCTTTAATTTTCTCGCCTTATAACCCGGTGCGCCTAATGTACGCAATAATTTTGGTTGTACTTACCGACCTTGAAGCTTTTTTTATCTGGTACATGGTGAAATGATAAGTGTGACCAGTTGATGGTAGTCACACATACGAGATACGTGTAGACTGCAATATGATGGCAGTCACACATACGAGACACGTGTAGACTGCAATATGATGGTAGTCAGACATAAGAAAATGTTTAGACTGCAATTTGACTCAAGTAAACACCAACATTTTATATGTTCCATTGAAAATATAGAGCATTACACACGGCGCACAAAAACCTATCAACATGTTTTAGTAGGACTTCGGTAAGCTATGAAGCCACACCGCTTGTTGGATTGTACTGAGCTTCAACATAGGAGTATTATTATTATGGCGTGTGTATAAGGTAAGACATTATCAGGCGTTTTGTTTTGCAATATTATGCCAAAGCAACTTTTCTTACCTTCTGGTACCTGCTGATCTGTATTTGGGATCTGCATAAGTCCTGAAAATTTGCGCGCGTCCGCCCTTGCACTACGTGTCGACACCGTAGTCGATAAGCTTCTTCTTTTTCTCTACCTTCTTGTTATGTGACATTCATGCTCCGCTGTTGCCATTTCTAATATAAAGTAGTGCAAAGTTCTTACTTATATATGTCAGTACACTGGCTATGAAAGCACTAAAACATACCGGTGTAGTGAGTTTACATTATTCAGTTTTAATTATCAAGTACCGGTAACTGCAATAGACAGTTTTAATTATAACATAACCGCAAAAGACAGTTTTAATTATAACATAACCGCAATAGACAGTTTTAATTATAACGTAACCGCAAAAGACAGTTATAATTATAACGTAACCGCAAAAGACAGTTTTAATAATAACGTTACCGCAATAGACAGTTTTAATTTAACGTAACCGCAATAGACAGTTTTAATTTAACGTAACCGCAATAGACAGTTTTAATTTAACATAACCGCAATAGACAGTTTTAATTATAACGTAACCGCAAAAGACAGTTCTAATAATAACGTAACCGCAATAGACAGTTTTAATTTAACGTAACCGCAATAGACAGTTTTAATTTAACGTAACCGCAATAGACAGTTTTAATTTAACGTAACCGCAATAGACAGTTTTAATTATAACGTAACCGCAATAGACAGTTTTAATAATAACGTAACCGCAATAGACAGTTTTAATTTAACGTAACCGCAATAGACAGTTTTAATTTAACGTAACCGCAATAGACAGTTTTAATTTAACGTAACCGCAGTAGACAGTTTTAAATATAATGTAACCGCAATAGACAGTTTTAATTTAACGTAACCGCAATAGACAGTTTTAATTTAACGTAACCGCAATAGACAGTTTTAATTATAACGTAACCGCAAAAGACAGTTTTAATAATAACGTAACCGCAATAGACAGTTTTAATTTAACGTAACCGCAATAGACAGTTTTAATTGAACGTAACCGCAATAGACAGTTTTAATTATGACGTAACCGCAAAAGACAGTTTTAATAATAATGTAACCGCAATAGACAGTTTTAATTTAACGTAACCGCAATAGACAGTTTTAATTTAACGTAACCGCAATAGACAGTTTTAATTTAACGTAACCGCAATAGACAGTTTTAATTTAACGTAACCGCAGTAGACAGTTTTAAATATAATGTAACCGCAATAGACAGTTTTAATTTAACGTAACCGCAATAGACAGTTTTAATTTAACGTAACTGCAGTAGACAGTTTTAAATATAATGTAACCGCAATAAACAGTTTTAATTTAACGTAACCGCAATAGACAGTTTTAATTTAACGTAACCGCAATAGACAGTTTTAATTATAACGTAACCGCAATAGACAGTTTTAATTATAACGTAACCGCAATAGACAGTTTTAATTTAACGTAACCGCAATAGACAGTTTTAATTATAATGTAACCGCAAAAGACAGTTTTAATAATAACGTAACCGCAATAGACAGTTTTAATTTAACGTAACCGCAATAGACAGTTTTAAATATAATGTAACTGCAATAGACAGTTTTAATCTAACGTAACCGCAATAGACAGTTTTAATTTAACGTAACCGCAAAAGACAGTTTTAATAATAACGTAACCGCAATAGACATTTTTAATTTAACGTAACCGAAATAGACAGTTTTAATTTAACGTCACCGCAATAGACAGTTTTAATTTAACGTAACCGCAATAGACAGTTTTAAATATAATGTAACTGCAACAGACAAATATAACAGACACATATCTGGGACAAAAACAGGTACAGATAGGTAAGAAAAGTGTCTTTTGCATGAAGGCCCCTTTAAATGATTGAGAGATTTGTTATCACATGAACAAGATGGAGAGGAAAGTACCTCCTTGTGAAGGTGTTCATGCAGCTGTGCCTTGTAGAGGCAGGTTAAGTACGCCTGACGGAAGTACAGATGTCCTCCGGTCCTCTGGTTCTCCAGACAGACTTTGGACAGAGCCAACGCTTCTTGGATTCTTTCACAAGCTTGCAGGTAGCGAACACGCAGCTCCAAGAAGGCGGGCAACTCCGAGCTCAAGTATTCCTCAACTGCGTGAGGAAGACGTGAAGAAAAAGTGGACATTAGACTGAGTCAGCTGCACTGCCACCTTTCAATGTTAGCGGCTTGTCATCGTGACTTTACCCTCTTTTGCAGGCAAATCCTTTTTCTTCAAGATTCCTTGCAGCGTTTCATTCTCCCAGGGGCCGCCTGCTTTCATGATCTGCTTTAGATGCTGAAGATGTACATTCCTGTGCCTTAAAAGCTCCACGTGGCACGCCTGCAACGGTGAACATTCAGATGAGAAGTTGTAACTTACTGCCAAAGTCAGTTAGCATTAAGGCTGCACGATTAATCCACATCAAAACCACAGTTTGAAGAGGTTTGAACTATAACGTAACCGGAATACAGTTTAGATGATCATGTAACTGCAATAGACAGTTTTAATTATCATGTAACTGCATCAGACAGTTTTAATTATCATGTAACTGCATCAGACAGTTTTAATTATCATGTAACTGCATTAGACAGTTTTAATTATCATGTAACTGCAATAGACCGTTTTAATTATAACACAACTGCAATAGACAGTTTTAATTATAACATAACTGCAATAGACAGTTTTAATTATAACGTAACCGCAAAAGACAGTTTTAATTATAATGTAACTGCAACAGACAGTTTTAATTATCATGTAACTGCATTAGACAGTTTTAATTATCATGTAACTGCAATAGACCGTTTTAATTATCATGTAACTGCATTAGACAGTTTTAATTATCATGTAACTGCAATAGACTGTTTTAATTATAACACAACTGCAATAGACAGTTTAAATTATAACATAACTGCAATAGACAGTTTTAATTATAACGTAACCGCAAAAGACAGTTTTAATTATAATGTAACTGCAACAGACAGTTTTAATTATCATGTAACTGCAATAGACCGTTTTAATTATAACACAACTGCAATAGACAGTTTTAATTATAACATAACTGCAATAGACAGTTTTAATTATAACGTAACCGCAAAAGACAGTTTTAATTATAATGTAACTGCAACAGACAGTTTTAATTATCATGTAACTGCAATAGACTGTTTTAATTATAACATAAGTGCAATAGACAGTTTTAATTATCACGTAACCGCAAAAGACAGTTTTAATTATAACATAACTGCAATAGACAGTTTTAATTATAACGTAACCGCAAAAGACAGTTGTAATTATAATGTAACTGCAACAGACAATTTTAATTATCATGTAACCGCGATAAAAGGTTTTAATTATCACGTAACCGCGATAAAAGGTTTTAATTATCACGTAACCGCAATAGACTGTTTTAATTATAACGTAACTGCAATAGACAGTTTTAATTATAACGTAACCGCAAAAGACATTTTTAATTATTACATAACCGCAATAATACTTATCATGTAACTGCAATAGACAGTTTTAATTATCATGTAACTGCATTACACAGTTTTAATTATCATGTAACGGCAATAGACCGTTTAAATTATAACATAACTGCAATAGACAGTTTTAATTATAACATAACTGCAATAGACAGTTTGAACTATAACGTAACCGGAATACAGTTTAGATTATCATGTAACTGCAATAGACAGTTTTAATTATCATGTAACTGCATCAGACAGTTTTAATTATCATGTAACTGCATCAGACAGTTTTAATCATCATGTAACTGCATTAGACAGTTTTAAGTTAAAGTTAAAGTTAAAGTACCAATGATTGTCACACACACACTAGGTGTGGCGAAATTATTCTCTGCATTTGACCCATCACCCTTGATCACCCCCTGGGAGGTGAGGGGAGCAGTTTAATTATCATGTAACTGCAATAGACCGTTTTAATTATAACACAACTGCAATAGACAGTTTTAATTATAACATAACTGCAATAGACAGTTTTAATTATAACGTAACCGCAAAAGACAGTTTTAATTATAATGTAACTGCAACAGACAGTTTTAATTATCATGTAACTGCATTAGACAGTTTTAATTATCATGTAACTGCAATAGACCGTTTTAATTATCATGTAACTGCATTAGACAGTTTTAATTATCATGTAACTGCAATAGACTGTTTTAATTATAACACAACTGCAATAGACAGTTTAAATTATAACATAACTGCAATAGACAGTTTTAATTATAATGTAACCGCAAAAGACAGTTTTAATTATAATGTAACTGCAACAGACAGTTTTAATTATCATGTAACTGCAATAGAGTTTTAATTATCATATAACTGCATTAGACAGTTTTAATTATCATGTAACTGCAATAGACCGTTTTAATTATAACACAACTGCAATAGACAGTTTTAATTATAACATAACTGCAATAGACAGTTTTAATTATAACGTAACCGCAAAAGACAGTTTTAATTATAATGTAACTGCAACAGACAGTTTTAATTATCATGTAACTGCATTAGACAGTTTTAATTATCATGTAACTGCAATAGACCGTTTTAATTATCATGTAACTGCATTAGACAGTTTTAATTATCATGTAACTGCAATAGACCGTTTTAATTATCATGTAACTGCAACAGACAGTTTTAATTATCATGTAACTGCAATAGGCAGTTTTAATTATCATATAACTGCATTAGACAGTTTTAATTATCATGTAACTGCAATAGACCGTTTTAATTATAACACAACTGCAATAGACAGTTTTAATTATAACATAACTGCAATAGACAGTTTTAATTATAACGTAACCGCAAAAGACAGTTTTAATCATAATGTAACTGCAACAGACAGTTTTAATTATCATGTAACTGCAATAGACTGTTTTAATTATAACATAAGTGCAATAGACAGTTTTAATTATCACGTAACCGCAAAAGACAGTTTTAATTATAACATAACTGCAATAGACAGTTTTAATTATAACGTAACCGCAAAAGACAGTTGTAATTATAATGTAACTGCAACAGACAATTTTAATTATCATGTAACCGCGATAAAAGGTTTTAATTATCACGTAACCGCAATAGACTGTTTTAATTATAACGTAACCACAAAAGACATTTTTAATTATTACATAACCGCAATAATACTTATCATGTAACTGCAATAGACAGTTTTAATTATCATGTAACTGCATTACACAGTTTTAATTATCATGTAACGGCAATAGACCGTTTAAATTATAACATAACTGCAATAGACAGTTTTAATTATAACATAACTGCAATAGACAGTTTTAATTATAACGTAACCGCAATACAGTTTTAATTTAACTTAACCGCAACAGACAGTTTTAATTATAACGTAACCGCAAAAGACAGTTTTAATTATCATGTAACCGCGATAAAAGGTTTTAATTATCACGGAACCGCAATAGACTGTTTTAATTATAACGTAACTGCAATAGACAGTTTTAATTATAACGTAACCGCAATAGACAGTTTTAATTGTAACATAACCGCAAAATACATTTTTAATTATAACGTACCCGCAATAGACAGTTTAAAATTATAACGTAACCGCAATAAACAGTTTTAATTATAACGTAACAGCAATAGACAGTTTTAATTACAACGTAACCACAATAGACAGTTTTAATTACAACATAACTGCAATAGACAGTTTGAATTACAACGTAACTGCAAAAGACAGTTTTAATTATAACATAACCACAATAGACAGTTTTAATTATCATGTAAATGCAACAGACAGTTTTAATTATAACATAACCGCAAAAGACAGTTTCAATTATCATGTAACTGCAATAGACCGTTTTAATTATAACATAACTGCAATAGACAGTTTTAATTATAACGTAACCGCAAAAGACCGTTTTAATTATAACATAACCGCAATAGACAATTTTAATTTAACGTAACCGCAATAGACAGTTTTAATTTTAATGTAACTGCAACTGACAGTTTTAATTATAACATAACTGCAATAGACAATTTTAATTATCACGTAACCGCAAAAGACAGTTTTAATTATAATGTAACTGCAACAGACTGTTTTAATTATCCTGTAACCGCAACAAAAGGTTTTAATTATAACATAACTGCAATAGAGTTTTAATTATAACGTAACCGCAAGAGGAAGTTTTAATTATAATGTAACCGCAAAAGAAAGTTTTAATTATAACGTAACCGCAAAATACAGTTTTAATTATAACGTAACCGCAAAATACAGTTTTAATTATAACGTAACCGCAATAGACAGTTTTAATTATAACGTAACTGCAATAGACAGTTTTATTATAACTAACCGAAATAGACAGTTTCATTATAACTAAACGCAACAGACAGTTTTAATTATAACGTAACTGCAAGAGACAGTTTTAATTATAATTTAACCGCAAGAGAAAGTTTTAATTACATTGTAACCGCAAGAAACAGTTTTAAATATCATGTAACCGCAACAGAAAGTTTTAAATATCATGTAACCCCAATAAACAGTTTTAATTATAACGTAACCGCAAAAGACAGTTAATTATAATGTAACTGCAACAGACAGTTTTAAATATCATGTAACCGCAATAGACAGTTTTAATTATAACGTAACCGCAACAGACAGTTTTAATTATAACGTAACCGCAACAGACAGTTTTAATTATCATGTAACCGCAATAAAAGGTTTTAATTATAACGTAACTGCAAGAGACAGTTTTAATTATAACGTAACCGGAATAGACAAGAGAGGGTTTTTTTGTCCCCGCCATCACCGCCATTTGAGTGACAGACATGTTGGCCAATCGGAATTCTTGAGCCTGGCATCCTTTGCCTCCCGGCCAATCAAAAGTGTTTTCTGGAATCCGCTTTTTGTGCGCACTGCAGTGGTGAAAGTCAGTGCAGTAATAACAAACACCTTAGAACAAGTTTCCATGGTGACTCGGCCTCGGTCGGTAGTCAATAAACCAAATAATCAAACGCTAAATGATAATGAAGTTAAAATACAGCTTGGATAAATGATGTCCTTGTGAGTTTGTCTTCTTCATCTCTTGCTACAAACAGGGAGAAATAGGTCTCAGTCCATGCATCGCTCTCAGCAACCCAGTGAACCCTCTTTTCAGTCATCCACAATCTTTGCAGGACCGCCAGCTTACACACACAGGAAGCACGCCTCCCGACTCGCTAGTGAAAAGTTTTGCAAAGTAACAAAAAATATGATTTCAAAGCCAAATGTCCCGTTGTGGGAATATTTCAGTTTCAGATTGGATGGATGAGCGCATCACATGAACAGACTACGAGAATGCCTTGATTGTAACAAACAAACAAAAAAGAACACCCAATCTAGTTTTTCCAACTGGGGAAAAATTGCACTTTAAGTAAAATGTTTACTTAGAAAAATGAGTCCATGTTATTGTTTTATATATCTAGGATAACAAAGTTATTTACCTTCCAAAGTAAAATAAACAAGTCTACAGTAATGAGCAATAAAACTTCATATCCTTTTAAACGGTTACTTGCAGTACTATTATATAATATGACTACATTATAAACACTGTATAGTATTTATTGATTATTTCTTGAGTCGGCCAAATATGTTTTCAAGTAAATTATTGCATAATGTTCTAATGTGTGGCACCTTGAAACAAGAACATGTTGATTGACAGTCTCAATTTAACGCGTCCTCCGTTACTCCTTATTTTCATACTTTCATGTATAAAATATAAAAATCGCAAATCCAATCACAACTTGAGAAAAAAAATCGCATTTAGGTTTTTCCTCCAACTCGTGCAGCCATAATCAACATACAAGATGCCTCACCTGATAGGATTCGAAGATGAATTTTAAAGGTTCTTCCCCGAATTCCTCTTTGCTAAAAAACAGCATAAGTTCAAAGAAACTCCTGGAAGACAAAAAAGAAGGACATTGACTTGCAAGGACATACAGTAACAGGAGACGATACAGTACAGAGCATCTGGGAAGGATTCACAGTGATTCACTTTTGTTATGTTTGATTGTTATGTTACATGTAGATATGGATATTGGTAGGATTTTATCCATAATGATACCAAAATGGATACTCCTTATCAATACTGGTATTCATCGGTACTTGTCAGAATAACTGTACCGTATTTTCCGCACTATAAGGCGCACCTAAAAACCACACATTTTCTCAAAAGCTGACAGTGCGCCTTATAACCCGGTGCGCTTTATTACGATTCATTTTCATAAAGTTTCGATCTCGCAACTTCGGTAAACAGCCGCCATCTTTTTTCCCGGTAGAACAGGAAGCGCTTCTTCTTCTACGCAAGCAACCGCCAAGGAAAGCACCCGCCCCCATAGAACAGGAAGCGCTTCTTCTTCTACTGTAAGCAACCACCCGCCCCCGGAAGAAGAAGAAAAAACGCGCGGATATCACCGTACGTTTCATTTCCTGTTTACATCTGTAAAGACCACAAAATGGCTCCTACTAAGCGACAAGGATCCGGTTCATAAAAAGACGCAATCTCTCCATCCGCACACGGATTACTACCGTATTTCACAGCAACTGATATTCCTGTGAACCGCACTGTGGAACGGGAGCACGTACGGTGAATATTCGCACCACAGGGAATGAGAAGTCATCCTTCACTGTGGTTCTAGCTTGCCATGCTAACTTCCACCCATGGTGATATTCAAAAGGAAGACCTTGCCAAAAGAGACCTTTCCAGCCGGCGTCATCATAAAAGCTAACTCGAAGGGATGGATGGATGAAGAAAAGATGAGCGAGTGGTTAAGGGAAGTTTACGCGAAGAGGCCGGGTGGCTTTTTTCACACAGCTCCGAAGGCGAACACACCTTCACTAAGACGGGCAGACAGCGCCGGACGACATACGCCAACATTTGCCAGTGGATCGTAAATGCCTGGGCAGATATTTCGGTCACAACTGTGGTCCGAGCTTTCCGGAAGGCAGGATTCACAGAACAACAGCGACACTGACTCCGATGACTTCGACGAGACGGAACCGGCCATTTTGGATACCACGCTTGCGCAACTTTTCAATTCGGACACCGAAGACGAAGAATTCGAAGGATTTACGAATGAAGAATAACTTCAGAAGGTGAGCGCTATGTTTATTTTGTGTGTTGTGACATTAACGTTCGAGCAACATTATGTTGCTATTTATTGCTCTACACCATTTTGAATTTTACTATGTTTGTGATTGCACATTTGCGTACATTTTGGGACAGAGTTGTTAGAACGCTGGTTTTCAATATATTATTAAAGTTTGACTGAACTATCTGACTGTTTTTTTGACATTCCCTTTAGCGCAGCGTAGGCGCGGCTTATAATCCGGGGCGGCTTATTGGTGGACAAAGTTATGAAATATGTAATTCATTGAAGGTGCGGCTAATAATCCGGTGCGCCTTATAGTGCGGAAAATACGGTATATACAAACCCCGTTTCCATATGAGTTGGGAAATTTTGTTAGATGTAAATATAAACGGAATACAATGATTTGCAAATCCTTTTCAACCCATATTCAGTTGAATATGCTACAAAGACAAATATGTGATGTTCAAACTTATAAACTTTATTTTTTTTTTGCAAATAATAATTAACTGAGAATTTCATGGCTGCAACACGTGCCAAAGTAGTTCCCATTCTTGCTTGATGTACAGCTTAAGTTGTTCAACAGTCCGGGGGTCTCCGTTGTGGTATTTTAGGTTTCATAATGCGCCACACATTTTCAATGGGAGACAGGTCTGGACTACAGGCAGGCCAGTCTAACTCTTTTACTATGAAGCCACATTGATGTAACACGTGGCTTGGCATTGTCTTGCTGAAATAAGCAGGGGCGTCCATGGTAACGTTGCTTGCATTTGGTTTTATTCTGAATCCAGTGAAACAGATTGTTTATATATATATATATGTTTAAGTATTTGGCAGATGCTTTTATCCAAAGCGACATTCATAAAAAATACATATAAAACAATCAGTGTAAACATTATCATTTAAGGTCTGCAGGTGTACCTAATGTTGTGGACCAGCAGCGACTGAAGCACGGATTTCATATTTCATTCATTCACAACTCCTCCAACACAAACATTATTGTTTTTGCACTTTTGGCTTCTTATTAAATAACTTTTTTTAAATAGATTCAATCTTGCACGTGGAAACTTTAAGTGTGGGCTTTAGTTAATACAACACTCCCGTCAGGGGGTGCATTCTGCGCCGGGGGTGCATTATCCGGCACAACACCTGTTGTATTAGTGCAACAGAGTCCAATAAGCACTCCTTAATAAACTCTCGGTCAGAAAACGCCTCACTTTTTCTGGCGATTTTGTGAGAAATGACGAAACTTGTCCTGACGGCTGCATCTCTGGGGATGTGAAATATGGCAAAAAGTCCTTGTTTGGTTTGCAGTATTTGGCCACCTGCCTTAACTCACATATGAACTTGAAGTGCCATCCCATTCCTAACCCTTAGGGTTCAAAATGATGTCATATCACCTTTTAACTCTTCTGTGAAGGCTGTCCACAAGGTTGCGGAGTGTGTTTATAGGGATTTTCTACCATTCTTTCAAAAGCGCTTTGATGAGGTCACACACTGATGTTGGTGGAGAAGGCCCGGCTCTCAGTCTCCGTTTTAATTCATCCCAAAGGTATTCTATCGGGTTCAGGTCAGGACTCTGTGCAGGCCAGTCAAGTTCATCCACACCAGACTCTGTCATCCATGTCTTTATGGACCTTGCTTTGTGCACTGGTGCACAGTCATGTTGGAAGAGGAAGGGGCCCGCTCCAAACTGTTCCCACAAGGTTGGGAGCATGGAATTGTCCAAAATGTTTTGGTATCCTGGAGCATTCAAAGTTCCTTTCACTGGAACTAAGAGGCCAAGCCCAACTCCTGAAAATAGCCCCACACCATAATTCCTCCTCCACCAAATTTCACACTCGGCACTAAGGCTGCAGCTAACGATTATTTTTCTATCGATTAATCTATAGATTATTTTTTTCGATTAATCGGTTAATCTATAGATTATTTTTTCCGATTAATCTATAGATTATTTTTTCTTTTACCGATTTTTTTTTTAATTTAAAATGAAGATGAAAAAATAAATGTAGGCCAGTTTTTTCAAAAGACATGGCTTTTATTTACAAAAAAAAAAAAGTATGGCCACTCAGTCAACATTGACAACAACATGACAAAATATTCTGTAACGATGTAAATATTTAAAACTTTTGACATTTAACAAAATTAAAAGTAGCTTATTTGCTTTTTAATGTGCAAATATAAAAGTAAACATCCAGTGCAAATCTTAGTATTCTGCAATAGTATAAGCATTTCTAAAGTAAAAGTATTGCTTATTTTGCTTTAAAATGTGCAAAAATAAAGATAAACATCCAATACAAAAAAGTGCAAAACGAAATATTCTGTAACAGTGTAAACATTTCAACAAAAGTAAAAGTATTGCTTATTTTGCTTAATAACACAACAATGATAGTATGATTAAAGTGAAAGTTAATCGTTTGTACATAGTATATGTAACTTTTAATGTTGTAAAAGGTATTTGCACAACTAATTAACATTAGCGTTAAAGAGGAGCGCGTCTTTGTAAACACTGAACAGGCACGCCAAACGCGCCTCTCAGAGCGAAAGTGTTTTAGTTTATGAATTTACAACGCAGATACAAATGACACATTCATGTTTTTGTGTAATGATGACAACGTATACTCACACGGACGATTGACTAGTTGATGGTGATGGCAAGAACGCTGTCGGGTGTTTTCTTTTCAAATGTTCGTTCATAGCCGTTGTGCTGCTATGATAGGCCATTTCCGCTCGACACAGTGTGCATACAACAACTGTCAAGTGTTTTGCTTTTTTCGCTGTGCTTATCCCACACTTGAAGGGATGTACCAATGCTGAATGTGGCTTCTGGATTTCACTCAAAAGACCAGACCGTAGTTACTTTTTCCTTTTATTTTCCTTTAGTTTGCAACAGTTTTTCCAACGAAGAAACAGCTTCTTTTTTCTTCTTTAGTCTTTTTAGCAGTCTTTAGCAGTGTTAGTAGACTTTAGTTTCTTTAGCTGTCATTAGCTGTCTTTAGTAGCCTTTAGCTTCTTTGGTAGCCTTTAGCTTCTTTAGTAGCCTTTAGCTTCTTTAGTAGGTGAAAAACCTTTAAGGACAAAACACCACAAGATTAACATGCTGTAAAAAATCAATCAATTATCAATCCCATAATTTACAATTATTAATTAGGCTATCAAACCCTTAACCATTAAACAAGTGCAAGAACATTGACACATATTTTCCCTTTAAGTTAAAACAGATTTTAAATAAATTGTCTCAACATAAATGCACCAAGATACATATAAAATACATTTAAACCCAGAAACACAATAGATAAATGCAGCAGAAAACCCAATATGCAAATACATAAATACCTAACCAATTAACCACCTATTTAAATACATATTTAAAATCCATATTCAATATAAATATATTATTAATTTAGCAGTGAAACACTCAATCTTAAACGCTGTCTACTGGTAGAAAAATGCCCCTTTTTCTATGCCCTCACCAGCAGCCAATGATCCAACACAGTTAAATCCAACACTTTAAGTTGAGCGACTTCACCCTCTTGATGAAGCAAACTGCTCCAACATTTATCAAACTAAGCAAAGAATATCAACACTTCCTTACTAAACAACAGTTACACAAAACACCGTGTGTATTTAGCCTCCAGACTAAGCACGCTACATGCACACAACTCCCCCGCACCCCCCATCTCACCAGCGCAACAGGTGCGCCACACCCACAAAGAGAAATAAAGTGCGATCTTACCGGCTGTCCGTTCAGCTTTTGGTTTTGGTACACTTTTGGCACAACTCTGGGTTATCTGTAATGAACTAAACCTTTTTCCACTCTGCGCTGGCGTCTTTTATACTCCTTGATTTGACACAGCGGTCTAATTACCGGGCTCGCGCACCAGCAGATGAGACGGGAGCGCGCCGCGTTATACCTGCGCGTGAACGTAAACTGATCGGCTCTGATCATATAAGCCGACTGGCCGAAATAATGCCGAATTATATACATTTCCTGGGGTTGCCTAGGTGAATAGGGATGCGGATGTGCTCCAAGATCAAATATAATTGTATTAAGTGGGGTTTGGCTGGTTGCTCAGCAGCCACGGTTGCGAGCTCTCGCGTCAGCTGACGAGACAGCTGTTCGCCGCTACAACATTATTAGGCCGTTTATTGAAATACTCCCACACTTTTGACGACTTTTGGCGTGTTTTTTTCCCCTCGCTCGCACCGCTCGCACCGTCTGCTTTGCACTCCGCCATGACGGTAGTGTGACGTAAATATGCGACGCGTCGACGCACAAAAACGGCGTCGACGTATTTACGTAACCGATGCGTCACATATTTACATCACACTACCGTCATGGCAGAGCGCAAAGCAGACGATGCGAGCGAGGGGAAAAAAAGCACGCCAAAAGTCGTAAAAAGTGTGGGAGTATTTCAATAAACGGCCTAATAATCAGAGGTGGGTAGTAACACGCTACATTTAATCCGTTACATCTACTTGAGTAACTTTTAGGATAAATTGTACTTCTAAGAGTAGTTTTAATGCAACATACTTTTACTTGAGTATATTTATAAAGAAGAAACGCTACTTTTACTCCGCTACTTTTATCTACATTCAGCTCGCTACTCGCTACTAATTTGTTATCGATCTGTTAATGCACTCTTTGTTTGTTTTGGTTTGTCAGACAGACCTTCATAGTGCCTGCGTTTCAACAAATACAGTCACTGGTGACGTTCACTCCGTTCCACCAATCAGATGCAGTCACTGGTGACGTTGGACCAATCAAACAGAGCCAGGGGTCACATGACCTGACTTAAACAAGTTGAAAAACTTATTGGGGTGTTACCATTTAGTGGTCAATTGTACGGAATATATACTGTACTGTGCAATCTACTAATAAAAGTTCCAATCAATCAATCAAAAGTGTGAAGGAAAAAAGACCCTTTTTTATTTCAACCGTACATCCCGTCAAAAGCCTAAAGACTGACTGCACAGTTCCTGTCTTCACAATAAAAGTGCCGCTCCATCGCACCTGCGCTTTCAAAATAAGAGTCTCCGAAAGCCAGCGCAAACAAGCTAGCAAGCTACGGAGTTTGCCAACAATGTATTTCTTGTAAGGTGTATAAAAACGAATATGGAAGCTGGACAAATAAGATGCCAAAAAGCAACCACTTTCATGTGGTATTAGACAGAAAGGAGGAACTTTTTTTCTCCTCCATTTGAAAATGTGGACATTATCAGCACTACTGTCTGATTCCAATCAATGCAAGTCATCAGAATCAGGTAATACACCAACTTATATTCTTGTCTTCATGAAAGAAAGGAATCTATATGTGTTAAACATGCATGTATATTCATTAAAACACCTTTAACATGTAAACAAAAACGGCAAAATAAATAAATATAAATCATATACTGTATATATCAATGTATATATATAAAGTTAAAGTTAAAGTACCAATGATTGTCACACACACACTAGGTGTGGCGAAATTATTCTCTGCATTTGACCCATCACCCTTGGTCACCCCCTGGGAGGTGAGGGGAGCAGTGGGCAGCAGCGGTGGCTGCGCCCGGGAATAATTTTTGGTGATTCAACCCCCAATTCCAACCCTTGATGCTGAGTGCCAAGCAGGGAGGTAATGGGTCCCATTTTTATAGTCTTTGGTATGACTCGGCCGGGGTTTGAACTCACAACCTACCGATCTCAGGGCGGACACTCTAACCACTAGGCCACTGAGTAGGTATATATATATGTGTATGTATATATATATGTGTGTGTGTGTATATATATATATATATATATATATATATATATATATATATATATATATATATATATATATATATATATATATATATATCCAGGGTGTACCCCGCCTTCCGCCCGATTGTAGCTGAGATAGGCTCCAGCGCCCCCCGCGACCCCGAAGGGAATAAGCGGTAGAAAATGGATGGATGGATATATATGATATGTGTGTGTATGTTACTCATCAGTTACTCAGTATTTGAGTAGTTTTTTCACAACATACTTTTTACTTTTACTCAAGTAAATATTTGGGTGACTACTCCTTACTTTTACTTGAGTAATAAATCTCTAAAGTAACAGAGTACAATTTCTGCCCATGTCTGCTAATAATGTTGTTGTATGCACACTGTGTTGAGCGGAAATGGCCTATCATAGCAGCACAACGGCTATGAACGAACATTTGAAAAGAAAACACCCGACAGCGTTCTTGCCATCACCATCAACTAGTCAATCGTCCGTGTGAGTATACGTTGTCATCATTACACAAAAACATGAATGTGTCATTTGTATCTGCGTTGTAAATTCATAAACTAAAACACTGTTTCGCTCTGAGAGGCGCGTTTGGCGTGCCTGTTCAGTGTTTACAAAGACGCTAACGTTAATTAGTTGTGCAAATACCTTTTACAACATTAACAGTTACATATACTATGTACAAATGAACAATTAACTTTCACTTTAATCATACTATCATTGTTGTGTTATTAAGCAAAATAAGCAATACTTTTACTTTTGTTGAAATGTTTACACTGTTACAGAATATTTCGTTTTGCACTTTTTTGTATTGGATGTTTATCTTTATTTTTGCACATTTTAGCAAATAAGCAATACTTTTACTTTTGTTGAAATGTTTACACTGTTACAGAATATTTCCGTTTTGCACTTTTTTGTATTGGATGTTTATCTTTATTTTTGCACATTTTAAAGCAAATAAGCAATACTTTTACTTTTGAAATGCTTATACTATTGCAGAATATTAAGATTTGCACTGGATGTTTACTTTTATATTTGCAAATTAAAAAGCAAATAAGCTGCTTTTAATTTTGTTAAATGTTAAAAGTTTTAAATGTTTACATTGTTACAGAATATTTTGTCATGTTGTTGTCAATGTTGACTGAGTGGCCATACTTTTGTTTTTGGAAATAAAAGCCATGCCTTTTGAAAAAACTGGCCTACATTTATTTTAATTTTTTCATCTTCATTTTAAATAAAAAAAATAATCGGTAAAAGGACAAATAATCTATAGATTAATCGAAAAATTAATCTATAGATTAATCGAAAAAATAATCTATAGATTAACCGATTAATCGAAAAAAAATAATCTATGGATTAATCGATAGAAAAATAATCGTTAGCTGCAGCCTTACTAGGCACAATGCAGTCCGAAATGTAGCGTTCTCCTGGCAACCTCCAAACCCAGACTGGTCCATCAGATTGCCAGATGGAAAAGTGTGATTCATCAGTCCAGAGAAGGCGTCTCCACTGCTCTAGAGTCCAGTGGTGACGTGCTTTACACCACTACATCCCACGCTTTGCATTGGACTTGGTGATGTATGGCTTAGATTCAGCTGTCCGGCCATGGAAACCCATTCCATGAAGCTCTCTGCGCACTGTACGTGGGCTAATTGGAAGGTCACATGAAGTTTGGAGCTCTGTAGCAACCTCTTTGCACTCTCCGGTTCAGCATCCGCTGACCCCTCTCTGTCAGTTTACGTGGCCTACCACCTGGTGGCTGAGTTGCTGTTGTTCCCAAACTCTTCCATTTTCTTATAATAAAGCCGACAGTTGACTTTGGAGTATTTATAAGCGAGGAAATTCCACGACTGGAATTGTTGCACAGGTGGCATCCTGCGACAGTTCCACGCTGGAAATCACTGAGAGCGGCCCATTCTTTCACAAATGTTTGTAGAAACAGTCTCCATGCCTAAGTGCTTGATTTTATACACCTGTGGCCGAGCCAAGTGATTAGGGCACCCGATTCTCATCATTTGCATGGGTGGCCAAATACTTTTGGCAATATAGAGTGTACAAAATATTGCTATTTAGACAACCACATCTTTGTACGAGTGGACAAGTGGAAAAATGTATGCCTCCGCTGCTACCAGTCTGTGGAACGCTCTCCCTGACCACCTGAGGGCACCACAGACTGTGGATGCTTTTTAAAAAAGGCTTAAAAACCCTTCTTTTTAAAAAAGCCTTTTTTTTTAGATATATGCATGCCAGTTCTAGCTATTATAGCTGTTCTAGATTATATTTGTATTTATTTGTATTATCTTTTTATATTTTTTTAATACACTGTTGCACTTTGAGTTTGTTTGCTCAATGTAAAGTGTTTTTTTTTTACAAATAAAATCCATTATAATTATTATTATTAAAAACAATCCAATCTGATAATTAAAAGTTAAATGTATGTGTAAAGAGAGAACTTACAAGGCCATACGGCTGAGGATGTTGTGGATGTGTTGGCAGTCATCAGGGAACTTGGCCGTGGCTTTTGTGAAACTGCAGAATGCAGTCCGCAGCACTTTGAGCTGAGGGAGAGGAACTTGCCACTGGCCCGTGTACTCTTCCACCACCTGCACCGTGACGAGGACAAGAACAAGAGACATAAACACATGCACTCCAACTAAGGCTGAAACGACGCGTCGACGTAGTCGACGTCATCGGTTACGTAAATACGTCGACGCCGTTTTTGTGCGTCGGCGCGTCGCATATTTACGTCACTCTACTTTACTGTCATGGCGGAGCGCAAAGCAGACGATGCGAGCGAGGGGAAAAAAGCACGCCAAAAGTCGTCAAAAGTGTGGGAGTATTTCAATAAACGGCCTAATAATGTTGTTGTATGCACACTGTGTCGAGCGGAAATGGCCTATCATAGCAGCACAACGGCTATGAACGAACATTTGAAAAGAAAATCCCCGACAGCGTTCTTGCCATCACCATCAACAAGTCAATCGTCCGCGTGCGTATACGTTGTCATTATTACACAAAAACATGAATGTGTCATTTGTATCTGCGTTGTAAATTCATAAACTAAAGCACAGTTAAGCTCTGAGAGGCGTTTGGCGTGCCTGTTCAGTGTTTACAAAGACGCGCTCCTCTTTAACGCTGTGGGGAGGCGGCGGCGGCGAGCGAGCGGCGAGGCGGGGCGCGCCGGGAGCGACGCCGCAATCGTGCCCAGGTGCGCGTTCCGCGCAGTTGGAAGAGAAAAGACTTTGTGTAAAATTAAAAGATTGTAAACCTGGCAAAGCCGTCTGGCGTTCAGTCTGTCGGTCCTGAAAGAACCCCACGGCACAAGACGTGTCACAAACGCTAACGTTAATTAGTTGTGCAAATACCTTTTACAACATTAACAGTTACATATACTATGTACAAACGAACAATTAACTTTCACTTTAATCATACTATCATTGTTGTGTTATTAAGCAAAATAAGCAATACTTTTACTTTTGTTGAAATGTTTACACTGTACACATTTTTGTATTGGATGTTTAGCTTTATTTTTGCACATTTTAGCAAATAAGCAATACTTTTACTTTTGTTGAAATGTTTACACTTGTTACAGAATATTTCCGTTTTGCACTTTTTTGTATTGGATGTTTATCTTTATTTTTGCACATTTTAAAGCAAAATAAGCAATACTTTTACTTTTGAAATGCTTATACTATTCCAGAATATTAAGATTTGCACTGGATGTTTACTTTTATATTTGCACATTAAAAAGCAAATAAGCTACTTTTAATTTTGTTAAATGTTAAAAGTTTTAAATGTTTACATTGTTACAGAATATTTTGTCATGTTGTTGTCAATGTTGACTGAGTGGCCATACTTTTTTTTTTGTAAATAAAAGCCATGCCTTTTGAAAAAACTGGCCTACATTTATTTTTTCCTCTTCATTTTAAATATAAAAAAAAAATCGGTAAAAGGAAAAATAATCTATAGATTAATCGAAAAAAATAATCTATAGATTAACCGATTAATCGAAAAAATAATCTATAGATTAATCGATAGAAAAATAATCGTTAGCTGCAGCCCTAACTCCAATACATCTGTTCGATGGTGCTTTGCTACTTTCTACTCCGGACTGATCTTATCTGACATTAGCGGCCATGTTTGCATCGCTCCTGATACACCAGTGTTGGCGTTAACGCACTTTTTGTGTCTTTTTACGCATTGAAATCAGAAAGGACGCATAATTCCGGGAGGACGCGTATTTTATTTGTTTTTTTACCGGTTATCGCATTCCGCCGTTGTTTTGTTTTGTTTGTATTTGCCGGGTCAAATTAATAATTATAAATCAACTTCAAAGTAATGCACTTTTCGGTACATTTTCTTAAAAATGTTGCTTTAGGGGGTCTCAAACTCAATTTACCTGGGGGCCACTGGCTACAGAAACTGGGTGAGGCTGGGCCGCAAGAAAAGATTTCTTAAAAAAAAATCTAACATGCACTTTTTAATGAATTCACCTTCTTTGAATGGCTTTCCCGCCCTAGCAACCATCTCACTCACCACGTAGCTAGCTTTGACTGCTGCATCGCTCTTTTCGGTTGCTTTCTTGAAGAAATCTTGTTGCCTCAGTAGACTGGTTTTAAAATGTGCAACCCCGTTCACTCTCTCATCTCCCTGGTATTTTGCATACTCCTCAGCATGTCTATCTGTATAATGACGTTTCAAATTGTATTCCTTGTGCACCGCAACTTTCTCTGTGCAAATAAGACACGTCGGGGTGCCGATGTGCTCAACAAAGGAATATTGCATCTCCCACTTTTCCTGGAGTGGTCTTTGCTCATCACTAACCTTTCTCTTCACTGCAAGCTTTGAAAAAGACATGTTTGGGGTTGTGGAATATATTTGTATTTACCCGACGCACGGAGAATACTGTTATTTCCGCAGTGTGTGTCGTTCCGCTTTTCCTCCCTACAGCAACACGGCGGTCGGCGGATAATAGCCGGCTCCCGGAGTGTTATCCGGCGTCATATAGAAATATATGTAGTGTTCATCGTGGGCGGCAATGTAAATTAAACAATAAAAAAAACAAATAACGGTTTGAATTGGTCCAGGTTATCGGGGACTGTTATTACTGATGGACAGGTGTCGCGGTATGACTGCAGCCAGGCATGTAAGAAAAAACCGCGTCTCCATGGCAACGTTTCTGTCGCTTTCACTCATTTGCCGCTTTTCCACTAACGCTGGGGTGGGCAACCCAGAACGTTGAAAGAGCCATTTTGGAGCCACAATTAGCCCCGAACAGGCTAACATCACGACTAACGTGTTACACGTCCGATTCACCCAGCGACTCTCTGCCGGAGTATCAGCGTTGTGGTCCATTGCACCAGAGTTTTGTATTGTCGCTCGGTCCTTCGGCGAAGTGCTTCGGAAGCGACCGGACCACTCGTCACCCCCGCCCGGACTGTTTACAGCGTCGCCGGGGGAGGGAGCCGCTGTGACAGAGAGAGAGAAAGAGACCAGGCGGGCGAGCGAGGGAGGGAGGTCGGTCGGAAGAGCGTGTGCGGGTCTAGTGGAAAAGCGGCAAAACATTTATCTGCTTGCATCACGCAAGTGACGTCAATGTTCGGGCCTCGAGAGCCATATACCACACCGTGATTGGTAGATTTCTTCAGCTCCACACAACGCTGTCAAGTGCCATTCATTTAAAACTCGCGGGCCGCACTAACATTAAACTTTCATATTAAGGTGGGGGCCGCGAAATAACGACCCACTTCTATGGTGGAAGAACAATGAGCCCATATATCATCTTACTGCCAAGTTAGCCAGGCTGGGGGGGGTTGGGAGGAGTAGTTAATCTGAGGCTGAGTTGACTTGAAACTGTTAATGTTGCACTTTTTATATGTAGAAGAAAAGTTTTGTCATTTTATTTAATCTGAGCAACAACTTGAGGCAGTTTAATGTTGATTACCGTATTTTCCGCACTATAAGGCGCACCGGATTATTAGCCGCACCTTCAATGAATGGCATATTTCATAACTTTGTCCACCAATAAGCCGCCCCGGACTATAAGCCGCGCCTACGCTGCGCTAAAGGGAATGTCAAAAAAACAGTCAGATAGGTCAGTCAAACTTTAATAATATATTAAAAACCAGCGTTCTAACAACTCTGTCCCAAAATGTACGCAAATGTGCAATCACAAACATAGTAAAATTCAAAATAGTGCAGAGCAATAGCAACATAATGTTGCTCGAACGTTAAAGTCACAACACACAAAATAAACATAACGCTCACTTTCTGAAGTTATTCTTCATTCATAAATCCCTCGAATTTTTCTCCTTCGGTGTCCGAATTGAAAAGTTGGGCGAATGTCGTCCGGCGCTGCCTCCCTCTTAGTGAAGGTGTGTTCGCCTTCGGTCATCCACTGTTCCCACGCAGTTAGCAGTCTAGCTTCGAATGCCCTGTTGACACCAATATCTAGCGGCTGGAGGTCTTTTGTCAATCCACCCGGAATGACGGCGAGTATTGAATTAAGCGCGTAAGCGTGTCTCTCAATGTGATGTTATGAGCTAGCAAATATAACAACTACACTACCCAGCATGCAACGATAGTGACGAGCATGCGCGGTAGCCCTGAGAAGCGTTGTTGTATGCTGGCAGTTAGAATGTGGTTATGAGCACGCTGTGAGTAAACGTTGAGAACTCAGTTAACACGCCTCGTCTGCATTATTTATAATTAGACAGACAACACACTTAACAGGAGCCATTTTGGGGTCTTTACATAAACACACAAATGGAAATGAAACGTCACATATCCCAGCATGCACCGCGTGCTTCTTCTTCTTCCGGGGCGGGTGGTTGCTTACAGTAGAAGAAGAAGCGCTTCCTGTTCTACCGGGAAAAAAGATGGCGGCTGTTTACCGAAGTTGCGAGATCGAAACTTTATGAAAATGAATCGTAATATTAATCCATATATAAAGCGCACCGGGTTAAAAGCCGCACTGTCAGCTTTTGAGTAAATTTGTGGTTTTTAGGTGCGGCTAATGGTGCGGAAAATACGGTAACTTATTCAGGTGTTACCTTTTAATGGTTAATTGTACGAAATATGTACTGTACAATCTACTAATAAAAGTCTCAATCAATCAATCAAAAAAAGCACTTTATATGTAGAAAAGTTTTGTTAAGAAACCATTCTGAGCCTTATCTTATTTAGTTTTTATTTGATTTGATTTGTTGACCACATTAACCCTGGCAATGGACCCTGTGTGTATTTGTATATTATGCCATTGTTTACAAATTTGGTAAATAAATAACCAAAAAAAAGTATATTATGTTGTTTTCTTACTGTACCAAAAATGAACCGAACCGTGACCTCTAAACCGAGGTAGGTACCGAACCAAAATTGTTGTGTACCGTTACACCCTTACTTAAAACAAAAATGAACAAAAGGCAAACCCCGCGAGGAAACGGCACTGAAGCATAGGAATGGCGATGCAAAACGTAAGTAAAACTGAACCGGCTACAAAGTAAACAAAAAAACACCTGGGGATAGGTTGATTGGCAACACTAAATTGGCCCTAGTGTGTGAATGTGACTCTGAATGTTGTCTGTCTATCTGTGTTGGCCCTGCGATGAGGTGGCGACTTGTCCAGGGTGTACCCCGCCTTCCGCCCGATTGTAGCTGAGATAGGCTCCAGCGCCCCCCGCGACCCCAAAGGGAATAAGCGGTAGAAAATGGATGAATGGATGGCGGTCAAAAGGAAGACGTGAAGCTCCTACAGGAAAACACCGACAAAACAGGAAACACCGCCAAAATAACAGCACAAGACAGGAACTAAAGCACTGCACACAGGAAAACAACAAACTAAAAAAAAACACTGAATTAAGTAACGTTTATGACAACATTCTCCCAAAACACAATATAGAATGTGAGATAAAACAGGATAATGCATACATTTATCATTTGTTTTCAAAACGCTCACAAAAATATGGACCCCAAAAATGTACCGTGGGACCCCATTTTTAGGACTTGATGGCCATTTTGAAAATTTCCTAGCGCCAACACTGTGCACACCTCCCATTTCCTACCGCTTGTCCCTCCCTTTAACTTTAATAGGTTTTATTGCAACGTTCATTTCGCCATCTTCAGTAGACATTGACATTAGTTAGCTCATGTTCACTTAGCTGCAGAGCTAACAACGTAAACAATCAGCCGCAGAAGCGTGAATAACGTCGCTTATGCACGTAATAGCCATATTGACTTAATATATTAATATTAATATTGCGCGCTTTATTAATAGTTTTTATACGCCACACTTTGCACACAATAGCACGAATTGGAGCTAGCCGAAAGGGGCTAACAACGTCAGCTAGCCACGCCAGTTGGAGCGTTCTTGCACAACAATACACAACATAAATAGTCGCGACGTACCTTGCAAAACTCCCGACAATAATCGTCGCTTTTCGGGCGCGACCCATCGCCGCAATAACGGCTGCGTAGAGCCTCCAGGGCTAAGTCAAGCCCGTAGGTTTCTATGTCACTCTCCGCGTCCGCCATACTGCCTGCTGCATCCGGGGCATCGTCCGGGTTGCCAGTTGCAGCCTCGCGTTGCCAGGTGGGACATGTCCAATTATCCTACCAGAATCGAAAAAAATGATCGTTTGTTGGTTTTTTTTGGAACGTGATCGTACACATCGGGGTATGTTACGGTAAGAAAGTTAACACAAAACGTGCCTAGTATACATTATACATAACACACTTTAAAAAAACTAATGGTAAAAAAAAAAAAAAGTGCTAGGGACAGACAGCGCCCCCACCTGGCTGCACAACATCAGGCGCACTGCAGAATGTATCGATGTTTGTTAAGGCCAAAATTATATTTCACGTTGGGATTTTTATCGTACGACTGGCAACCATACTTGCGACCTCATAATTAGGGAGATATTAAAAAAAAAAGTTTATATATATATATATATATATATATATATATATATATATATATATATATATATATATATATATATATGGCGCTGTGATGAGATGGCGACTTGTCTAGGGTGTACCCCGCCTTCCGCCCGAATGCAACTGAGGTAGGCTCCAGAACCCCCCGCAACCCCAAAAGGATGGATGGATGGCTATATATATATAAATATATCATCATCTATATATATATATATATATATATATATATATATATATATATATATATAGCTGTAATTCACTGAAATTCAAGTATTTCTTACATACATATATATATATATATATATATATATATATATATATATATATATATATATGTATATATATATCCATCCATCCATCATATATATATATATATATATATATATATATATGTAATTCACTGAAATTCAAGTATTTCTTACATATATATATATATAAATATATATATATATATATATATATATATAAATATATATGTATATATATATATATATGTAAGAAATACTTGAATTTCAGTGAATTACATATATATATATATATATTAGGGCTGCAACAACTAATCGATTATAAAAATAGTTGCCGATAATTTAGTCATCGATTCATTGGATCCATGCTATGCGCATGCGCAGAGGCTTTTTAAAAACATTTTTTTTAATAAACCTTTATTTATAAACTGCAACACTCACAAACAGCTGAGAAACAATAATCAAAACAAGTATGGTGCCAGTATGCTGTTTTTTCTCAATAAAATACTGGAAAGGATAGAAATGTAGTTTGTCTCTTTTATCCGATTATTAATGGATTAATCGAAGCAATAATCGACAGATTAATCGATTGTCAAATTAATCGTTAGTTGCAGCCCTAATATATATATATATATATATATATATATATATATATATATATATATATATATATATATATATATATATATACATATATGTCTTAATAAGGTTATCCAAAAAATAGTGCTCGATACCGTAGTAGAGCGCAATATATGTATGTGTGGGAAAAAAATCACAAGACTATTTCATCTCTACAGGCCTGTTTCATGAGGGGGGGTTCCCTCAATCATCAGGAGATTTTAATGGGAGCATTCACATACCATGGTTTATATAGGGCACAGAGTGGGTGGGTACAGGCTGGCGTAGGGGCGTGGTGATTGGCTCATGTGTTACCTAGGAGGTGTTTCCGTCTGTGGCGGCATGCTGTTACAATTTCGCTGCGCTTGTTGAGGGATGACAGGTCTGGACGGTAAATAATAAACAGTTTCTCTTTCAAGCATAGGTTGCATCTTTTATTACCACTATTGTAAGGTGTGCTGGATGCAAGAATTTGCCATGTTATTGAATATTCAACATTATTGTCTTTGAGGTCCCAAATGTGTTTGCTGAGTTCTGTGGTATTTCGCAGGTTTTGGTTCCTGAAAGAAGTCTTGTGATTGTTCCATCTGGTTTTGAACTCTCCCTCGGTTAATCCTACATATGTGTCGGATGTGTTAATGTCCTTGCGTGTTACCTTAGATTGGTAGACAACTGATGTTTGTAAGCACCCCCCGTTGAGTGGGCAATCAGGTTTCTTTCGACAGTTGCAGCCTTTGTTGGTTTTGGAGTCGCTCTGTCCGGGGGCCGACGGCTCATTTGCAATTGTTTTGTTGTGGTTTGAGATAACTTGTCATATATTGTTCATACAGCTGTAGCTCAATTTAATGTTGTTCTTGTTGAATACTTTTCTTAGGGTGTTGTCTTTGGGAAAGTGTTTGTCAATCAGATTGAGGAATTTGTGTCCAATGTTAGTTGAGACGTTTTTGCTGTATGGGGGGTTGTACCAGATGATGTCGTTTCGTTTTCTGTTCTTTTTTGGCTGGTTTCCTGGCATGGGTTCATAGGTGAGGGTGAAATTGTATCCGCTTTCATCAAGGGCTTTTTGGTACGGTGGGGTTGCTTGGTCAAATTCAGCTTTGCTAGATGACAGCATCGATAGCCTTTTATTAATTCCGGTAGGTATTCTTTTCGTGGTGGTGGGTGGGTGGTTGCTGTCATGGTGCACGTATTGGAGTGTTGTGTTGGGTTTCGTGAATGGTTGGTAGCTGTTATTTCTCAGGTTGAAAGTGACGTCAAGGAAGTTGACGGTTTGCTTGTTGGCTTCAATCGTGATCCGTAGGCCGTTCTCTTTGAAAATTTGGCATATGCGCTTCTTGGTATTCTTGCTGCTCCTTGGCGAGGCGCGACACACTGCCAGTCCGTCATCACGGTAAATACCAAGGTTCAGATTGAGGCTAGCGAGCTGGGAGAGGAGGAAACTCCCAACGAGTTCACACGTTTCTGCTCCGTCAAAACTTCCCATAGTGACGTCAAATGTTGCATTGTTCTTTTTTTGCCATGGTGTACTGTTGTGGATGAGAATGGAGTTTTTTGCGTGGATGATGATGTTTCTTTCGTTGCCTGTGATTGAGTCGTAGTCTGAGGCGAAGTCTAGTGCTTGAGTCAGTAGGTCTTGCGTGATGGAAGGGTAAAATTCTTCGATATCAAAGGAGATAAAGTTGTGCTGTTGTTTGTCTTGGATGTTGTTGAACCATTTGATTACTGCTGCTGTATTTCTCCATTGGTTGAGTGGCATATGCCAAATTTTCAAAGAGAACGGCCTACGGATCACGATTGAAGCCAACAAGCAAACCGTCAACTTCCTTGACGTCACTTTCAACCTGAGAAATAACAGCTACCAACCATTCACGAAACCCAACACAACACTCCAATACGTGCACCATGACAGCAACCACCCACCCACCACCACGAAAAGAATACCTACCGGAATTAATAAAAGGCTATCGATGCTGTCATCTAGCAAAGCTGAATTTGACCAAGCAACCCCCCGTACCAAAAAGCCCTTGATGAAAGCGGATACAATTTCACCCTCACCTATGAACCCACGCCAGGAAACTAGCCAAAAAAGAACAGAAAACGAAACGACATCATCTGGTACAACCCCCCATACAGCAAAAACGTCTCAACTAACATTGGACACAAATTCCTCAATCTGATTGACAAACACTTTCCCAAAGACAACACCCTAAGAAAAGTATTCAACAAGAACAACATTAAATTGAGCTACAGCTGTATGAACAATATACGACAAATTATCTCAAACCACAACAAAACAATTGCAAATGAGCCGTCGGCCCCCGGACAGAGCGACTCCAAAACCAACAAAGGCTGCAACTGTCGAAAGAAACCTGATTGCCCTCTCAACGGGGGGTGCTTACAAACATCAGTTGTCTACCAATCTAAGGTAACACGCAAGGACATTAACACATCCGACACATATGTAGGATTAACCGAGGGAGAGTTCAAAACCAGATGGAACAATCACAAGGCTTCTTTCAGGAACCAAAACCTGCAGAATACCACAGAACTCAGCAAACACATTTGGGACCTCAAAGACAATAATGTTGAATATTCAATAACATGGCAAATTCTTGCATCCAGCACACCTTACAATAGTGGTAATAAAAGATGCAACCTATGCTTGAAAGAGAAACTGTTTATTATTTACCGTCCAGACCTGTCATCCCTCAACAAGCGCAGCGAAATTGTAACAGCATGCCGCCACAGACGGAAACACCTCCTAGGTAACACATGAGCCAATCACCACGCCCCTACGCCAGCCTGTACCCACCCACTCTGTGCCCTATATAAACCATGGTATGTGAATGCTCCCATTAAAATCTCCTGATGATTGAGGGTACCCCCCCTCATGAAACAGGCCTGTAGAGATGAAATAGTCTTGTGATTTTTTTCCCCACACATACATATATTGCGCTCTACTACGGTATCGAGCACTATTTTTTGGATAACCTTATTAAGACATATATATATATATATATATATATATATATATATATATATATATATATATATATATATATATATATAGCTATAATATACTGAAATTCAAGTATTTCTTACATATATATATATATATATATATATATATATATATATCCATCCATCCATCATCTATATATATATATATATATATATATATATATATATATATATATATATATATATATCCATCCATCCATCCATCATCTCTATATATATATATATATATATATATATATATATATATATATAAATATATATATATATATATATACCGGTAGCTGTAATTCACTGAAATTCAAGTATTTCTTACATACATATATATATATATATATATATATATATATATATATATATATATATATATATATATATATATATATATATATATATATATATATATATATATATATATATATATATATATATATATATATATATATATACAGTGCCGGCCCAAGCCTCCATGGGGCCCTAAGCAAAATTTGATTTTGGGGCCCTCTATTTCTGCCAATAATATTGATTGTTGATCATTCACACACCTACTATAAACTCATTGCGGCTCTGGCAGTGTTGTTTACATTATCCTATTGTCAGCCTGGCATGTCTTTACAAATGACATATCATTTATAAAGATATGGGGGTGGCCCAGTTAAGAACATAAATAATACCAATGAATGAACGAATGATGTCCAGAGTGCCACATATGGTTCCTAATCTTAAAATGTAGAAAACATTCAGCTACAAGAGTGGCCTGGGGTTGAACAGTCCAAGTGATAAAGCTTTGTATTTACAGTAAAAGTGTCATCTTGTCTCATCAGTCTTGTACTTATTAGTCTTTAATTACTAGTTTACATTTTTAGTTAATTGTTCATATTTAATGTTTACTTTGTACAAAGAGAGCGCAGTCTACTGAAGTTAAATTCATCAATAGTTTTCCCCTTTGAAAGACGCAAGGCAAATTCCTTCCATTTCACCATGTTGCTACAATGATCTTCACTGTTTTCATGCTGTTTCAGCAGTGCACCTTTGTTGACCCAATCCCGCTGTCCCTCGGCTGCCAGTTTTAAGGACTTTTTGGAAAATAATTTGCAGCAAAAGCAATAGACTGCATATTTACTTCTTGAATAAGTCAGCCAGCTACGCTTGACTTTTTCCCATTGACTAGCTGTCTGTAGGTATAATGATAATGAAAACTTCGGCCATCATGCCGTTTGGGGAATGAAAAGTTCTCCTTAATAGACAGTGGTCCTCTGATCACCTGTCTGAATCTGAGAGGAAAGATATGGCGTCACATTAGTGCCAAAAATCCGAGCGCATAAAAACTGTTATCGCACGCTGATTCTCCACTTCGTGCGCGCGCGACACCCTTTTGCGCGCGCGTGGTGTCTTTTTGTGCGCGCGCGCGGTGCCTTTCTGCGCGCGCGCCGTCTCGGTCTGTGCGCTCTCTGTGTACTCCTGGCATCTCTCCTCGCGCTGTCATGTTTCTTTTTGGCACTTTGGGGGCAGGTATGCTTAGACGGCCCCTCCTTTCTGATTGGCTCTTAGCATTTTTCATAAGACCAATCATTCTCCAGCGTAGCAACGTTGTAGCCATCTTACCTCGGACAGCTAGCCTCAATCATTACATTGATGTCAAAGCAAGTTATGGTAATTTAATTAGTACATGTACCAATTAAATTACCATAACTTGCTCGATTTTCGACCAATTTACAAACGGTTTGCCTTGTTACAAATCTTATTACATGTAGATATGACATAGGATGCTGCACCTGTTGAAATCACCTCTTTCGCTATAAAAAAAATGACTTAATTGTGCAACATAGTTGTGTAGGGTCAGTGTTAGTCAGTTCTCTGATTATTTTAAACTGTTTCAGAATACATTATTAAAAGGCTATTTTTAACATTTTAAAAACAAAATTCAAAGATTATTTCATTAATTTTATGGCTGAATCAAAAGAAATTCCATAAATTAGAAAACAAATGTTCAAGAAGAAGTGAAAACTTTGCGCCTATAACAAGCTTGATACATATTGACGATGACCCGCCCTGCTATACTTCTGATTATCTCTGAGCATTTTTTGCCTGGCCAATCAGAAAGAAGGGGCCGTCTAAGCATACCCGCCCCCAAAGTGCCAAAACGAAACATGCCAGCGCACAGACCGAGACGGCACGTGCGCAAAAAGGCACCACGCGCGCGCAAAAGGGTGTCGCGCGCGCGCACGAAGTTTTTATGCGCTCGGATTTTTGACACTAATGTGACGCCATAGCAGGCGGCAAACGTCACAGGTGCAGCAGAGGCAGCTTTACATTTAAAGAGAGGCAGGAAGAATCACTAAGCCTAGATCAGCAGCAGCACTCTGTTGACCTAAAATTGTGTTTTTGTACAATAATATATCTTTGATCATTTAGAAATCATCAGTCAGACTCGTACATGCACAAAATAAAAAATAAGAATTTTTTGTTAATTGCTTTTGGGGGCCCCCTGGTGGCCGCGGGGCCCTAAGCAAGCGCTTAGTACGCTTATGCCTTGGGCCGGCTCTGTATATATATATATATATATATATATATATATATATATATATATATATATATCAATCCATCCATCATCTATATATATATATATACATATAGGTGTAATTCACTGAAATTCAAGTATTTGTTACATACATATATATATATATATATATATATATATATATATATATATATATATATATATATATATATATATATATATATATATATATATGTATATATATATATATATGTATATATATATATACGTATATATATATATATATATATATATATATATATATGTAAGAAATACTTGAATTTCAGTGAATTACACACATATATATATATATATATATATATATATATATATATATATATATATATATATATATATATATATATATTAGGGCTGCAACAACTAATCGATTAAATCGATTAAAATCGATTATAAAAATAGTTGCCGATTAATTTAGTCATCGATTCATTGGATCCATGCTTTGCGCATGTGCAGAGGCTTTTTTTTAAATTTTTATAAACCTTTATTTATAAACTGCAACATTCACAAACAGCTGAGAAACAATAATCAAAATAAGTATGGTGGAGGTATGCTGTTTTTTCTCAATAAAATACTGGAAAGGATAGAAATGTAGTCTGTCTCTTTTATCCGATTATTAATCGAAGCAATAATCGACAGATTAATCGATTGTCAAATTAATCGTTAGTTGCAGCCCTAATATATATATATATATATATATATATATATATATATATATATATATATATATATATATATATATATATATATATATATATATATATATGAATTACAGCTATATATATATATATACATATATATATATACATATAGCTGTAATTCACTGAAATTCAAGTATTTATTTGATCATATATATATATATATATATATATATATATATATATATATATATATATATATATATATATATATATATATAAATAAAAGAAGGTGGATAGGTATGATGTTCGTTAAGAAATGATCGATGTCGATGACATTAGCGAATCCTCTTATCGAACCAATTCCTTATGAAATCTCTTATCGGATCCAGATAGGTTGTTGTGTGTGTACCTTGTGTGTGCACTGAGTTCCAAAAGCCATAGATGTTATGTGACTGGGCCAGCACGCTGTTTATATGGAGGAAAAGCCGACGTGACCGAGGACAGCATGCGGCCGTTAAAAGTGTGAAGGTTTCAGGTGAGAGAGGACGCTAAAGGCACGCCCCCCCAATATTGTTGTCCGGGTGGAAATCGGGAGAAATTCGTGAGAACGGTTGCCCCGGGAGATTTTCGGGAGGGGCACCGAAATTCGGGACTCTCCCGGGAAAATCGGGAGGGTTGGCAAGTATGCTGGCAACGTAGTCAAACTTCCAACCTGGCAACCTCACAATTAAAATGTCATCTGATAGCAACATAAATTAGTGTTGTTTTCATATGAAATAAATTCCAGAAAAAGTAACGCCTTATTGATGAAACATGTCATTGTTATGCACAAATACAAAAAAGTAAGTAAGTAAGTACATTTTATTTATTACCATGAATTGATTAACGTGGACCCCGACTTAAACAAGTTGAAAAACTTATTCGGGTGTTACCATTTAGAATAGAATAGAGTAAGTAAATAAGTACAATTTATTTATTACCATGAATTGATTAACTTTCCTGGGGGAAATTCAGCACCACAGTGCGCTCACAATAGACAATAAACATTTAGG
This sequence comes from Nerophis lumbriciformis, assembly GCF_033978685.3. Classification (NCBI taxonomy): domain Eukaryota; kingdom Metazoa; phylum Chordata; class Actinopteri; order Syngnathiformes; family Syngnathidae; genus Nerophis; species Nerophis lumbriciformis. The sequence goes on from NC_084560.2 coordinate 7,114,046, forward strand.
TATTTTTACATGTGAATAATATAAATACAGTCTATTATACAGCATTATTCACATGTGAATAACATAAATACAGTCTATTATACAGCATTATTCACATGTGAATAAAATAAATACCATCTATTATACAGCATTATTCACATGTGAATAACATAAATACAGTCTATTATACAGAATCATTCACATGTGAATAATATAAATACAGTCTATTATACAGCATTACTCACATGTGAATAACATAAATACAGTCTATTATTCAGCATTATTCACATGTGAATAATATAAATACAGTCTATTATACAGCATATTCACATGTGAATAATATAAATACAGTCTATTATACAGCATTATTCACATGTGAATAACATAAATACAGTCTATTATACAGCATTATTCACATGTGAATAACATAAATACAGTCTATTATACAGCATTATTCACATGTGAATAAAATAAATACAGTCTATTATACAGCATTATTCACATGTGAATAACATAAATACAGTCTATTATACAGAATTATTCACATGTGAATAACATAAATACAGTCTATTATACAGAATTATTCACATGTGAATAATATAAATACAGTCTATTATACAACATTACTCACATGTGAATAACATAAATACAGTCTATTATACAGCATTATTCACATGTGAATAATATAAATACATTATACATTTAAGTACAGTCAAAAAGTGGTCAATTGTAAGGAATATGTACTGTAATGTGCAATCTACAAATAAAAGTTTCAATCAATCAATCAATCAATCAATTTATAAAGCGCTTTTCACTGATAAAATCACAAAGCGCTGTACAAAACATAGGTAAAGTAAAACAACAATTCAATTTAAAACAACAGGGGCAACGTCATAAAAAAGATACATAGTGGATTAAAAAATGATAGTTTAAAGGTTGCATTAACTAAAAGCTTTATTAAAAAGAGAAGTTTTCAAATGTTTCTTAAAAGTTTCAACACAGTAAGATCACGAAGGGACTGGTGCAAGTTGTTCCAGAGTCTGGGAGCTTATTTAGCCTGGAATGCCCGGTCTCCACGGGTCCTAAAACGGGTTTTCGAGATCTTTAGAAGACCCTGGCCTGAAGAGCAGTGGCATAACAGGTCAGTGATGTACTGAGGGGCCCCACCATGCAACACACGGAATGTCAGGACTACAATTTTAAACTCAATACGGAATTTAACAGGCTACACTATTTAAGTTTCATAATACATACCTTTAATCGTATTTTTTACGTATTATGTATTCATGTCGTCTTAAATCGTATTTATACGTCTTAAAATAGTCATCGAATCGCACTACACTATGAGTCAAAATGATTCATTTATGCTGCAGTACTATAATCAACCAAAAGAGGGAGACATAGTAACAGGAAATGTGACCGTCATGGGACACAGCATTAGGTACACCTTTTAGTCAGGCATTTATTTGTTTTTTTATGAATGTAGTGAAGTATTGCGAGGTATACAATAGCAGTACTGTACATACTGTACCACAACACACGTCATAACTAAGCAAAATATAATTAAATTGTACTTATACGTCTTCAATAGTCATCGAATCGCACTATGAGTCAAAATGATTCAATTATGCTGCAGTACTATAATCAACCAAAGGAGGGAGACATAGTAACAAGAAATGGGACACAGCATTATTTGGATGGGTGGCCAAATACTTTTGGCAATGTAGTGTATATATATTATATTAAGACAGTAATTGTGTTATTAAAACAATAACTTACAATTGTGTTGTTAAAACAATACACACAATTGTGCTGTTAAGACAGTAACACACAATTGTGTTGTTAAGACAATAGCACCCAATTGTGTTGTTAAGACAATAACACATATTTGTGTTATTAAGACAGTAACACACGATTGTGTTATTAAGACAGTAACACACAATTGTGTGTTATTTTAATAGTGTGTTATTAAAACAATAACACACAATAGTGTTGTTAAGACAATAACACACAATTGTGTTATTAAGACAGTAACACACAATTGTGTTGTTAAGACAATAGCACCCAATTGTGTTGTTAAGACAATAACACATATTTGTGTTATTAAGACAGTAACACACAATTGTGTTATTAAAACAATAACACACAATTGTGTTGTTAAGACAATAACACCCAATTGTATTGTTAAGAGAGTAACACACAATGGTGTTATTAAGACAGTAACACACAAGTGTGTGCTATTTAAATTGTGTGTTATTAAAACAATAACACACAATTATGTTGTTAAGACAATAACACACAATTGTCTTATGAAGCCAACAACACATATTTGTGTTATTAAGACAGTAACACACAATTGTGTTATTAAAACAATAACACACAATTGTGTTGCTAAGACAATAACACACCATTGTGTTGTTAAGACAATAACACCCAATTGTGTTATTAAAACAAAAACACACAATTTTGTTATTAAGACAGTAACACACAATTGTGTTGCTAAGACAATAACACACAATTGTGTTGTTAAGACAGTAACACCCAATTGTGTTATTAAAAGAAAAACACACAATTTTGTTATTAAGACAGTAACACACAATTGTGTTATCAAGACAGTAACACACAATTGCGTTATTAAAACAATAACACCCAATTGTGTTGTTAAGACAATAACACACAATTAATTGTGTTATGAAGCCAATAACATATAATTGTGTTTAAGACAGTAACACAAAATTGTGTTATTAAAACAATAACACCCAATTGTGTTGTTAAGACAATAACACACAATTGAGTTAAGACAGTAACACACAATCGTGTTATTAAAACAATAACCCACAATTAAGTTGTTAAGAAAATAACACACAATTGTGTTGTTAAGACAATAACACCCAATTTTGTTGTTAGACAATAACACACAATTGTGTTATTAAGACAGTAACACACAATTGTGTTATGAAGCCAATAACATATAATTGTGTTATTAAGACAGTAACACACAATTGTGTTATTAAAACAATAACACCCAATTGTGTTGTTAAAACAATAACACACAATTGTGTTATTAAGACAGTAACACACAATTGTCTTCTATTTTAATTGTGTTATTAAAACAATAACACCCAATTGTGTTGTTAAGACAATAACACACAATTCTGTTATTAAAACAAGAACACACAATTGTGTTAAGACAATAACACACAATTGTGTTAAGACAGTAACACACAATCGTGTTATTAAAACAATAACCCACAATTAAGTTGTTAAGAAAATAACACACAATTGTGTTGTTAAGACAATAACACCCAATTGTGTTGTTAGACAATAACACACAATCGTGTTATTAAGACAGTAACACACAATTATGTGTTATTTTAATTGTGTGTTATCAAAACAACAACTTAGAAATGTGTTATGAAAACAATACCACACGATTGTGTTGTTCAGGCAATGACACACAATTGTGTTGTTAAGTAGTAAAGTATTGCGAGGTATACAATAGCAGTACTGTACATACTGTACCACAACACACGTCATAACTAAGCAAAATATAATTAAATTGTACTTATACGTCTTCAATAGTCATCGAATCGCACTATGAGTCAAAATGATTCAATTACGCTGCAGTACTATAATCAACCAAAGGAGGGAGACATAGTAACAAGAAATGGGACACAGCATTATTTGGATGGGTGGCCAAATACTTTTGGCAATGTAGTGTATATATATTATATTAAGACAGTAATTGTGTTATTAAAACAATAACTTACAATTGTGTTGTTAAAACAATTCACACAATTGTGTTATTAAGATAATAACACACAATTGTGTTATTAAGACAGTACCACACAATTGTGTGTTATTTTAATTGTGTGTTATCAAAACCATAACTTGCAACTGTGTTATTAAAACAATCACACACAATTGTGTTGTTAAGACAATAACACATAATTGTGTTATTAAAACAATAACACGCAATTGTGTTAATACACTAACACACAATTGTGTTGTTACGACAATAACACCCAATTGTGTTATTAAGAGAGTAACACACAATTGTGTTATTAAGACAGTAACACACAAGTGTGTGCTATTTAAATTGTGTGTTATTAAAACAATAACACACAATTATGTTGTTAAGACAATAACACACAATTGTCTTATGAAGCCAATAACACAGATTTGTGTTATTAAGACAGTAACACACAATTGTGTTATTAAAACAATAACACACAATTGTGTTTTTAAGACAATAACACACAATTGTGTTACTAACACAGTAACACACGATTGTGTGTTATTGTAATTGTGTGTTATCAAAACAATAACTTACAATTGTGTTATTAAAATAATACACACAATTGTTTTAAGATATTAATAGACAATTGTGTTATCAAGACAGTAACACACAATTGTGTTATTAAAACAATAACACACAATTGTGCTGTTAAGACAATAACGCACCATTGTGTTGTTAAGACAATAAGACCCAATTGTGTTGTTAAGACAATAACACACAATTGTGTTATTAAAACAATAACACACAATTGTGTTATTAAAACAATAACACACAATTGTTTTATTAAAACAATAACACACAATTGTGTTGTTAGGACAATAACACACAATTATGTTATTAATACAGTAACACACAATTGTGTGTTATTGTAATTGTGTGTTATCAAAACAATAACTTACAATTGTGTTATTAAAATAATACACACAATTGTGTTAAGATATTAATACACAATTGTGTTATCAATAGAGTAACACACAATTGTGTTATTAAAACAATAACACACAATTGTGTTGTTAAGACAATAACACACAATTGTGTTGTTAAGACAATAACACCCAATTGTGTTGTTAAGACAATAAAACACACTTGTGTTGTTAAAACATTAACACACAATTGGGTTATTATGTATATAAACATTGATTGATTGATTGATTGAAGACAATAACACACAATTTTGTTATTAAAACAATAACACACAATTGTGTTGTTAAGACAATTACACACAATTGTGTTAAGACAGTAACACACAATTGTGTTATTAAAACAATAACACACAATTGTGTTATTAAGGTAATAATACACAATTGTGTTATTAAGACAGTAACACACAAGTGCGTGTTATTTTAATTGTGTGTTATTAAAACAATAACACACAATTGTGTTGTTAAGACAATTACACACAATTGTGTTAAGACAGTAACACACAATTGTGTTATTAAAACAATAACACACAATTGTGTTATTAAGGTAATAATACACAATTGTGTTATTAAGACAGTAACACACAAGTGCGTGTTATTTTAATTGTGTTATTAAAATAATAACACACAATTATGTTGTTAAGACAATAACACACAATTGTCTTATGAAGCCAACAACACATATTTGTGTTATTAAGACAGTAACACACAATTGTGTTATTAAACAATAACACACAATTGTGTTGCTAAGACAATAACACACCATTGTGTTGTTAAGACAATAACACCCAATTGTGTCATTAAAACAAAAACACACAATTTTGTTATTAAGACAGTAACACACAATTGTGTTGCTAAGACAATAACACACAATTGTGTTGTTAAGACAGTAACACCCAATTGTGTTATTAAAACAAAAACACACAATTTTGTTATTAAGACAGTAACACACAATTGTGTTATCAAGACAGTAACACACAATTGCGTTATTAAAACAATAACACCCAATTGTGTTGTTAAGACAATAACACACAATTAATTGTGTTATGAAGCCAATAACATATAATTGTGTTTAAGACAGTAACACAAAATTGTGTTATTAAAACAATAACAACCAATTGTGTTGTTAAGACAATAACACACAATTGTGTTATTAAGACAGTAACACACAATTGTCTGCTATTTTAATTGTGTTATTAAACAATAACACCCAATTGTGTTGTTAAGACAATAACACACAATTGAGTTAAGACAGTAACACACAATCGTGTTATTAAAACAATAACCCACAATTAAGTTGTTAAGAAAATAACACACAATTGTGTTGTTAAGACAATAACACCCAATTTTGTTGTTAGACAATAACACACAATTGTGTTATTAAGACAGTAACACACAATTGTGTTATGAAGCCAATAACATATAATTGTGTTATTAAGACAGTAACACACAATTGTGTTATTAAAACAATACACACAATTGTGCTGTTAAGACAGTAACACACAATTGTGTTGTTAAGACAATAGCACCCAATTGTGTTGTTAAGACAATAACACATATTTGTGTTATTAAGACAGTAACACACGATTGTGTTATTAAGACAGTAACACACAATTGTGTGTTATTTTAATAGTGTGTTATTAAAACAATAACACACAATAGTGTTGTTAAGACAATAACACACAATTGTGTTATTAAGACAGTAACACACAATTGTGTTGTTAAGACAATAGCACCCAATTGTGTTGTTAAGACAATAACACATATTTGTGTTATTAAGACAGTAACACACAATTGTGTTATTAAAACAATAACACACAATTGTGTTGTTAAGACAATAACACCCAATTGTGTTGTTAAGAGAGTAACACACAATGGTGTTATTAAGACAGTAACACACAAGTGTGTGCTATTTAAATTGTGTGTTATTAAAACAATAACACACAATTATGTTGTTAAGACAATAACACACAATTGTCTTATGAAGCCAACAACACATATTTGTGTTATTAAGACAGTAACACACAATTGTGTTATTAAACAATAACACACAATTGTGTTTAAGACAGTAACACACAATTGTGTTATTAAAACAATAACAACCAATTGTGTTGTTAAGACAATAACACACAATTGTGTTATTAAGACAGTAACACACAATTGTCTGCTATTTTAATTGTGTTATTAAACAATAACACCCAATTGTGTTGTTAAGACAATAACACACAATTGAGTTAAGACAGTAACACACAATCGTGTTATTAAAACAATAACCCACAATTAAGTTGTTAAGAAAATAACACACAATTGTGTTGTTAAGACAATAACACCCAATTTTGTTGTTAGACAATAACACACAATTGTGTTATTAAGACAGTAACACACAATTGTGTTATGAAGCCAATAACATATAATTGTGTTATTAAGACAGTAACACACAATTGTGTTATTAAAACAAAATAACACCCAATTGTGTTGTTAAAACAATAACACACAATTGTGTTATTAAGACAGTAACACACAATTGTCTTCTATTTTAATTGTGTTATTAAAGCAATAACACCCAATTGTGTTGTTAAGACAATAACACACAATTGTGTTATTAAGACAGTACCACACAATTGTGTGTTATTTTAATTGTGTGTTATCAAAACCATAACTTGCAACTGTGTTATTAAAACAATCACACACAATTGTGTTGTTAAGACAATAACACATAATTGTGTTATTAAAACAATAACACGCAATTGTGTTAATACACTAACACACAATTGTGTTGTTACGACAATAACACCCAATTGTGTTATTAAGAGAGTAACACACAATTGTGTTATTAAGACAGTAACACACAAGTGTGTGCTATTTAAATTGTGTGTTATTAAAACAATAACACACAATTATGTTGTTAAGACAATAACACACAATTGTCTTATGAAGCCAATAACACAGATTTGTGTTATTAAGACAGTAACACACAATTGTGTTATTAAAACAATAACACACAATTGTGTTTTTAAGACAATAACACACAATTGTGTTACTAACACAGTAACACACGATTGTGTGTTATTGTAATTGTGTGTTATCAAAACAATAACTTACAATTGTGTTATTAAAATAATACACACAATTGTTTTAAGATATTAATAGACAATTGTGTTATCAAGACAGTAACACACAATTGTGTTATTAAAACAATAACACACAATTGTGCTGTTAAGACAATAACGCACCATTGTGTTGTTAAGACAATAAGACCCAATTGTGTTGTTAAGACAATAACACACAATTGTGTTATTAAAACAATAACACACAATTGTGTTATTAAAACAATAACACACAATTGTTTTATTAAAACAATAACACACAATTGTGTTGTTAGGACAATAACACACAATTATGTTATTAATACAGTAACACACAATTGTGTGTTATTGTAATTGTGTGTTATCAAAACAATAACTTACAATTGTGTTATTAAAATAATACACACAATTGTGTTAAGATATTAATACACAATTGTGTTATCAATAGAGTAACACACAATTGTGTTATTAAAACAATAACACACAATTGTGTTGTTAAGACAATAACACACAATTGTGTTGTTAAGACAATAACACCCAATTGTGTTGTTAAGACAATAAAACACACTTGTGTTGTTAAAACATTAACACACAATTGGGTTATTATGTATATAAACATTGATTGATTGATTGATTGAAGACAATAACACACAATTTTGTTATTAAAACAATAACACACAATTGTGTTGTTAAGACAATTACACACAATTGTGTTAAGACAGTAACACACAATTGTGTTATTAAAACAATAACACACAATTGTGTTATTAAGGTAATAATACACAATTGTGTTATTAAGACAGTAACACACAAGTGCGTGTTATTTTAATTGTGTGTTATTAAAACAATAACACACAATTGTGTTGTTAAGACAATTACACACAATTGTGTTAAGACAGTAACACACAATTGTGTTATTAAAACAATAACACACAATTGTGTTATTAAGGTAATAATACACAATTGTGTTATTAAGACAGTAACACACAAGTGCGTGTTATTTTAATTGTGTGTTATTAAAATAATAACACACAATTATGTTGTTAAGACAATAACACACAATTGTCTTATGAAGCCAACAACACATATTTGTGTTATTAAGACAGTAACACACAATTGTGTTATTAAACAATAACACACAATTGTGTTGCTAAGACAATAACACACCATTGTGTTGTTAAGACAATAACACCCAATTGTGTCATTAAAACAAAAACACACAATTTTGTTATTAAGACAGTAACACACAATTGTGTTGCTAAGACAATAACACACAATTGTGTTGTTAAGACAGTAACACCCAATTGTGTTATTAAAACAAAAACACACAATTTTGTTATTAAGACAGTAACACACAATTGTGTTATCAAGACAGTAACACACAATTGCGTTATTAAAACAATAACACCCAATTGTGTTGTTAAGACAATAACACACAATTAATTGTGTTATGAAGCCAATAACATATAATTGTGTTTAAGACAGTAACACAAAATTGTGTTATTAAAACAATAACAACCAATTGTGTTGTTAAGACAATAACACACAATTGTGTTATTAAGACAGTAACACACAATTGTCTGCTATTTTAATTGTGTTATTAAACAATAACACCCAATTGTGTTGTTAAGACAATAACACACAATTGAGTTAAGACAGTAACACACAATCGTGTTATTAAAACAATAACCCACAATTAAGTTGTTAAGAAAATAACACACAATTGTGTTGTTAAGACAATAACACCCAATTTTGTTGTTAGACAATAACACACAATTGTGTTATTAAGACAGTAACACACAATTGTGTTATGAAGCCAATAACATATAATTGTGTTATTAAGACAGTAACACACAATTGTGTTATTAAAACAATACACACAATTGTGCTGTTAAGACAGTAACACACAATTGTGTTGTTAAGACAATAGCACCCAATTGTGTTGTTAAGACAATAACACATATTTGTGTTATTAAGACAGTAACACACGATTGTGTTATTAAGACAGTAACACACAATTGTGTGTTATTTTAATAGTGTGTTATTAAAACAATAACACACAATAGTGTTGTTAAGACAATAACACACAATTGTGTTATTAAGACAGTAACACACAATTGTGTTGTTAAGACAATAGCACCCAATTGTGTTGTTAAGACAATAACACATATTTGTGTTATTAAGACAGTAACACACAATTGTGTTATTAAAACAATAACACACAATTGTGTTGTTAAGACAATAACACCCAATTGTGTTGTTAAGAGAGTAACACACAATGGTGTTATTAAGACAGTAACACACAAGTGTGTGCTATTTAAATTGTGTGTTATTAAAACAATAACACACAATTATGTTGTTAAGACAATAACACACAATTGTCTTATGAAGCCAACAACACATATTTGTGTTATTAAGACAGTAACACACAATTGTGTTATTAAACAATAACACACAATTGTGTTTAAGACAGTAACACACAATTGTGTTATTAAAACAATAACAACCAATTGTGTTGTTAAGACAATAACACACAATTGTGTTATTAAGACAGTAACACACAATTGTCTGCTATTTTAATTGTGTTATTAAACAATAACACCCAATTGTGTTGTTAAGACAATAACACACAATTGAGTTAAGACAGTAACACACAATCGTGTTATTAAAACAATAACCCACAATTAAGTTGTTAAGAAAATAACACACAATTGTGTTGTTAAGACAATAACACCCAATTTTGTTGTTAGACAATAACACACAATTGTGTTATTAAGACAGTAACACACAATTGTGTTATGAAGCCAATAACATATAATTGTGTTATTAAGACAGTAACACACAATTGTGTTATTAAAACAAAATAACACCCAATTGTGTTGTTAAAACAATAACACACAATTGTGTTATTAAGACAGTAACACACAATTGTCTTCTATTTTAATTGTGTTATTAAAGCAATAACACCCAATTGTGTTGTTAAGACAATAACACACAATTGTGTTATTAAGACAGTACCACACAATTGTGTGTTATTTTAATTGTGTGTTATCAAAACCATAACTTGCAACTGTGTTATTAAAACAATCACACACAATTGTGTTGTTAAGACAATAACACATAATTGTGTTATTAAAACAATAACACGCAATTGTGTTAATACACTAACACACAATTGTGTTGTTACGACAATAACACCCAATTGTGTTATTAAGAGAGTAACACACAATTGTGTTATTAAGACAGTAACACACAAGTGTGTGCTATTTAAATTGTGTGTTATTAAAACAATAACACACAATTATGTTGTTAAGACAATAACACACAATTGTCTTATGAAGCCAATAACACAGATTTGTGTTATTAAGACAGTAACACACAATTGTGTTATTAAAACAATAACACACAATTGTGTTTTTAAGACAATAACACACAATTGTGTTACTAACACAGTAACACACGATTGTGTGTTATTGTAATTGTGTGTTATCAAAACAATAACTTACAATTGTGTTATTAAAATAATACACACAATTGTTTTAAGATATTAATAGACAATTGTGTTATCAAGACAGTAACACACAATTGTGTTATTAAAACAATAACACACAATTGTGCTGTTAAGACAATAACGCACCATTGTGTTGTTAAGACAATAAGACCCAATTGTGTTGTTAAGACAATAACACACAATTGTGTTATTAAAACAATAACACACAATTGTGTTATTAAAACAATAACACACAATTGTTTTATTAAAACAATAACACACAATTGTGTTGTTAGGACAATAACACACAATTATGTTATTAATACAGTAACACACAATTGTGTGTTATTGTAATTGTGTGTTATCAAAACAATAACTTACAATTGTGTTATTAAAATAATACACACAATTGTGTTAAGATATTAATACACAATTGTGTTATCAATAGAGTAACACACAATTGTGTTATTAAAACAATAACACACAATTGTGTTGTTAAGACAATAACACACAATTGTGTTGTTAAGACAATAACACCCAATTGTGTTGTTAAGACAATAAAACACACTTGTGTTGTTAAAACATTAACACACAATTGGGTTATTATGTATATAAACATTGATTGATTGATTGATTGAAGACAATAACACACAATTTTGTTATTAAAACAATAACACACAATTGTGTTGTTAAGACAATTACACACAATTGTGTTAAGACAGTAACACACAATTGTGTTATTAAAACAATAACACACAATTGTGTTATTAAGGTAATAATACACAATTGTGTTATTAAGACAGTAACACACAAGTGCGTGTTATTTTAATTGTGTGTTATTAAAACAATAACACACAATTGTGTTGTTAAGACAATTACACACAATTGTGTTAAGACAGTAACACACAATTGTGTTATTAAAACAATAACACACAATTGTGTTATTAAGGTAATAATACACAATTGTGTTATTAAGACAGTAACACACAAGTGCGTGTTATTTTAATTGTGTGTTATTAAAATAATAACACACAATTATGTTGTTAAGACAATAACACACAATTGTCTTATGAAGCCAACAACACATATTTGTGTTATTAAGACAGTAACACACAATTGTGTTATTAAACAATAACACACAATTGTGTTGCTAAGACAATAACACACCATTGTGTTGTTAAGACAATAACACCCAATTGTGTCATTAAAACAAAAACACACAATTTTGTTATTAAGACAGTAACACACAATTGTGTTGCTAAGACAATAACACACAATTGTGTTGTTAAGACAGTAACACCCAATTGTGTTATTAAAACAAAAACACACAATTTTGTTATTAAGACAGTAACACACAATTGTGTTATCAAGACAGTAACACACAATTGCGTTATTAAAACAATAACACCCAATTGTGTTGTTAAGACAATAACACACAATTAATTGTGTTATGAAGCCAATAACATATAATTGTGTTTAAGACAGTAACACAAAATTGTGTTATTAAAACAATAACAACCAATTGTGTTGTTAAGACAATAACACACAATTGTGTTATTAAGACAGTAACACACAATTGTCTGCTATTTTAATTGTGTTATTAAACAATAACACCCAATTGTGTTGTTAAGACAATAACACACAATTGAGTTAAGACAGTAACACACAATCGTGTTATTAAAACAATAACCCACAATTAAGTTGTTAAGAAAATAACACACAATTGTGTTGTTAAGACAATAACACCCAATTTTGTTGTTAGACAATAACACACAATTGTGTTATTAAGACAGTAACACACAATTGTGTTATGAAGCCAATAACATATAATTGTGTTATTAAGACAGTAACACACAATTGTGTTATTAAAACAATACACACAATTGTGCTGTTAAGACAGTAACACACAATTGTGTTGTTAAGACAATAGCACCCAATTGTGTTGTTAAGACAATAACACATATTTGTGTTATTAAGACAGTAACACACGATTGTGTTATTAAGACAGTAACACACAATTGTGTGTTATTTTAATAGTGTGTTATTAAAACAATAACACACAATAGTGTTGTTAAGACAATAACACACAATTGTGTTATTAAGACAGTAACACACAATTGTGTTGTTAAGACAATAGCACCCAATTGTGTTGTTAAGACAATAACACATATTTGTGTTATTAAGACAGTAACACACAATTGTGTTATTAAAACAATAACACACAATTGTGTTGTTAAGACAATAACACCCAATTGTGTTGTTAAGAGAGTAACACACAATGGTGTTATTAAGACAGTAACACACAAGTGTGTGCTATTTAAATTGTGTGTTATTAAAACAATAACACACAATTATGTTGTTAAGACAATAACACACAATTGTCTTATGAAGCCAACAACACATATTTGTGTTATTAAGACAGTAACACACAATTGTGTTATTAAACAATAACACACAATTGTGTTTAAGACAGTAACACACAATTGTGTTATTAAAACAATAACAACCAATTGTGTTGTTAAGACAATAACACACAATTGTGTTATTAAGACAGTAACACACAATTGTCTGCTATTTTAATTGTGTTATTAAACAATAACACCCAATTGTGTTGTTAAGACAATAACACACAATTGAGTTAAGACAGTAACACACAATCGTGTTATTAAAACAATAACCCACAATTAAGTTGTTAAGAAAATAACACACAATTGTGTTGTTAAGACAATAACACCCAATTTTGTTGTTAGACAATAACACACAATTGTGTTATTAAGACAGTAACACACAATTGTGTTATGAAGCCAATAACATATAATTGTGTTATTAAGACAGTAACACACAATTGTGTTATTAAAACAAAATAACACCCAATTGTGTTGTTAAAACAATAACACACAATTGTGTTATTAAGACAGTAACACACAATTGTCTTCTATTTTAATTGTGTTATTAAAACAATAACACCCAATTGTGTTGTTAAGACAATAACACACAATTGTGTTATTAAGACAGTACCACACAATTGTGTGTTATTTTAATTGTGTGTTATCAAAACCATAACTTGCAACTGTGTTATTAAAACAATCACACACAATTGTGTTGTTAAGACAATAACACATAATTGTGTTATTAAAACAATAACACGCAATTGTGTTAATACACTAACACACAATTGTGTTGTTACGACAATAACACCCAATTGTGTTATTAAGAGAGTAACACACAATTGTGTTATTAAGACAGTAACACACAAGTGTGTGCTATTTAAATTGTGTGTTATTAAAACAATAACACACAATTATGTTGTTAAGACAATAACACACAATTGTCTTATGAAGCCAATAACACAGATTTGTGTTATTAAGACAGTAACACACAATTGTGTTATTAAAACAATAACACACAATTGTGTTTTTAAGACAATAACACACAATTGTGTTACTAACACAGTAACACACGATTGTGTGTTATTGTAATTGTGTGTTATCAAAACAATAACTTACAATTGTGTTATTAAAATAATACACACAATTGTTTTAAGATATTAATAGACAATTGTGTTATCAAGACAGTAACACACAATTGTGTTATTAAAACAATAACACACAATTGTGCTGTTAAGACAATAACGCACCATTGTGTTGTTAAGACAATAAGACCCAATTGTGTTGTTAAGACAATAACACACAATTGTGTTATTAAAACAATAACACACAATTGTGTTATTAAAACAATAACACACAATTGTTTTATTAAAACAATAACACACAATTGTGTTGTTAGGACAATAACACACAATTATGTTATTAATACAGTAACACACAATTGTGTGTTATTGTAATTGTGTGTTATCAAAACAATAACTTACAATTGTGTTATTAAAATAATACACACAATTGTGTTAAGATATTAATACACAATTGTGTTATCAATAGAGTAACACACAATTGTGTTATTAAAACAATAACACACAATTGTGTTGTTAAGACAATAACACACAATTGTGTTGTTAAGACAATAACACCCAATTGTGTTGTTAAGACAATAAAACACACTTGTGTTGTTAAAACATTAACACACAATTGGGTTATTATGTATATAAACATTGATTGATTGATTGATTGAAGACAATAACACACAATTTTGTTATTAAAACAATAACACACAATTGTGTTGTTAAGACAATTACACACAATTGTGTTAAGACAGTAACACACAATTGTGTTATTAAAACAATAACACACAATTGTGTTATTAAGGTAATAATACACAATTGTGTTATTAAGACAGTAACACACAAGTGCGTGTTATTTTAATTGTGTGTTATTAAAATAATAACACACAATTATGTTGTTAAGACAATAACACACAATTGTCTTATGAAGCCAACAACACATATTTGTGTTATTAAGACAGTAACACACAATTGTGTTATTAAACAATAACACACAATTGTGTTGCTAAGACAATAACACACCATTGTGTTGTTAAGACAATAACACCCAATTGTGTCATTAAAACAAAAACACACAATTTTGTTATTAAGACAGTAACACACAATTGTGTTGCTAAGACAATAACACACAATTGTGTTGTTAAGACAGTAACACCCAATTGTGTTATTAAAACAAAAACACACAATTTTGTTATTAAGACAGTAACACACAATTGTGTTATCAAGACAGTAACACACAATTGCGTTATTAAAACAATAACACCCAATTGTGTTGTTAAGACAATAACACACAATTAATTGTGTTATGAAGCCAATAACATATAATTGTGTTTAAGACAGTAACACAAAATTGTGTTATTAAAACAATAACAACCAATTGTGTTGTTAAGACAATAACACACAATTGTGTTATTAAGACAGTAACACACAATTGTCTGCTATTTTAATTGTGTTATTAAACAATAACACCCAATTGTGTTGTTAAGACAATAACACACAATTGAGTTAAGACAGTAACACACAATCGTGTTATTAAAACAATAACCCACAATTAAGTTGTTAAGAAAATAACACACAATTGTGTTGTTAAGACAATAACACCCAATTTTGTTGTTAGACAATAACACACAATTGTGTTATTAAGACAGTAACACACAATTGTGTTATGAAGCCAATAACATATAATTGTGTTATTAAGACAGTAACACACAATTGTGTTATTAAAACAATACACACAATTGTGCTGTTAAGACAGTAACACACAATTGTGTTGTTAAGACAATAGCACCCAATTGTGTTGTTAAGACAATAACACATATTTGTGTTATTAAGACAGTAACACACGATTGTGTTATTAAGACAGTAACACACAATTGTGTGTTATTTTAATAGTGTGTTATTAAAACAATAACACACAATAGTGTTGTTAAGACAATAACACACAATTGTGTTATTAAGACAGTAACACACAATTGTGTTGTTAAGACAATAGCACCCAATTGTGTTGTTAAGACAATAACACATATTTGTGTTATTAAGACAGTAACACACAATTGTGTTATTAAAACAATAACACACAATTGTGTTGTTAAGACAATAACACCCAATTGTGTTGTTAAGAGAGTAACACACAATGGTGTTATTAAGACAGTAACACACAAGTGTGTGCTATTTAAATTGTGTGTTATTAAAACAATAACACACAATTATGTTGTTAAGACAATAACACACAATTGTCTTATGAAGCCAACAACACATATTTGTGTTATTAAGACAGTAACACACAATTGTGTTATTAAACAATAACACACAATTGTGTTTAAGACAGTAACACACAATTGTGTTATTAAAACAATAACAACCAATTGTGTTGTTAAGACAATAACACACAATTGTGTTATTAAGACAGTAACACACAATTGTCTGCTATTTTAATTGTGTTATTAAACAATAACACCCAATTGTGTTGTTAAGACAATAACACACAATTGAGTTAAGACAGTAACACACAATCGTGTTATTAAAACAATAACCCACAATTAAGTTGTTAAGAAAATAACACACAATTGTGTTGTTAAGACAATAACACCCAATTTTGTTGTTAGACAATAACACACAATTGTGTTATTAAGACAGTAACACACAATTGTGTTATGAAGCCAATAACATATAATTGTGTTATTAAGACAGTAACACACAATTGTGTTATTAAAACAAAATAACACCCAATTGTGTTGTTAAAACAATAACACACAATTGTGTTATTAAGACAGTAACACACAATTGTCTTCTATTTTAATTGTGTTATTAAAGCAATAACACCCAATTGTGTTGTTAAGACAATAACACACAATTGTGTTATTAAGACAGTACCACACAATTGTGTGTTATTTTAATTGTGTGTTATCAAAACCATAACTTGCAACTGTGTTATTAAAACAATCACACACAATTGTGTTGTTAAGACAATAACACATAATTGTGTTATTAAAACAATAACACGCAATTGTGTTAATACACTAACACACAATTGTGTTGTTACGACAATAACACCCAATTGTGTTATTAAGAGAGTAACACACAATTGTGTTATTAAGACAGTAACACACAAGTGTGTGCTATTTAAATTGTGTGTTATTAAAACAATAACACACAATTATGTTGTTAAGACAATAACACACAATTGTCTTATGAAGCCAATAACACAGATTTGTGTTATTAAGACAGTAACACACAATTGTGTTATTAAAACAATAACACACAATTGTGTTTTTAAGACAATAACACACAATTGTGTTACTAACACAGTAACACACGATTGTGTGTTATTGTAATTGTGTGTTATCAAAACAATAACTTACAATTGTGTTATTAAAATAATACACACAATTGTTTTAAGATATTAATAGACAATTGTGTTATCAAGACAGTAACACACAATTGTGTTATTAAAACAATAACACACAATTGTGCTGTTAAGACAATAACGCACCATTGTGTTGTTAAGACAATAAGACCCAATTGTGTTGTTAAGACAATAACACACAATTGTGTTATTAAAACAATAACACACAATTGTGTTATTAAAACAATAACACACAATTGTTTTATTAAAACAATAACACACAATTGTGTTGTTAGGACAATAACACACAATTATGTTATTAATACAGTAACACACAATTGTGTGTTATTGTAATTGTGTGTTATCAAAACAATAACTTACAATTGTGTTATTAAAATAATACACACAATTGTGTTAAGATATTAATACACAATTGTGTTATCAATAGAGTAACACACAATTGTGTTATTAAAACAATAACACACAATTGTGTTGTTAAGACAATAACACACAATTGTGTTGTTAAGACAATAACACCCAATTGTGTTGTTAAGACAATAAAACACACTTGTGTTGTTAAAACATTAACACACAATTGGGTTATTATGTATATAAACATTGATTGATTGATTGATTGAAGACAATAACACACAATTTTGTTATTAAAACAATAACACACAATTGTGTTGTTAAGACAATTACACACAATTGTGTTAAGACAGTAACACACAATTGTGTTATTAAAACAATAACACACAATTGTGTTATTAAGGTAATAATACACAATTGTGTTATTAAGACAGTAACACACAAGTGCGTGTTATTTTAATTGTGTGTTATTAAAACAATAACACACAATTGTGTTGTTAAGACAATTACACACAATTGTGTTAAGACAGTAACACACAATTGTGTTATTAAAACAATAACACACAATTGTGTTATTAAGGTAATAATACACAATTGTGTTATTAAGACAGTAACACACAAGTGCGTGTTATTTTAATTGTGTGTTATTAAAATAATAACACACAATTATGTTGTTAAGACAATAACACACAATTGTCTTATGAAGCCAACAACACATATTTGTGTTATTAAGACAGTAACACACAATTGTGTTATTAAACAATAACACACAATTGTGTTGCTAAGACAATAACACACCATTGTGTTGTTAAGACAATAACACCCAATTGTGTCATTAAAACAAAAACACACAATTTTGTTATTAAGACAGTAACACACAATTGTGTTGCTAAGACAATAACACACAATTGTGTTGTTAAGACAGTAACACCCAATTGTGTTATTAAAACAAAAACACACAATTTTGTTATTAAGACAGTAACACACAATTGTGTTATCAAGACAGTAACACACAATTGCGTTATTAAAACAATAACACCCAATTGTGTTGTTAAGACAATAACACACAATTAATTGTGTTATGAAGCCAATAACATATAATTGTGTTTAAGACAGTAACACAAAATTGTGTTATTAAAACAATAACAACCAATTGTGTTGTTAAGACAATAACACACAATTGTGTTATTAAGACAGTAACACACAATTGTCTGCTATTTTAATTGTGTTATTAAACAATAACACCCAATTGTGTTGTTAAGACAATAACACACAATTGAGTTAAGACAGTAACACACAATCGTGTTATTAAAACAATAACCCACAATTAAGTTGTTAAGAAAATAACACACAATTGTGTTGTTAAGACAATAACACCCAATTTTGTTGTTAGACAATAACACACAATTGTGTTATTAAGACAGTAACACACAATTGTGTTATGAAGCCAATAACATATAATTGTGTTATTAAGACAGTAACACACAATTGTGTTATTAAAACAATACACACAATTGTGCTGTTAAGACAGTAACACACAATTGTGTTGTTAAGACAATAGCACCCAATTGTGTTGTTAAGACAATAACACATATTTGTGTTATTAAGACAGTAACACACGATTGTGTTATTAAGACAGTAACACACAATTGTGTGTTATTTTAATAGTGTGTTATTAAAACAATAACACACAATAGTGTTGTTAAGACAATAACACACAATTGTGTTATTAAGACAGTAACACACAATTGTGTTGTTAAGACAATAGCACCCAATTGTGTTGTTAAGACAATAACACATATTTGTGTTATTAAGACAGTAACACACAATTGTGTTATTAAAACAATAACACACAATTGTGTTGTTAAGACAATAACACCCAATTGTGTTGTTAAGAGAGTAACACACAATGGTGTTATTAAGACAGTAACACACAAGTGTGTGCTATTTAAATTGTGTGTTATTAAAACAATAACACACAATTATGTTGTTAAGACAATAACACACAATTGTCTTATGAAGCCAACAACACATATTTGTGTTATTAAGACAGTAACACACAATTGTGTTATTAAACAATAACACACAATTGTGTTTAAGACAGTAACACACAATTGTGTTATTAAAACAATAACAACCAATTGTGTTGTTAAGACAATAACACACAATTGTGTTATTAAGACAGTAACACACAATTGTCTGCTATTTTAATTGTGTTATTAAACAATAACACCCAATTGTGTTGTTAAGACAATAACACACAATTGAGTTAAGACAGTAACACACAATCGTGTTATTAAAACAATAACCCACAATTAAGTTGTTAAGAAAATAACACACAATTGTGTTGTTAAGACAATAACACCCAATTTTGTTGTTAGACAATAACACACAATTGTGTTATTAAGACAGTAACACACAATTGTGTTATGAAGCCAATAACATATAATTGTGTTATTAAGACAGTAACACACAATTGTGTTATTAAAACAAAATAACACCCAATTGTGTTGTTAAAACAATAACACACAATTGTGTTATTAAGACAGTAACACACAATTGTCTTCTATTTTAATTGTGTTATTAAAGCAATAACACCCAATTGTGTTGTTAAGACAATAACACACAATTGTGTTATTAAGACAGTACCACACAATTGTGTGTTATTTTAATTGTGTGTTATCAAAACCATAACTTGCAACTGTGTTATTAAAACAATCACACACAATTGTGTTGTTAAGACAATAACACATAATTGTGTTATTAAAACAATAACACGCAATTGTGTTAATACACTAACACACAATTGTGTTGTTACGACAATAACACCCAATTGTGTTATTAAGAGAGTAACACACAATTGTGTTATTAAGACAGTAACACACAAGTGTGTGCTATTTAAATTGTGTGTTATTAAAACAATAACACACAATTATGTTGTTAAGACAATAACACACAATTGTCTTATGAAGCCAATAACACAGATTTGTGTTATTAAGACAGTAACACACAATTGTGTTATTAAAACAATAACACACAATTGTGTTTTTAAGACAATAACACACAATTGTGTTACTAACACAGTAACACACGATTGTGTGTTATTGTAATTGTGTGTTATCAAAACAATAACTTACAATTGTGTTATTAAAATAATACACACAATTGTTTTAAGATATTAATAGACAATTGTGTTATCAAGACAGTAACACACAATTGTGTTATTAAAACAATAACACACAATTGTGCTGTTAAGACAATAACGCACCATTGTGTTGTTAAGACAATAAGACCCAATTGTGTTGTTAAGACAATAACACACAATTGTGTTATTAAAACAATAACACACAATTGTGTTATTAAAACAATAACACACAATTGTTTTATTAAAACAATAACACACAATTGTGTTGTTAGGACAATAACACACAATTATGTTATTAATACAGTAACACACAATTGTGTGTTATTGTAATTGTGTGTTATCAAAACAATAACTTACAATTGTGTTATTAAAATAATACACACAATTGTGTTAAGATATTAATACACAATTGTGTTATCAATAGAGTAACACACAATTGTGTTATTAAAACAATAACACACAATTGTGTTGTTAAGACAATAACACACAATTGTGTTGTTAAGACAATAACACCCAATTGTGTTGTTAAGACAATAAAACACACTTGTGTTGTTAAAACATTAACACACAATTGGGTTATTATGTATATAAACATTGATTGATTGATTGATTGAAGACAATAACACACAATTTTGTTATTAAAACAATAACACACAATTGTGTTGTTAAGACAATTACACACAATTGTGTTAAGACAGTAACACACAATTGTGTTATTAAAACAATAACACACAATTGTGTTATTAAGGTAATAATACACAATTGTGTTATTAAGACAGTAACACACAAGTGCGTGTTATTTTAATTGTGTGTTATTAAAACAATAACACACAATTGTGTTGTTAAGACAATTACACACAATTGTGTTAAGACAGTAACACACAATTGTGTTATTAAAACAATAACACACAATTGTGTTATTAAGGTAATAATACACAATTGTGTTATTAAGACAGTAACACACAAGTGCGTGTTATTTTAATTGTGTGTTATTAAAATAATAACACACAATTATGTTGTTAAGACAATAACACACAATTGTCTTATGAAGCCAACAACACATATTTGTGTTATTAAGACAGTAACACACAATTGTGTTATTAAACAATAACACACAATTGTGTTGCTAAGACAATAACACACCATTGTGTTGTTAAGACAATAACACCCAATTGTGTCATTAAAACAAAAACACACAATTTTGTTATTAAGACAGTAACACACAATTGTGTTGCTAAGACAATAACACACAATTGTGTTGTTAAGACAGTAACACCCAATTGTGTTATTAAAACAAAAACACACAATTTTGTTATTAAGACAGTAACACACAATTGTGTTATCAAGACAGTAACACACAATTGCGTTATTAAAACAATAACACCCAATTGTGTTGTTAAGACAATAACACACAATTAATTGTGTTATGAAGCCAATAACATATAATTGTGTTTAAGACAGTAACACAAAATTGTGTTATTAAAACAATAACAACCAATTGTGTTGTTAAGACAATAACACACAATTGTGTTATTAAGACAGTAACACACAATTGTCTGCTATTTTAATTGTGTTATTAAACAATAACACCCAATTGTGTTGTTAAGACAATAACACACAATTGAGTTAAGACAGTAACACACAATCGTGTTATTAAAACAATAACCCACAATTAAGTTGTTAAGAAAATAACACACAATTGTGTTGTTAAGACAATAACACCCAATTTTGTTGTTAGACAATAACACACAATTGTGTTATTAAGACAGTAACACACAATTGTGTTATGAAGCCAATAACATATAATTGTGTTATTAAGACAGTAACACACAATTGTGTTATTAAAACAATACACACAATTGTGCTGTTAAGACAGTAACACACAATTGTGTTGTTAAGACAATAGCACCCAATTGTGTTGTTAAGACAATAACACATATTTGTGTTATTAAGACAGTAACACACGATTGTGTTATTAAGACAGTAACACACAATTGTGTGTTATTTTAATAGTGTGTTATTAAAACAATAACACACAATAGTGTTGTTAAGACAATAACACACAATTGTGTTATTAAGACAGTAACACACAATTGTGTTGTTAAGACAATAGCACCCAATTGTGTTGTTAAGACAATAACACATATTTGTGTTATTAAGACAGTAACACACAATTGTGTTATTAAAACAATAACACACAATTGTGTTGTTAAGACAATAACACCCAATTGTGTTGTTAAGAGAGTAACACACAATGGTGTTATTAAGACAGTAACACACAAGTGTGTGCTATTTAAATTGTGTGTTATTAAAACAATAACACACAATTATGTTGTTAAGACAATAACACACAATTGTCTTATGAAGCCAACAACACATATTTGTGTTATTAAGACAGTAACACACAATTGTGTTATTAAACAATAACACACAATTGTGTTTAAGACAGTAACACACAATTGTGTTATTAAAACAATAACAACCAATTGTGTTGTTAAGACAATAACACACAATTGTGTTATTAAGACAGTAACACACAATTGTCTGCTATTTTAATTGTGTTATTAAACAATAACACCCAATTGTGTTGTTAAGACAATAACACACAATTGAGTTAAGACAGTAACACACAATCGTGTTATTAAAACAATAACCCACAATTAAGTTGTTAAGAAAATAACACACAATTGTGTTGTTAAGACAATAACACCCAATTTTGTTGTTAGACAATAACACACAATTGTGTTATTAAGACAGTAACACACAATTGTGTTATGAAGCCAATAACATATAATTGTGTTATTAAGACAGTAACACACAATTGTGTTATTAAAACAAAATAACACCCAATTGTGTTGTTAAAACAATAACACACAATTGTGTTATTAAGACAGTAACACACAATTGTCTTCTATTTTAATTGTGTTATTAAAGCAATAACACCCAATTGTGTTGTTAAGACAATAACACACAATTGTGTTATTAAGACAGTACCACACAATTGTGTGTTATTTTAATTGTGTGTTATCAAAACCATAACTTGCAACTGTGTTATTAAAACAATCACACACAATTGTGTTGTTAAGACAATAACACATAATTGTGTTATTAAAACAATAACACGCAATTGTGTTAATACACTAACACACAATTGTGTTGTTACGACAATAACACCCAATTGTGTTATTAAGAGAGTAACACACAATTGTGTTATTAAGACAGTAACACACAAGTGTGTGCTATTTAAATTGTGTGTTATTAAAACAATAACACACAATTATGTTGTTAAGACAATAACACACAATTGTCTTATGAAGCCAATAACACAGATTTGTGTTATTAAGACAGTAACACACAATTGTGTTATTAAAACAATAACACACAATTGTGTTTTTAAGACAATAACACACAATTGTGTTACTAACACAGTAACACACGATTGTGTGTTATTGTAATTGTGTGTTATCAAAACAATAACTTACAATTGTGTTATTAAAATAATACACACAATTGTTTTAAGATATTAATAGACAATTGTGTTATCAAGACAGTAACACACAATTGTGTTATTAAAACAATAACACACAATTGTGCTGTTAAGACAATAACGCACCATTGTGTTGTTAAGACAATAAGACCCAATTGTGTTGTTAAGACAATAACACACAATTGTGTTATTAAAACAATAACACACAATTGTGTTATTAAAACAATAACACACAATTGTTTTATTAAAACAATAACACACAATTGTGTTGTTAGGACAATAACACACAATTATGTTATTAATACAGTAACACACAATTGTGTGTTATTGTAATTGTGTGTTATCAAAACAATAACTTACAATTGTGTTATTAAAATAATACACACAATTGTGTTAAGATATTAATACACAATTGTGTTATCAATAGAGTAACACACAATTGTGTTATTAAAACAATAACACACAATTGTGTTGTTAAGACAATAACACACAATTGTGTTGTTAAGACAATAACACCCAATTGTGTTGTTAAGACAATAAAACACACTTGTGTTGTTAAAACATTAACACACAATTGGGTTATTATGTATATAAACATTGATTGATTGATTGATTGAAGACAATAACACACAATTTTGTTATTAAAACAATAACACACAATTGTGTTGTTAAGACAATTACACACAATTGTGTTAAGACAGTAACACACAATTGTGTTATTAAAACAATAACACACAATTGTGTTATTAAGGTAATAATACACAATTGTGTTATTAAGACAGTAACACACAAGTGCGTGTTATTTTAATTGTGTGTTATTAAAACAATAACACACAATTGTGTTGTTAAGACAATTACACACAATTGTGTTAAGACAGTAACACACAATTGTGTTATTAAAACAATAACACACAATTGTGTTATTAAGGTAATAATACACAATTGTGTTATTAAGACAGTAACACACAAGTGCGTGTTATTTTAATTGTGTGTTATTAAAATAATAACACACAATTATGTTGTTAAGACAATAACACACAATTGTCTTATGAAGCCAACAACACATATTTGTGTTATTAAGACAGTAACACACAATTGTGTTATTAAACAATAACACACAATTGTGTTGCTAAGACAATAACACACCATTGTGTTGTTAAGACAATAACACCCAATTGTGTCATTAAAACAAAAACACACAATTTTGTTATTAAGACAGTAACACACAATTGTGTTGCTAAGACAATAACACACAATTGTGTTGTTAAGACAGTAACACCCAATTGTGTTATTAAAACAAAAACACACAATTTTGTTATTAAGACAGTAACACACAATTGTGTTATCAAGACAGTAACACACAATTGCGTTATTAAAACAATAACACCCAATTGTGTTGTTAAGACAATAACACACAATTAATTGTGTTATGAAGCCAATAACATATAATTGTGTTTAAGACAGTAACACAAAATTGTGTTATTAAAACAATAACAACCAATTGTGTTGTTAAGACAATAACACACAATTGTGTTATTAAGACAGTAACACACAATTGTCTGCTATTTTAATTGTGTTATTAAACAATAACACCCAATTGTGTTGTTAAGACAATAACACACAATTGAGTTAAGACAGTAACACACAATCGTGTTATTAAAACAATAACCCACAATTAAGTTGTTAAGAAAATAACACACAATTGTGTTGTTAAGACAATAACACCCAATTTTGTTGTTAGACAATAACACACAATTGTGTTATTAAGACAGTAACACACAATTGTGTTATGAAGCCAATAACATATAATTGTGTTATTAAGACAGTAACACACAATTGTGTTATTAAAACAATACACACAATTGTGCTGTTAAGACAGTAACACACAATTGTGTTGTTAAGACAATAGCACCCAATTGTGTTGTTAAGACAATAACACATATTTGTGTTATTAAGACAGTAACACACGATTGTGTTATTAAGACAGTAACACACAATTGTGTGTTATTTTAATAGTGTGTTATTAAAACAATAACACACAATAGTGTTGTTAAGACAATAACACACAATTGTGTTATTAAGACAGTAACACACAATTGTGTTGTTAAGACAATAGCACCCAATTGTGTTGTTAAGACAATAACACATATTTGTGTTATTAAGACAGTAACACACAATTGTGTTATTAAAACAATAACACACAATTGTGTTGTTAAGACAATAACACCCAATTGTGTTGTTAAGAGAGTAACACACAATGGTGTTATTAAGACAGTAACACACAAGTGTGTGCTATTTAAATTGTGTGTTATTAAAACAATAACACACAATTATGTTGTTAAGACAATAACACACAATTGTCTTATGAAGCCAACAACACATATTTGTGTTATTAAGACAGTAACACACAATTGTGTTATTAAACAATAACACACAATTGTGTTTAAGACAGTAACACACAATTGTGTTATTAAAACAATAACAACCAATTGTGTTGTTAAGACAATAACACACAATTGTGTTATTAAGACAGTAACACACAATTGTCTGCTATTTTAATTGTGTTATTAAACAATAACACCCAATTGTGTTGTTAAGACAATAACACACAATTGAGTTAAGACAGTAACACACAATCGTGTTATTAAAACAATAACCCACAATTAAGTTGTTAAGAAAATAACACACAATTGTGTTGTTAAGACAATAACACCCAATTTTGTTGTTAGACAATAACACACAATTGTGTTATTAAGACAGTAACACACAATTGTGTTATGAAGCCAATAACATATAATTGTGTTATTAAGACAGTAACACACAATTGTGTTATTAAAACAAAATAACACCCAATTGTGTTGTTAAAACAATAACACACAATTGTGTTATTAAGACAGTAACACACAATTGTCTTCTATTTTAATTGTGTTATTAAAGCAATAACACCCAATTGTGTTGTTAAGACAATAACACACAATTGTGTTATTAAGACAGTACCACACAATTGTGTGTTATTTTAATTGTGTGTTATCAAAACCATAACTTGCAACTGTGTTATTAAAACAATCACACACAATTGTGTTGTTAAGACAATAACACATAATTGTGTTATTAAAACAATAACACGCAATTGTGTTAATACACTAACACACAATTGTGTTGTTACGACAATAACACCCAATTGTGTTATTAAGAGAGTAACACACAATTGTGTTATTAAGACAGTAACACACAAGTGTGTGCTATTTAAATTGTGTGTTATTAAAACAATAACACACAATTATGTTGTTAAGACAATAACACACAATTGTCTTATGAAGCCAATAACACAGATTTGTGTTATTAAGACAGTAACACACAATTGTGTTATTAAAACAATAACACACAATTGTGTTTTTAAGACAATAACACACAATTGTGTTACTAACACAGTAACACACGATTGTGTGTTATTGTAATTGTGTGTTATCAAAACAATAACTTACAATTGTGTTATTAAAATAATACACACAATTGTTTTAAGATATTAATAGACAATTGTGTTATCAAGACAGTAACACACAATTGTGTTATTAAAACAATAACACACAATTGTGCTGTTAAGACAATAACGCACCATTGTGTTGTTAAGACAATAAGACCCAATTGTGTTGTTAAGACAATAACACACAATTGTGTTATTAAAACAATAACACACAATTGTGTTATTAAAACAATAACACACAATTGTTTTATTAAAACAATAACACACAATTGTGTTGTTAGGACAATAACACACAATTATGTTATTAATACAGTAACACACAATTGTGTGTTATTGTAATTGTGTGTTATCAAAACAATAACTTACAATTGTGTTATTAAAATAATACACACAATTGTGTTAAGATATTAATACACAATTGTGTTATCAATAGAGTAACACACAATTGTGTTATTAAAACAATAACACACAATTGTGTTGTTAAGACAATAACACACAATTGTGTTGTTAAGACAATAACACCCAATTGTGTTGTTAAGACAATAAAACACACTTGTGTTGTTAAAACATTAACACACAATTGGGTTATTATGTATATAAACATTGATTGATTGATTGATTGAAGACAATAACACACAATTTTGTTATTAAAACAATAACACACAATTGTGTTGTTAAGACAATTACACACAATTGTGTTAAGACAGTAACACACAATTGTGTTATTAAAACAATAACACA
This sequence comes from Nerophis lumbriciformis, assembly GCF_033978685.3. NCBI lineage: Eukaryota > Metazoa > Chordata > Actinopteri > Syngnathiformes > Syngnathidae > Nerophis > Nerophis lumbriciformis. The sequence goes on from NC_084560.2 coordinate 7,143,349, forward strand.
CAATTGTGTTATTAAGGTAATAATACACAATTGTGTTATTAAGACAGTAACACACAAGTGCGTGTTATTTTAATTGTGTGTTATTAAAACAATAACACACAATTGTGTTGTTAAGACAATTACACACAATTGTGTTAAGACAGTAACACACAATTGTGTTATTAAAACAATAACACACAATTGTGTTATTAAGGTAATAATACACAATTGTGTTATTAAGACAGTAACACACAAGTGCGTGTTATTTTAATTGTGTTATTAAAATAAAATCACACAATTATGTTGTTAAGACAATAACACACAATTGTCTTATGAAGCCAACAACACATATTTGTGTTATTAAGACAGTAACACACAATTGTGTTATTAAACAATAACACACAATTGTGTTGCTAAGACAATAACACACCATTGTGTTGTTAAGACAATAACACCCAATTGTGTCATTAAAACAAAAACACACAATTTTGTTATTAAGACAGTAACACACAATTGTGTTGCTAAGACAATAACACACAATTGTGTTGTTAAGACAGTAACACCCAATTGTGTTATTAAAACAAAAACACACAATTTTGTTATTAAGACAGTAACACACAATTGTGTTATCAAGACAGTAACACACAATTGCGTTATTAAAACAATAACACCCAATTGTGTTGTTAAGACAATAACACACAATTAATTGTGTTATGAAGCCAATAACATATAATTGTGTTTAAGACAGTAACACAAAATTGTGTTATTAAAACAATAACAACCAATTGTGTTGTTAAGACAATAACACACAATTGTGTTATTAAGACAGTAACACACAATTGTCTGCTATTTTAATTGTGTTATTAAACAATAACACCCAATTGTGTTGTTAAGACAATAACACACAATTGAGTTAAGACAGTAACACACAATCGTGTTATTAAAACAATAACCCACAATTAAGTTGTTAAGAAAATAACACACAATTGTGTTGTTAAGACAATAACACCCAATTTTGTTGTTAGACAATAACACACAATTGTGTTATTAAGACAGTAACACACAATTGTGTTATGAAGCCAATAACATATAATTGTGTTATTAAGACAGTAACACACAATTGTGTTATTAAAACAATACACACAATTGTGCTGTTAAGACAGTAACACACAATTGTGTTGTTAAGACAATAGCACCCAATTGTGTTGTTAAGACAATAACACATATTTGTGTTATTAAGACAGTAACACACGATTGTGTTATTAAGACAGTAACACACAATTGTGTGTTATTTTAATAGTGTGTTATTAAAACAATAACACACAATAGTGTTGTTAAGACAATAACACACAATTGTGTTATTAAGACAGTAACACACAATTGTGTTGTTAAGACAATAGCACCCAATTGTGTTGTTAAGACAATAACACATATTTGTGTTATTAAGACAGTAACACACAATTGTGTTATTAAAACAATAACACACAATTGTGTTGTTAAGACAATAACACCCAATTGTGTTGTTAAGAGAGTAACACACAATGGTGTTATTAAGACAGTAACACACAAGTGTGTGCTATTTAAATTGTGTGTTATTAAAACAATAACACACAATTATGTTGTTAAGACAATAACACACAATTGTCTTATGAAGCCAACAACACATATTTGTGTTATTAAGACAGTAACACACAATTGTGTTATTAAACAATAACACACAATTGTGTTTAAGACAGTAACACACAATTGTGTTATTAAAACAATAACAACCAATTGTGTTGTTAAGACAATAACACACAATTGTGTTATTAAGACAGTAACACACAATTGTCTGCTATTTTAATTGTGTTATTAAACAATAACACCCAATTGTGTTGTTAAGACAATAACACACAATTGAGTTAAGACAGTAACACACAATCGTGTTATTAAAACAATAACCCACAATTAAGTTGTTAAGAAAATAACACACAATTGTGTTGTTAAGACAATAACACCCAATTTTGTTGTTAGACAATAACACACAATTGTGTTATTAAGACAGTAACACACAATTGTGTTATGAAGCCAATAACATATAATTGTGTTATTAAGACAGTAACACACAATTGTGTTATTAAAACAAAATAACACCCAATTGTGTTGTTAAAACAATAACACACAATTGTGTTATTAAGACAGTAACACACAATTGTCTTCTATTTTAATTGTGTTATTAAAGCAATAACACCCAATTGTGTTGTTAAGACAATAACACACAATTGTGTTATTAAGACAGTACCACACAATTGTGTGTTATTTTAATTGTGTGTTATCAAAACCATAACTTGCAACTGTGTTATTAAAACAATCACACACAATTGTGTTGTTAAGACAATAACACATAATTGTGTTATTAAAACAATAACACGCAATTGTGTTAATACACTAACACACAATTGTGTTGTTACGACAATAACACCCAATTGTGTTATTAAGAGAGTAACACACAATTGTGTTATTAAGACAGTAACACACAAGTGTGTGCTATTTAAATTGTGTGTTATTAAAACAATAACACACAATTATGTTGTTAAGACAATAACACACAATTGTCTTATGAAGCCAATAACACAGATTTGTGTTATTAAGACAGTAACACACAATTGTGTTATTAAAACAATAACACACAATTGTGTTTTTAAGACAATAACACACAATTGTGTTACTAACACAGTAACACACGATTGTGTGTTATTGTAATTGTGTGTTATCAAAACAATAACTTACAATTGTGTTATTAAAATAATACACACAATTGTTTTAAGATATTAATAGACAATTGTGTTATCAAGACAGTAACACACAATTGTGTTATTAAAACAATAACACACAATTGTGCTGTTAAGACAATAACGCACCATTGTGTTGTTAAGACAATAAGACCCAATTGTGTTGTTAAGACAATAACACACAATTGTGTTATTAAAACAATAACACACAATTGTGTTATTAAAACAATAACACACAATTGTTTTATTAAAACAATAACACACAATTGTGTTGTTAGGACAATAACACACAATTATGTTATTAATACAGTAACACACAATTGTGTGTTATTGTAATTGTGTGTTATCAAAACAATAACTTACAATTGTGTTATTAAAATAATACACACAATTGTGTTAAGATATTAATACACAATTGTGTTATCAATAGAGTAACACACAATTGTGTTATTAAAACAATAACACACAATTGTGTTGTTAAGACAATAACACACAATTGTGTTGTTAAGACAATAACACCCAATTGTGTTGTTAAGACAATAAAACACACTTGTGTTGTTAAAACATTAACACACAATTGGGTTATTATGTATATAAACATTGATTGATTGATTGATTGAAGACAATAACACACAATTTTGTTATTAAAACAATAACACACAATTGTGTTGTTAAGACAATTACACACAATTGTGTTAAGACAGTAACACACAATTGTGTTATTAAAACAATAACACACAATTGTGTTATTAAGGTAATAATACACAATTGTGTTATTAAGACAGTAACACACAAGTGCGTGTTATTTTAATTGTGTGTTATTAAAACAATAACACACAATTGTGTTGTTAAGACAATTACACACAATTGTGTTAAGACAGTAACACACAATTGTGTTATTAAAACAATAACACACAATTGTGTTATTAAGGTAATAATACACAATTGTGTTATTAAGACAGTAACACACAAGTGCGTGTTATTTTAATTGTGTGTTATTAAAATAATAACACACAATTATGTTGTTAAGACAATAACACACAATTGTCTTATGAAGCCAACAACACATATTTGTGTTATTAAGACAGTAACACACAATTGTGTTATTAAACAATAACACACAATTGTGTTGCTAAGACAATAACACACCATTGTGTTGTTAAGACAATAACACCCAATTGTGTCATTAAAACAAAAACACACAATTTTGTTATTAAGACAGTAACACACAATTGTGTTGCTAAGACAATAACACACAATTGTGTTGTTAAGACAGTAACACCCAATTGTGTTATTAAAACAAAAACACACAATTTTGTTATTAAGACAGTAACACACAATTGTGTTATCAAGACAGTAACACACAATTGCGTTATTAAAACAATAACACCCAATTGTGTTGTTAAGACAATAACACACAATTAATTGTGTTATGAAGCCAATAACATATAATTGTGTTTAAGACAGTAACACAAAATTGTGTTATTAAAACAATAACAACCAATTGTGTTGTTAAGACAATAACACACAATTGTGTTATTAAGACAGTAACACACAATTGTCTGCTATTTTAATTGTGTTATTAAACAATAACACCCAATTGTGTTGTTAAGACAATAACACACAATTGAGTTAAGACAGTAACACACAATCGTGTTATTAAAACAATAACCCACAATTAAGTTGTTAAGAAAATAACACACAATTGTGTTGTTAAGACAATAACACCCAATTTTGTTGTTAGACAATAACACACAATTGTGTTATTAAGACAGTAACACACAATTGTGTTATGAAGCCAATAACATATAATTGTGTTATTAAGACAGTAACACACAATTGTGTTATTAAAACAATACACACAATTGTGCTGTTAAGACAGTAACACACAATTGTGTTGTTAAGACAATAGCACCCAATTGTGTTGTTAAGACAATAACACATATTTGTGTTATTAAGACAGTAACACACGATTGTGTTATTAAGACAGTAACACACAATTGTGTGTTATTTTAATAGTGTGTTATTAAAACAATAACACACAATAGTGTTGTTAAGACAATAACACACAATTGTGTTATTAAGACAGTAACACACAATTGTGTTGTTAAGACAATAGCACCCAATTGTGTTGTTAAGACAATAACACATATTTGTGTTATTAAGACAGTAACACACAATTGTGTTATTAAAACAATAACACACAATTGTGTTGTTAAGACAATAACACCCAATTGTGTTGTTAAGAGAGTAACACACAATGGTGTTATTAAGACAGTAACACACAAGTGTGTGCTATTTAAATTGTGTGTTATTAAAACAATAACACACAATTATGTTGTTAAGACAATAACACACAATTGTCTTATGAAGCCAACAACACATATTTGTGTTATTAAGACAGTAACACACAATTGTGTTATTAAACAATAACACACAATTGTGTTTAAGACAGTAACACACAATTGTGTTATTAAAACAATAACAACCAATTGTGTTGTTAAGACAATAACACACAATTGTGTTATTAAGACAGTAACACACAATTGTCTGCTATTTTAATTGTGTTATTAAACAATAACACCCAATTGTGTTGTTAAGACAATAACACACAATTGAGTTAAGACAGTAACACACAATCGTGTTATTAAAACAATAACCCACAATTAAGTTGTTAAGAAAATAACACACAATTGTGTTGTTAAGACAATAACACCCAATTTTGTTGTTAGACAATAACACACAATTGTGTTATTAAGACAGTAACACACAATTGTGTTATGAAGCCAATAACATATAATTGTGTTATTAAGACAGTAACACACAATTGTGTTATTAAAACAAAATAACACCCAATTGTGTTGTTAAAACAATAACACACAATTGTGTTATTAAGACAGTAACACACAATTGTCTTCTATTTTAATTGTGTTATTAAAACAATAACACCCAATTGTGTTGTTAAGACAATAACACACAATTGTGTTATTAAGACAGTACCACACAATTGTGTGTTATTTTAATTGTGTGTTATCAAAACCATAACTTGCAACTGTGTTATTAAAACAATCACACACAATTGTGTTGTTAAGACAATAACACATAATTGTGTTATTAAAACAATAACACGCAATTGTGTTAATACACTAACACACAATTGTGTTGTTACGACAATAACACCCAATTGTGTTATTAAGAGAGTAACACACAATTGTGTTATTAAGACAGTAACACACAAGTGTGTGCTATTTAAATTGTGTGTTATTAAAACAATAACACACAATTATGTTGTTAAGACAATAACACACAATTGTCTTATGAAGCCAATAACACAGATTTGTGTTATTAAGACAGTAACACACAATTGTGTTATTAAAACAATAACACACAATTGTGTTTTTAAGACAATAACACACAATTGTGTTACTAACACAGTAACACACGATTGTGTGTTATTGTAATTGTGTGTTATCAAAACAATAACTTACAATTGTGTTATTAAAATAATACACACAATTGTTTTAAGATATTAATAGACAATTGTGTTATCAAGACAGTAACACACAATTGTGTTATTAAAACAATAACACACAATTGTGCTGTTAAGACAATAACGCACCATTGTGTTGTTAAGACAATAAGACCCAATTGTGTTGTTAAGACAATAACACACAATTGTGTTATTAAAACAATAACACACAATTGTGTTATTAAAACAATAACACACAATTGTTTTATTAAAACAATAACACACAATTGTGTTGTTAGGACAATAACACACAATTATGTTATTAATACAGTAACACACAATTGTGTGTTATTGTAATTGTGTGTTATCAAAACAATAACTTACAATTGTGTTATTAAAATAATACACACAATTGTGTTAAGATATTAATACACAATTGTGTTATCAATAGAGTAACACACAATTGTGTTATTAAAACAATAACACACAATTGTGTTGTTAAGACAATAACACACAATTGTGTTGTTAAGACAATAACACCCAATTGTGTTGTTAAGACAATAAAACACACTTGTGTTGTTAAAACATTAACACACAATTGGGTTATTATGTATATAAACATTGATTGATTGATTGATTGAAGACAATAACACACAATTTTGTTATTAAAACAATAACACACAATTGTGTTGTTAAGACAATTACACACAATTGTGTTAAGACAGTAACACACAATTGTGTTATTAAAACAATAACACACAATTGTGTTATTAAGGTAATAATACACAATTGTGTTATTAAGACAGTAACACACAAGTGCGTGTTATTTTAATTGTGTGTTATTAAAATAATAACACACAATTATGTTGTTAAGACAATAACACACAATTGTCTTATGAAGCCAACAACACATATTTGTGTTATTAAGACAGTAACACACAATTGTGTTATTAAACAATAACACACAATTGTGTTGCTAAGACAATAACACACCATTGTGTTGTTAAGACAATAACACCCAATTGTGTCATTAAAACAAAAACACACAATTTTGTTATTAAGACAGTAACACACAATTGTGTTGCTAAGACAATAACACACAATTGTGTTGTTAAGACAGTAACACCCAATTGTGTTATTAAAACAAAAACACACAATTTTGTTATTAAGACAGTAACACACAATTGTGTTATCAAGACAGTAACACACAATTGCGTTATTAAAACAATAACACCCAATTGTGTTGTTAAGACAATAACACACAATTAATTGTGTTATGAAGCCAATAACATATAATTGTGTTTAAGACAGTAACACAAAATTGTGTTATTAAAACAATAACAACCAATTGTGTTGTTAAGACAATAACACACAATTGTGTTATTAAGACAGTAACACACAATTGTCTGCTATTTTAATTGTGTTATTAAACAATAACACCCAATTGTGTTGTTAAGACAATAACACACAATTGAGTTAAGACAGTAACACACAATCGTGTTATTAAAACAATAACCCACAATTAAGTTGTTAAGAAAATAACACACAATTGTGTTGTTAAGACAATAACACCCAATTTTGTTGTTAGACAATAACACACAATTGTGTTATTAAGACAGTAACACACGATTGTGTTATTAAGACAGTAACACACAATTGTGTGTTATTTTAATAGTGTGTTATTAAAACAATAACACACAATAGTGTTGTTAAGACAATAACACACAATTGTGTTATTAAGACAGTAACACACAATTGTGTTGTTAAGACAATAGCACCCAATTGTGTTGTTAAGACAATAACACATATTTGTGTTATTAAGACAGTAACACACAATTGTGTTATTAAAACAATAACACACAATTGTGTTGTTAAGACAATAACACCCAATTGTGTTGTTAAGAGAGTAACACACAATGGTGTTATTAAGACAGTAACACACAAGTGTGTGCTATTTAAATTGTGTGTTATTAAAACAATAACACACAATTATGTTGTTAAGACAATAACACACAATTGTCTTATGAAGCCAACAACACATATTTGTGTTATTAAGACAGTAACACACAATTGTGTTATTAAACAATAACACACAATTGTGTTTAAGACAGTAACACACAATTGTGTTATTAAAACAATAACAACCAATTGTGTTGTTAAGACAATAACACACAATTGTGTTATTAAGACAGTAACACACAATTGTCTGCTATTTTAATTGTGTTATTAAACAATAACACCCAATTGTGTTGTTAAGACAATAACACACAATTGAGTTAAGACAGTAACACACAATCGTGTTATTAAAACAATAACCCACAATTAAGTTGTTAAGAAAATAACACACAATTGTGTTGTTAAGACAATAACACCCAATTTTGTTGTTAGACAATAACACACAATTGTGTTATTAAGACAGTAACACACAATTGTGTTATGAAGCCAATAACATATAATTGTGTTATTAAGACAGTAACACACAATTGTGTTATTAAAACAAAATAACACCCAATTGTGTTGTTAAAACAATAACACACAATTGTGTTATTAAGACAGTAACACACAATTGTCTTCTATTTTAATTGTGTTATTAAAGCAATAACACCCAATTGTGTTGTTAAGACAATAACACACAATTGTGTTATTAAGACAGTACCACACAATTGTGTGTTATTTTAATTGTGTGTTATCAAAACCATAACTTGCAACTGTGTTATTAAAACAATCACACACAATTGTGTTGTTAAGACAATAACACATAATTGTGTTATTAAAACAATAACACGCAATTGTGTTAATACACTAACACACAATTGTGTTGTTACGACAATAACACCCAATTGTGTTATTAAGAGAGTAACACACAATTGTGTTATTAAGACAGTAACACACAAGTGTGTGCTATTTAAATTGTGTGTTATTAAAACAATAACACACAATTATGTTGTTAAGACAATAACACACAATTGTCTTATGAAGCCAATAACACAGATTTGTGTTATTAAGACAGTAACACACAATTGTGTTATTAAAACAATAACACACAATTGTGTTTTTAAGACAATAACACACAATTGTGTTACTAACACAGTAACACACGATTGTGTGTTATTGTAATTGTGTGTTATCAAAACAATAACTTACAATTGTGTTATTAAAATAATACACACAATTGTTTTAAGATATTAATAGACAATTGTGTTATCAAGACAGTAACACACAATTGTGTTATTAAAACAATAACACACAATTGTGCTGTTAAGACAATAACGCACCATTGTGTTGTTAAGACAATAAGACCCAATTGTGTTGTTAAGACAATAACGCACCATTGTGTTGTTAAGACAATAAGACCCAATTGTGTTGTTAAGACAATAACACACAATTGTGTTATTAAAACAATAACACACAATTGTGTTATTAAAACAATAACACACAATTGTTTTATTAAAACAATAACACACAATTGTGTTGTTAGGACAATAACACACAATTATGTTATTAATACAGTAACACACAATTGTGTGTTATTGTAATTGTGTGTTATCAAAACAATAACTTACAATTGTGTTATTAAAATAATACACACAATTGTGTTAAGATATTAATACACAATTGTGTTATCAATAGAGTAACACACAATTGTGTTATTAAAACAATAACACACAATTGTGTTGTTAAGACAATAACACACAATTGTGTTGTTAAGACAATAACACCCAATTGTGTTGTTAAGACAATAAAACACACTTGTGTTGTTAAAACATTAACACACAATTGGGTTATTATGTATATAAACATTGATTGATTGATTGATTGAAGACAATAACACACAATTTTGTTATTAAAACAATAACACACAATTGTGTTGTTAAGACAATTACACACAATTGTGTTAAGACAGTAACACACAATTGTGTTATTAAAACAATAACACACAATTGTGTTATTAAGGTAATAATACACAATTGTGTTATTAAGACAGTAACACACAAGTGCGTGTTATTTTAATTGTGTGTTATTAAAACAATAACACACAATTGTGTTGTTAAGACAATTACACACAATTGTGTTAAGACAGTAACACACAATTGTGTTATTAAAACAATAACACACAATTGTGTTATTAAGGTAATAATACACAATTGTGTTATTAAGACAGTAACACACAAGTGCGTGTTATTTTAATTGTGTGTTATTAAAATAATAACACACAATTATGTTGTTAAGACAATAACACACAATTGTCTTATGAAGCCAACAACACATATTTGTGTTATTAAGACAGTAACACACAATTGTGTTATTAAACAATAACACACAATTGTGTTGCTAAGACAATAACACACCATTGTGTTGTTAAGACAATAACACCCAATTGTGTCATTAAAACAAAAACACACAATTTTGTTATTAAGACAGTAACACACAATTGTGTTGCTAAGACAATAACACACAATTGTGTTGTTAAGACAGTAACACCCAATTGTGTTATTAAAACAAAAACACACAATTTTGTTATTAAGACAGTAACACACAATTGTGTTATCAAGACAGTAACACACAATTGCGTTATTAAAACAATAACACCCAATTGTGTTGTTAAGACAATAACACACAATTAATTGTGTTATGAAGCCAATAACATATAATTGTGTTTAAGACAGTAACACAAAATTGTGTTATTAAAACAATAACAACCAATTGTGTTGTTAAGACAATAACACACAATTGTGTTATTAAGACAGTAACACACAATTGTCTGCTATTTTAATTGTGTTATTAAACAATAACACCCAATTGTGTTGTTAAGACAATAACACACAATTGAGTTAAGACAGTAACACACAATCGTGTTATTAAAACAATAACCCACAATTAAGTTGTTAAGAAAATAACACACAATTGTGTTGTTAAGACAATAACACCCAATTTTGTTGTTAGACAATAACACACAATTGTGTTATTAAGACAGTAACACACAATTGTGTTATGAAGCCAATAACATATAATTGTGTTATTAAGACAGTAACACACAATTGTGTTATTAAAACAATACACACAATTGTGCTGTTAAGACAGTAACACACAATTGTGTTGTTAAGACAATAGCACCCAATTGTGTTGTTAAGACAATAACACATATTTGTGTTATTAAGACAGTAACACACGATTGTGTTATTAAGACAGTAACACACAATTGTGTGTTATTTTAATAGTGTGTTATTAAAACAATAACACACAATAGTGTTGTTAAGACAATAACACACAATTGTGTTATTAAGACAGTAACACACAATTGTGTTGTTAAGACAATAGCACCCAATTGTGTTGTTAAGACAATAACACATATTTGTGTTATTAAGACAGTAACACACAATTGTGTTATTAAAACAATAACACACAATTGTGTTGTTAAGACAATAACACCCAATTGTGTTGTTAAGAGAGTAACACACAATGGTGTTATTAAGACAGTAACACACAAGTGTGTGCTATTTAAATTGTGTGTTATTAAAACAATAACACACAATTATGTTGTTAAGACAATAACACACAATTGTCTTATGAAGCCAACAACACATATTTGTGTTATTAAGACAGTAACACACAATTGTGTTATTAAACAATAACACACAATTGTGTTTAAGACAGTAACACACAATTGTGTTATTAAAACAATAACAACCAATTGTGTTGTTAAGACAATAACACACAATTGTGTTATTAAGACAGTAACACACAATTGTCTGCTATTTTAATTGTGTTATTAAACAATAACACCCAATTGTGTTGTTAAGACAATAACACACAATTGAGTTAAGACAGTAACACACAATCGTGTTATTAAAACAATAACCCACAATTAAGTTGTTAAGAAAATAACACACAATTGTGTTGTTAAGACAATAACACCCAATTTTGTTGTTAGACAATAACACACAATTGTGTTATTAAGACAGTAACACACAATTGTGTTATGAAGCCAATAACATATAATTGTGTTATTAAGACAGTAACACACAATTGTGTTATTAAAACAAAATAACACCCAATTGTGTTGTTAAAACAATAACACACAATTGTGTTATTAAGACAGTAACACACAATTGTCTTCTATTTTAATTGTGTTATTAAAGCAATAACACCCAATTGTGTTGTTAAGACAATAACACACAATTGTGTTATTAAGACAGTACCACACAATTGTGTGTTATTTTAATTGTGTGTTATCAAAACCATAACTTGCAACTGTGTTATTAAAACAATCACACACAATTGTGTTGTTAAGACAATAACACATAATTGTGTTATTAAAACAATAACACGCAATTGTGTTAATACACTAACACACAATTGTGTTGTTACGACAATAACACCCAATTGTGTTATTAAGAGAGTAACACACAATTGTGTTATTAAGACAGTAACACACAAGTGTGTGCTATTTAAATTGTGTGTTATTAAAACAATAACACACAATTATGTTGTTAAGACAATAACACACAATTGTCTTATGAAGCCAATAACACAGATTTGTGTTATTAAGACAGTAACACACAATTGTGTTATTAAAACAATAACACACAATTGTGTTTTTAAGACAATAACACACAATTGTGTTACTAACACAGTAACACACGATTGTGTGTTATTGTAATTGTGTGTTATCAAAACAATAACTTACAATTGTGTTATTAAAATAATACACACAATTGTTTTAAGATATTAATAGACAATTGTGTTATCAAGACAGTAACACACAATTGTGTTATTAAAACAATAACACACAATTGTGCTGTTAAGACAATAACGCACCATTGTGTTGTTAAGACAATAAGACCCAATTGTGTTGTTAAGACAATAACACACAATTGTGTTATTAAAACAATAACACACAATTGTGTTATTAAAACAATAACACACAATTGTTTTATTAAAACAATAACACACAATTGTGTTGTTAGGACAATAACACACAATTATGTTATTAATACAGTAACACACAATTGTGTGTTATTGTAATTGTGTGTTATCAAAACAATAACTTACAATTGTGTTATTAAAATAATACACACAATTGTGTTAAGATATTAATACACAATTGTGTTATCAATAGAGTAACACACAATTGTGTTATTAAAACAATAACACACAATTGTGTTGTTAAGACAATAACACACAATTGTGTTGTTAAGACAATAACACCCAATTGTGTTGTTAAGACAATAAAACACACTTGTGTTGTTAAAACATTAACACACAATTGGGTTATTATGTATATAAACATTGATTGATTGATTGATTGAAGACAATAACACACAATTTTGTTATTAAAACAATAACACACAATTGTGTTGTTAAGACAATTACACACAATTGTGTTAAGACAGTAACACACAATTGTGTTATTAAAACAATAACACACAATTGTGTTATTAAGGTAATAATACACAATTGTGTTATTAAGACAGTAACACACAAGTGCGTGTTATTTTAATTGTGTGTTATTAAAACAATAACACACAATTGTGTTGTTAAGACAATTACACACAATTGTGTTAAGACAGTAACACACAATTGTGTTATTAAAACAATAACACACAATTGTGTTATTAAGGTAATAATACACAATTGTGTTATTAAGACAGTAACACACAAGTGCGTGTTATTTTAATTGTGTGTTATTAAAATAATAACACACAATTATGTTGTTAAGACAATAACACACAATTGTCTTATGAAGCCAACAACACATATTTGTGTTATTAAGACAGTAACACACAATTGTGTTATTAAACAATAACACACAATTGTGTTGCTAAGACAATAACACACCATTGTGTTGTTAAGACAATAACACCCAATTGTGTCATTAAAACAAAAACACACAATTTTGTTATTAAGACAGTAACACACAATTGTGTTGCTAAGACAATAACACACAATTGTGTTGTTAAGACAGTAACACCCAATTGTGTTATTAAAACAAAAACACACAATTTTGTTATTAAGACAGTAACACACAATTGTGTTATCAAGACAGTAACACACAATTGCGTTATTAAAACAATAACACCCAATTGTGTTGTTAAGACAATAACACACAATTAATTGTGTTATGAAGCCAATAACATATAATTGTGTTTAAGACAGTAACACAAAATTGTGTTATTAAAACAATAACAACCAATTGTGTTGTTAAGACAATAACACACAATTGTGTTATTAAGACAGTAACACACAATTGTCTGCTATTTTAATTGTGTTATTAAACAATAACACCCAATTGTGTTGTTAAGACAATAACACACAATTGAGTTAAGACAGTAACACACAATCGTGTTATTAAAACAATAACCCACAATTAAGTTGTTAAGAAAATAACACACAATTGTGTTGTTAAGACAATAACACCCAATTTTGTTGTTAGACAATAACACACAATTGTGTTATTAAGACAGTAACACACAATTGTGTTATGAAGCCAATAACATATAATTGTGTTATTAAGACAGTAACACACAATTGTGTTATTAAAACAATACACACAATTGTGCTGTTAAGACAGTAACACACAATTGTGTTGTTAAGACAATAGCACCCAATTGTGTTGTTAAGACAATAACACATATTTGTGTTATTAAGACAGTAACACACGATTGTGTTATTAAGACAGTAACACACAATTGTGTGTTATTTTAATAGTGTGTTATTAAAACAATAACACACAATAGTGTTGTTAAGACAATAACACACAATTGTGTTATTAAGACAGTAACACACAATTGTGTTGTTAAGACAATAGCACCCAATTGTGTTGTTAAGACAATAACACATATTTGTGTTATTAAGACAGTAACACACAATTGTGTTATTAAAACAATAACACACAATTGTGTTGTTAAGACAATAACACCCAATTGTGTTGTTAAGAGAGTAACACACAATGGTGTTATTAAGACAGTAACACACAAGTGTGTGCTATTTAAATTGTGTGTTATTAAAACAATAACACACAATTATGTTGTTAAGACAATAACACACAATTGTCTTATGAAGCCAACAACACATATTTGTGTTATTAAGACAGTAACACACAATTGTGTTATTAAACAATAACACACAATTGTGTTTAAGACAGTAACACACAATTGTGTTATTAAAACAATAACAACCAATTGTGTTGTTAAGACAATAACACACAATTGTGTTATTAAGACAGTAACACACAATTGTCTGCTATTTTAATTGTGTTATTAAACAATAACACCCAATTGTGTTGTTAAGACAATAACACACAATTGAGTTAAGACAGTAACACACAATCGTGTTATTAAAACAATAACCCACAATTAAGTTGTTAAGAAAATAACACACAATTGTGTTGTTAAGACAATAACACCCAATTTTGTTGTTAGACAATAACACACAATTGTGTTATTAAGACAGTAACACACAATTGTGTTATGAAGCCAATAACATATAATTGTGTTATTAAGACAGTAACACACAATTGTGTTATTAAAACAAAATAACACCCAATTGTGTTGTTAAAACAATAACACACAATTGTGTTATTAAGACAGTAACACACAATTGTCTTCTATTTTAATTGTGTTATTAAAACAATAACACCCAATTGTGTTGTTAAGACAATAACACACAATTGTGTTATTAAGACAGTACCACACAATTGTGTGTTATTTTAATTGTGTGTTATCAAAACCATAACTTGCAACTGTGTTATTAAAACAATCACACACAATTGTGTTGTTAAGACAATAACACATAATTGTGTTATTAAAACAATAACACGCAATTGTGTTAATACACTAACACACAATTGTGTTGTTACGACAATAACACCCAATTGTGTTATTAAGAGAGTAACACACAATTGTGTTATTAAGACAGTAACACACAAGTGTGTGCTATTTAAATTGTGTGTTATTAAAACAATAACACACAATTATGTTGTTAAGACAATAACACACAATTGTCTTATGAAGCCAATAACACAGATTTGTGTTATTAAGACAGTAACACACAATTGTGTTATTAAAACAATAACACACAATTGTGTTTTTAAGACAATAACACACAATTGTGTTACTAACACAGTAACACACGATTGTGTGTTATTGTAATTGTGTGTTATCAAAACAATAACTTACAATTGTGTTATTAAAATAATACACACAATTGTTTTAAGATATTAATAGACAATTGTGTTATCAAGACAGTAACACACAATTGTGTTATTAAAACAATAACACACAATTGTGCTGTTAAGACAATAACGCACCATTGTGTTGTTAAGACAATAAGACCCAATTGTGTTGTTAAGACAATAACACACAATTGTGTTATTAAAACAATAACACACAATTGTGTTATTAAAACAATAACACACAATTGTTTTATTAAAACAATAACACACAATTGTGTTGTTAGGACAATAACACACAATTATGTTATTAATACAGTAACACACAATTGTGTGTTATTGTAATTGTGTGTTATCAAAACAATAACTTACAATTGTGTTATTAAAATAATACACACAATTGTGTTAAGATATTAATACACAATTGTGTTATCAATAGAGTAACACACAATTGTGTTATTAAAACAATAACACACAATTGTGTTGTTAAGACAATAACACACAATTGTGTTGTTAAGACAATAACACCCAATTGTGTTGTTAAGACAATAAAACACACTTGTGTTGTTAAAACATTAACACACAATTGGGTTATTATGTATATAAACATTGATTGATTGATTGATTGAAGACAATAACACACAATTTTGTTATTAAAACAATAACACACAATTGTGTTGTTAAGACAATTACACACAATTGTGTTAAGACAGTAACACACAATTGTGTTATTAAAACAATAACACACAATTGTGTTATTAAGGTAATAATACACAATTGTGTTATTAAGACAGTAACACACAAGTGCGTGTTATTTTAATTGTGTGTTATTAAAATAATAACACACAATTATGTTGTTAAGACAATAACACACAATTGTCTTATGAAGCCAACAACACATATTTGTGTTATTAAGACAGTAACACACAATTGTGTTATTAAACAATAACACACAATTGTGTTGCTAAGACAATAACACACCATTGTGTTGTTAAGACAATAACACCCAATTGTGTCATTAAAACAAAAACACACAATTTTGTTATTAAGACAGTAACACACAATTGTGTTGCTAAGACAATAACACACAATTGTGTTGTTAAGACAGTAACACCCAATTGTGTTATTAAAACAAAAACACACAATTTTGTTATTAAGACAGTAACACACAATTGTGTTATCAAGACAGTAACACACAATTGCGTTATTAAAACAATAACACCCAATTGTGTTGTTAAGACAATAACACACAATTAATTGTGTTATGAAGCCAATAACATATAATTGTGTTTAAGACAGTAACACAAAATTGTGTTATTAAAACAATAACAACCAATTGTGTTGTTAAGACAATAACACACAATTGTGTTATTAAGACAGTAACACACAATTGTCTGCTATTTTAATTGTGTTATTAAACAATAACACCCAATTGTGTTGTTAAGACAATAACACACAATTGAGTTAAGACAGTAACACACAATCGTGTTATTAAAACAATAACCCACAATTAAGTTGTTAAGAAAATAACACACAATTGTGTTGTTAAGACAATAACACCCAATTTTGTTGTTAGACAATAACACACAATTGTGTTATTAAGACAGTAACACACAATTGTGTTATGAAGCCAATAACATATAATTGTGTTATTAAGACAGTAACACACAATTGTGTTATTAAAACAATACACACAATTGTGCTGTTAAGACAGTAACACACAATTGTGTTGTTAAGACAATAGCACCCAATTGTGTTGTTAAGACAATAACACATATTTGTGTTATTAAGACAGTAACACACGATTGTGTTATTAAGACAGTAACACACAATTGTGTGTTATTTTAATAGTGTGTTATTAAAACAATAACACACAATAGTGTTGTTAAGACAATAACACACAATTGTGTTATTAAGACAGTAACACACAATTGTGTTGTTAAGACAATAGCACCCAATTGTGTTGTTAAGACAATAACACATATTTGTGTTATTAAGACAGTAACACACAATTGTGTTATTAAAACAATAACACACAATTGTGTTGTTAAGACAATAACACCCAATTGTGTTGTTAAGAGAGTAACACACAATGGTGTTATTAAGACAGTAACACACAAGTGTGTGCTATTTAAATTGTGTGTTATTAAAACAATAACACACAATTATGTTGTTAAGACAATAACACACAATTGTCTTATGAAGCCAACAACACATATTTGTGTTATTAAGACAGTAACACACAATTGTGTTATTAAACAATAACACACAATTGTGTTTAAGACAGTAACACACAATTGTGTTATTAAAACAATAACAACCAATTGTGTTGTTAAGACAATAACACACAATTGTGTTATTAAGACAGTAACACACAATTGTCTGCTATTTTAATTGTGTTATTAAACAATAACACCCAATTGTGTTGTTAAGACAATAACACACAATTGAGTTAAGACAGTAACACACAATCGTGTTATTAAAACAATAACCCACAATTAAGTTGTTAAGAAAATAACACACAATTGTGTTGTTAAGACAATAACACCCAATTTTGTTGTTAGACAATAACACACAATTGTGTTATTAAGACAGTAACACACAATTGTGTTATGAAGCCAATAACATATAATTGTGTTATTAAGACAGTAACACACAATTGTGTTATTAAAACAAAATAACACCCAATTGTGTTGTTAAAACAATAACACACAATTGTGTTATTAAGACAGTAACACACAATTGTCTTCTATTTTAATTGTGTTATTAAAGCAATAACACCCAATTGTGTTGTTAAGACAATAACACACAATTGTGTTATTAAGACAGTACCACACAATTGTGTGTTATTTTAATTGTGTGTTATCAAAACCATAACTTGCAACTGTGTTATTAAAACAATCACACACAATTGTGTTGTTAAGACAATAACACATAATTGTGTTATTAAAACAATAACACGCAATTGTGTTAATACACTAACACACAATTGTGTTGTTACGACAATAACACCCAATTGTGTTATTAAGAGAGTAACACACAATTGTGTTATTAAGACAGTAACACACAAGTGTGTGCTATTTAAATTGTGTGTTATTAAAACAATAACACACAATTATGTTGTTAAGACAATAACACACAATTGTCTTATGAAGCCAATAACACAGATTTGTGTTATTAAGACAGTAACACACAATTGTGTTATTAAAACAATAACACACAATTGTGTTTTTAAGACAATAACACACAATTGTGTTACTAACACAGTAACACACGATTGTGTGTTATTGTAATTGTGTGTTATCAAAACAATAACTTACAATTGTGTTATTAAAATAATACACACAATTGTTTTAAGATATTAATAGACAATTGTGTTATCAAGACAGTAACACACAATTGTGTTATTAAAACAATAACACACAATTGTGCTGTTAAGACAATAACGCACCATTGTGTTGTTAAGACAATAAGACCCAATTGTGTTGTTAAGACAATAACACACAATTGTGTTATTAAAACAATAACACACAATTGTGTTATTAAAACAATAACACACAATTGTTTTATTAAAACAATAACACACAATTGTGTTGTTAGGACAATAACACACAATTATGTTATTAATACAGTAACACACAATTGTGTGTTATTGTAATTGTGTGTTATCAAAACAATAACTTACAATTGTGTTATTAAAATAATACACACAATTGTGTTAAGATATTAATACACAATTGTGTTATCAATAGAGTAACACACAATTGTGTTATTAAAACAATAACACACAATTGTGTTGTTAAGACAATAACACACAATTGTGTTGTTAAGACAATAACACCCAATTGTGTTGTTAAGACAATAAAACACACTTGTGTTGTTAAAACATTAACACACAATTGGGTTATTATGTATATAAACATTGATTGATTGATTGATTGAAGACAATAACACACAATTTTGTTATTAAAACAATAACACACAATTGTGTTGTTAAGACAATTACACACAATTGTGTTAAGACAGTAACACACAATTGTGTTATTAAAACAATAACACACAATTGTGTTATTAAGGTAATAATACACAATTGTGTTATTAAGACAGTAACACACAAGTGCGTGTTATTTTAATTGTGTGTTATTAAAACAATAACACACAATTGTGTTGTTAAGACAATTACACACAATTGTGTTAAGACAGTAACACACAATTGTGTTATTAAAACAATAACACACAATTGTGTTATTAAGGTAATAATACACAATTGTGTTATTAAGACAGTAACACACAAGTGCGTGTTATTTTAATTGTGTGTTATTAAAATAATAACACACAATTATGTTGTTAAGACAATAACACACAATTGTCTTATGAAGCCAACAACACATATTTGTGTTATTAAGACAGTAACACACAATTGTGTTATTAAACAATAACACACAATTGTGTTGCTAAGACAATAACACACCATTGTGTTGTTAAGACAATAACACCCAATTGTGTCATTAAAACAAAAACACACAATTTTGTTATTAAGACAGTAACACACAATTGTGTTGCTAAGACAATAACACACAATTGTGTTGTTAAGACAGTAACACCCAATTGTGTTATTAAAACAAAAACACACAATTTTGTTATTAAGACAGTAACACACAATTGTGTTATCAAGACAGTAACACACAATTGCGTTATTAAAACAATAACACCCAATTGTGTTGTTAAGACAATAACACACAATTAATTGTGTTATGAAGCCAATAACATATAATTGTGTTTAAGACAGTAACACAAAATTGTGTTATTAAAACAATAACAACCAATTGTGTTGTTAAGACAATAACACACAATTGTGTTATTAAGACAGTAACACACAATTGTCTGCTATTTTAATTGTGTTATTAAACAATAACACCCAATTGTGTTGTTAAGACAATAACACACAATTGAGTTAAGACAGTAACACACAATCGTGTTATTAAAACAATAACCCACAATTAAGTTGTTAAGAAAATAACACACAATTGTGTTGTTAAGACAATAACACCCAATTTTGTTGTTAGACAATAACACACAATTGTGTTATTAAGACAGTAACACACAATTGTGTTATGAAGCCAATAACATATAATTGTGTTATTAAGACAGTAACACACAATTGTGTTATTAAAACAATACACACAATTGTGCTGTTAAGACAGTAACACACAATTGTGTTGTTAAGACAATAGCACCCAATTGTGTTGTTAAGACAATAACACATATTTGTGTTATTAAGACAGTAACACACGATTGTGTTATTAAGACAGTAACACACAATTGTGTGTTATTTTAATAGTGTGTTATTAAAACAATAACACACAATAGTGTTGTTAAGACAATAACACACAATTGTGTTATTAAGACAGTAACACACAATTGTGTTGTTAAGACAATAGCACCCAATTGTGTTGTTAAGACAATAACACATATTTGTGTTATTAAGACAGTAACACACAATTGTGTTATTAAAACAATAACACACAATTGTGTTGTTAAGACAATAACACCCAATTGTGTTGTTAAGAGAGTAACACACAATGGTGTTATTAAGACAGTAACACACAAGTGTGTGCTATTTAAATTGTGTGTTATTAAAACAATAACACACAATTATGTTGTTAAGACAATAACACACAATTGTCTTATGAAGCCAACAACACATATTTGTGTTATTAAGACAGTAACACACAATTGTGTTATTAAACAATAACACACAATTGTGTTTAAGACAGTAACACACAATTGTGTTATTAAAACAATAACAACCAATTGTGTTGTTAAGACAATAACACACAATTGTGTTATTAAGACAGTAACACACAATTGTCTGCTATTTTAATTGTGTTATTAAACAATAACACCCAATTGTGTTGTTAAGACAATAACACACAATTGAGTTAAGACAGTAACACACAATCGTGTTATTAAAACAATAACCCACAATTAAGTTGTTAAGAAAATAACACACAATTGTGTTGTTAAGACAATAACACCCAATTTTGTTGTTAGACAATAACACACAATTGTGTTATTAAGACAGTAACACACAATTGTGTTATGAAGCCAATAACATATAATTGTGTTATTAAGACAGTAACACACAATTGTGTTATTAAAACAAAATAACACCCAATTGTGTTGTTAAAACAATAACACACAATTGTGTTATTAAGACAGTAACACACAATTGTCTTCTATTTTAATTGTGTTATTAAAGCAATAACACCCAATTGTGTTGTTAAGACAATAACACACAATTGTGTTATTAAGACAGTACCACACAATTGTGTGTTATTTTAATTGTGTGTTATCAAAACCATAACTTGCAACTGTGTTATTAAAACAATCACACACAATTGTGTTGTTAAGACAATAACACATAATTGTGTTATTAAAACAATAACACGCAATTGTGTTAATACACTAACACACAATTGTGTTGTTACGACAATAACACCCAATTGTGTTATTAAGAGAGTAACACACAATTGTGTTATTAAGACAGTAACACACAAGTGTGTGCTATTTAAATTGTGTGTTATTAAAACAATAACACACAATTATGTTGTTAAGACAATAACACACAATTGTCTTATGAAGCCAATAACACAGATTTGTGTTATTAAGACAGTAACACACAATTGTGTTATTAAAACAATAACACACAATTGTGTTTTTAAGACAATAACACACAATTGTGTTACTAACACAGTAACACACGATTGTGTGTTATTGTAATTGTGTGTTATCAAAACAATAACTTACAATTGTGTTATTAAAATAATACACACAATTGTTTTAAGATATTAATAGACAATTGTGTTATCAAGACAGTAACACACAATTGTGTTATTAAAACAATAACACACAATTGTGCTGTTAAGACAATAACGCACCATTGTGTTGTTAAGACAATAAGACCCAATTGTGTTGTTAAGACAATAACACACAATTGTGTTATTAAAACAATAACACACAATTGTGTTATTAAAACAATAACACACAATTGTTTTATTAAAACAATAACACACAATTGTGTTGTTAGGACAATAACACACAATTATGTTATTAATACAGTAACACACAATTGTGTGTTATTGTAATTGTGTGTTATCAAAACAATAACTTACAATTGTGTTATTAAAATAATACACACAATTGTGTTAAGATATTAATACACAATTGTGTTATCAATAGAGTAACACACAATTGTGTTATTAAAACAATAACACACAATTGTGTTGTTAAGACAATAACACACAATTGTGTTGTTAAGACAATAACACCCAATTGTGTTGTTAAGACAATAAAACACACTTGTGTTGTTAAAACATTAACACACAATTGGGTTATTATGTATATAAACATTGATTGATTGATTGATTGAAGACAATAACACACAATTTTGTTATTAAAACAATAACACACAATTGTGTTGTTAAGACAATTACACACAATTGTGTTAAGACAGTAACACACAATTGTGTTATTAAAACAATAACACACAATTGTGTTATTAAGGTAATAATACACAATTGTGTTATTAAGACAGTAACACACAAGTGCGTGTTATTTTAATTGTGTGTTATTAAAACAATAACACACAATTGTGTTGTTAAGACAATTACACACAATTGTGTTAAGACAGTAACACACAATTGTGTTATTAAAACAATAACACACAATTGTGTTATTAAGGTAATAATACACAATTGTGTTATTAAGACAGTAACACACAAGTGCGTGTTATTTTAATTGTGTGTTATTAAAATAATAACACACAATTATGTTGTTAAGACAATAACACACAATTGTCTTATGAAGCCAACAACACATATTTGTGTTATTAAGACAGTAACACACAATTGTGTTATTAAACAATAACACACAATTGTGTTGCTAAGACAATAACACACCATTGTGTTGTTAAGACAATAACACCCAATTGTGTCATTAAAACAAAAACACACAATTTTGTTATTAAGACAGTAACACACAATTGTGTTGCTAAGACAATAACACACAATTGTGTTGTTAAGACAGTAACACCCAATTGTGTTATTAAAACAAAAACACACAATTTTGTTATTAAGACAGTAACACACAATTGTGTTATCAAGACAGTAACACACAATTGCGTTATTAAAACAATAACACCCAATTGTGTTGTTAAGACAATAACACACAATTAATTGTGTTATGAAGCCAATAACATATAATTGTGTTTAAGACAGTAACACAAAATTGTGTTATTAAAACAATAACAACCAATTGTGTTGTTAAGACAATAACACACAATTGTGTTATTAAGACAGTAACACACAATTGTCTGCTATTTTAATTGTGTTATTAAACAATAACACCCAATTGTGTTGTTAAGACAATAACACACAATTGAGTTAAGACAGTAACACACAATCGTGTTATTAAAACAATAACCCACAATTAAGTTGTTAAGAAAATAACACACAATTGTGTTGTTAAGACAATAACACCCAATTTTGTTGTTAGACAATAACACACAATTGTGTTATTAAGACAGTAACACACAATTGTGTTATGAAGCCAATAACATATAATTGTGTTATTAAGACAGTAACACACAATTGTGTTATTAAAACAATACACACAATTGTGCTGTTAAGACAGTAACACACAATTGTGTTGTTAAGACAATAGCACCCAATTGTGTTGTTAAGACAATAACACATATTTGTGTTATTAAGACAGTAACACACGATTGTGTTATTAAGACAGTAACACACAATTGTGTGTTATTTTAATAGTGTGTTATTAAAACAATAACACACAATAGTGTTGTTAAGACAATAACACACAATTGTGTTATTAAGACAGTAACACACAATTGTGTTGTTAAGACAATAGCACCCAATTGTGTTGTTAAGACAATAACACATATTTGTGTTATTAAGACAGTAACACACAATTGTGTTATTAAAACAATAACACACAATTGTGTTGTTAAGACAATAACACCCAATTGTGTTGTTAAGAGAGTAACACACAATGGTGTTATTAAGACAGTAACACACAAGTGTGTGCTATTTAAATTGTGTGTTATTAAAACAATAACACACAATTATGTTGTTAAGACAATAACACACAATTGTCTTATGAAGCCAACAACACATATTTGTGTTATTAAGACAGTAACACACAATTGTGTTATTAAACAATAACACACAATTGTGTTTAAGACAGTAACACACAATTGTGTTATTAAAACAATAACAACCAATTGTGTTGTTAAGACAATAACACACAATTGTGTTATTAAGACAGTAACACACAATTGTCTGCTATTTTAATTGTGTTATTAAACAATAACACCCAATTGTGTTGTTAAGACAATAACACACAATTGAGTTAAGACAGTAACACACAATCGTGTTATTAAAACAATAACCCACAATTAAGTTGTTAAGAAAATAACACACAATTGTGTTGTTAAGACAATAACACCCAATTTTGTTGTTAGACAATAACACACAATTGTGTTATTAAGACAGTAACACACAATTGTGTTATGAAGCCAATAACATATAATTGTGTTATTAAGACAGTAACACACAATTGTGTTATTAAAACAAAATAACACCCAATTGTGTTGTTAAAACAATAACACACAATTGTGTTATTAAGACAGTAACACACAATTGTCTTCTATTTTAATTGTGTTATTAAAGCAATAACACCCAATTGTGTTGTTAAGACAATAACACACAATTGTGTTATTAAGACAGTACCACACAATTGTGTGTTATTTTAATTGTGTGTTATCAAAACCATAACTTGCAACTGTGTTATTAAAACAATCACACACAATTGTGTTGTTAAGACAATAACACATAATTGTGTTATTAAAACAATAACACGCAATTGTGTTAATACACTAACACACAATTGTGTTGTTACGACAATAACACCCAATTGTGTTATTAAGAGAGTAACACACAATTGTGTTATTAAGACAGTAACACACAAGTGTGTGCTATTTAAATTGTGTGTTATTAAAACAATAACACACAATTATGTTGTTAAGACAATAACACACAATTGTCTTATGAAGCCAATAACACAGATTTGTGTTATTAAGACAGTAACACACAATTGTGTTATTAAAACAATAACACACAATTGTGTTTTTAAGACAATAACACACAATTGTGTTACTAACACAGTAACACACGATTGTGTGTTATTGTAATTGTGTGTTATCAAAACAATAACTTACAATTGTGTTATTAAAATAATACACACAATTGTTTTAAGATATTAATAGACAATTGTGTTATCAAGACAGTAACACACAATTGTGTTATTAAAACAATAACACACAATTGTGCTGTTAAGACAATAACGCACCATTGTGTTGTTAAGACAATAAGACCCAATTGTGTTGTTAAGACAATAACACACAATTGTGTTATTAAAACAATAACACACAATTGTGTTATTAAAACAATAACACACAATTGTTTTATTAAAACAATAACACACAATTGTGTTGTTAGGACAATAACACACAATTATGTTATTAATACAGTAACACACAATTGTGTGTTATTGTAATTGTGTGTTATCAAAACAATAACTTACAATTGTGTTATTAAAATAATACACACAATTGTGTTAAGATATTAATACACAATTGTGTTATCAATAGAGTAACACACAATTGTGTTATTAAAACAATAACACACAATTGTGTTGTTAAGACAATAACACACAATTGTGTTGTTAAGACAATAACACCCAATTGTGTTGTTAAGACAATAAAACACACTTGTGTTGTTAAAACATTAACACACAATTGGGTTATTATGTATATAAACATTGATTGATTGATTGATTGAAGACAATAACACACAATTTTGTTATTAAAACAATAACACACAATTGTGTTGTTAAGACAATTACACACAATTGTGTTAAGACAGTAACACACAATTGTGTTATTAAAACAATAACACACAATTGTGTTATTAAGGTAATAATACACAATTGTGTTATTAAGACAGTAACACACAAGTGCGTGTTATTTTAATTGTGTGTTATTAAAATAATAACACACAATTATGTTGTTAAGACAATAACACACAATTGTCTTATGAAGCCAACAACACATATTTGTGTTATTAAGACAGTAACACACAATTGTGTTATTAAACAATAACACACAATTGTGTTGCTAAGACAATAACACACCATTGTGTTGTTAAGACAATAACACCCAATTGTGTCATTAAAACAAAAACACACAATTTTGTTATTAAGACAGTAACACACAATTGTGTTGCTAAGACAATAACACACAATTGTGTTGTTAAGACAGTAACACCCAATTGTGTTATTAAAACAAAAACACACAATTTTGTTATTAAGACAGTAACACACAATTGTGTTATCAAGACAGTAACACACAATTGCGTTATTAAAACAATAACACCCAATTGTGTTGTTAAGACAATAACACACAATTAATTGTGTTATGAAGCCAATAACATATAATTGTGTTTAAGACAGTAACACAAAATTGTGTTATTAAAACAATAACAACCAATTGTGTTGTTAAGACAATAACACACAATTGTGTTATTAAGACAGTAACACACAATTGTCTGCTATTTTAATTGTGTTATTAAACAATAACACCCAATTGTGTTGTTAAGACAATAACACACAATTGAGTTAAGACAGTAACACACAATCGTGTTATTAAAACAATAACCCACAATTAAGTTGTTAAGAAAATAACACACAATTGTGTTGTTAAGACAATAACACCCAATTTTGTTGTTAGACAATAACACACAATTGTGTTATTAAGACAGTAACACACAATTGTGTTATGAAGCCAATAACATATAATTGTGTTATTAAGACAGTAACACACAATTGTGTTATTAAAACAATACACACAATTGTGCTGTTAAGACAGTAACACACAATTGTGTTGTTAAGACAATAGCACCCAATTGTGTTGTTAAGACAATAACACATATTTGTGTTATTAAGACAGTAACACACGATTGTGTTATTAAGACAGTAACACACAATTGTGTGTTATTTTAATAGTGTGTTATTAAAACAATAACACACAATAGTGTTGTTAAGACAATAACACACAATTGTGTTATTAAGACAGTAACACACAATTGTGTTGTTAAGACAATAGCACCCAATTGTGTTGTTAAGACAATAACACATATTTGTGTTATTAAGACAGTAACACACAATTGTGTTATTAAAACAATAACACACAATTGTGTTGTTAAGACAATAACACCCAATTGTGTTGTTAAGAGAGTAACACACAATGGTGTTATTAAGACAGTAACACACAAGTGTGTGCTATTTAAATTGTGTGTTATTAAAACAATAACACACAATTATGTTGTTAAGACAATAACACACAATTGTCTTATGAAGCCAACAACACATATTTGTGTTATTAAGACAGTAACACACAATTGTGTTATTAAACAATAACACACAATTGTGTTTAAGACAGTAACACACAATTGTGTTATTAAAACAATAACAACCAATTGTGTTGTTAAGACAATAACACACAATTGTGTTATTAAGACAGTAACACACAATTGTCTGCTATTTTAATTGTGTTATTAAACAATAACACCCAATTGTGTTGTTAAGACAATAACACACAATTGAGTTAAGACAGTAACACACAATCGTGTTATTAAAACAATAACCCACAATTAAGTTGTTAAGAAAATAACACACAATTGTGTTGTTAAGACAATAACACCCAATTTTGTTGTTAGACAATAACACACAATTGTGTTATTAAGACAGTAACACACAATTGTGTTATGAAGCCAATAACATATAATTGTGTTATTAAGACAGTAACACACAATTGTGTTATTAAAACAAAATAACACCCAATTGTGTTGTTAAAACAATAACACACAATTGTGTTATTAAGACAGTAACACACAATTGTCTTCTATTTTAATTGTGTTATTAAAGCAATAACACCCAATTGTGTTGTTAAGACAATAACACACAATTGTGTTATTAAGACAGTACCACACAATTGTGTGTTATTTTAATTGTGTGTTATCAAAACCATAACTTGCAACTGTGTTATTAAAACAATCACACACAATTGTGTTGTTAAGACAATAACACATAATTGTGTTATTAAAACAATAACACGCAATTGTGTTAATACACTAACACACAATTGTGTTGTTACGACAATAACACCCAATTGTGTTATTAAGAGAGTAACACACAATTGTGTTATTAAGACAGTAACACACAAGTGTGTGCTATTTAAATTGTGTGTTATTAAAACAATAACACACAATTATGTTGTTAAGACAATAACACACAATTGTCTTATGAAGCCAATAACACAGATTTGTGTTATTAAGACAGTAACACACAATTGTGTTATTAAAACAATAACACACAATTGTGTTTTTAAGACAATAACACACAATTGTGTTACTAACACAGTAACACACGATTGTGTGTTATTGTAATTGTGTGTTATCAAAACAATAACTTACAATTGTGTTATTAAAATAATACACACAATTGTTTTAAGATATTAATAGACAATTGTGTTATCAAGACAGTAACACACAATTGTGTTATTAAAACAATAACACACAATTGTGCTGTTAAGACAATAACGCACCATTGTGTTGTTAAGACAATAAGACCCAATTGTGTTGTTAAGACAATAACACACAATTGTGTTATTAAAACAATAACACACAATTGTGTTATTAAAACAATAACACACAATTGTTTTATTAAAACAATAACACACAATTGTGTTGTTAGGACAATAACACACAATTATGTTATTAATACAGTAACACACAATTGTGTGTTATTGTAATTGTGTGTTATCAAAACAATAACTTACAATTGTGTTATTAAAATAATACACACAATTGTGTTAAGATATTAATACACAATTGTGTTATCAATAGAGTAACACACAATTGTGTTATTAAAACAATAACACACAATTGTGTTGTTAAGACAATAACACACAATTGTGTTGTTAAGACAATAACACCCAATTGTGTTGTTAAGACAATAAAACACACTTGTGTTGTTAAAACATTAACACACAATTGGGTTATTATGTATATAAACATTGATTGATTGATTGATTGAAGACAATAACACACAATTTTGTTATTAAAACAATAACACACAATTGTGTTGTTAAGACAATTACACACAATTGTGTTAAGACAGTAACACACAATTGTGTTATTAAAACAATAACACACAATTGTGTTATTAAGGTAATAATACACAATTGTGTTATTAAGACAGTAACACACAAGTGCGTGTTATTTTAATTGTGTGTTATTAAAACAATAACACACAATTGTGTTGTTAAGACAATTACACACAATTGTGTTAAGACAGTAACACACAATTGTGTTATTAAAACAATAACACACAATTGTGTTATTAAGGTAATAATACACAATTGTGTTATTAAGACAGTAACACACAAGTGCGTGTTATTTTAATTGTGTGTTATTAAAATAATAACACACAATTATGTTGTTAAGACAATAACACACAATTGTCTTATGAAGCCAACAACACATATTTGTGTTATTAAGACAGTAACACACAATTGTGTTATTAAACAATAACACACAATTGTGTTGCTAAGACAATAACACACCATTGTGTTGTTAAGACAATAACACCCAATTGTGTCATTAAAACAAAAACACACAATTTTGTTATTAAGACAGTAACACACAATTGTGTTGCTAAGACAATAACACACAATTGTGTTGTTAAGACAGTAACACCCAATTGTGTTATTAAAACAAAAACACACAATTTTGTTATTAAGACAGTAACACACAATTGTGTTATCAAGACAGTAACACACAATTGCGTTATTAAAACAATAACACCCAATTGTGTTGTTAAGACAATAACACACAATTAATTGTGTTATGAAGCCAATAACATATAATTGTGTTTAAGACAGTAACACAAAATTGTGTTATTAAAACAATAACAACCAATTGTGTTGTTAAGACAATAACACACAATTGTGTTATTAAGACAGTAACACACAATTGTCTGCTATTTTAATTGTGTTATTAAACAATAACACCCAATTGTGTTGTTAAGACAATAACACACAATTGAGTTAAGACAGTAACACACAATCGTGTTATTAAAACAATAACCCACAATTAAGTTGTTAAGAAAATAACACACAATTGTGTTGTTAAGACAATAACACCCAATTTTGTTGTTAGACAATAACACACAATTGTGTTATTAAGACAGTAACACACAATTGTGTTATGAAGCCAATAACATATAATTGTGTTATTAAGACAGTAACACACAATTGTGTTATTAAAACAATACACACAATTGTGCTGTTAAGACAGTAACACACAATTGTGTTGTTAAGACAATAGCACCCAATTGTGTTGTTAAGACAATAACACATATTTGTGTTATTAAGACAGTAACACACGATTGTGTTATTAAGACAGTAACACACAATTGTGTGTTATTTTAATAGTGTGTTATTAAAACAATAACACACAATAGTGTTGTTAAGACAATAACACACAATTGTGTTATTAAGACAGTAACACACAATTGTGTTGTTAAGACAATAGCACCCAATTGTGTTGTTAAGACAATAACACATATTTGTGTTATTAAGACAGTAACACACAATTGTGTTATTAAAACAATAACACACAATTGTGTTGTTAAGACAATAACACCCAATTGTGTTGTTAAGAGAGTAACACACAATGGTGTTATTAAGACAGTAACACACAAGTGTGTGCTATTTAAATTGTGTGTTATTAAAACAATAACACACAATTATGTTGTTAAGACAATAACACACAATTGTCTTATGAAGCCAACAACACATATTTGTGTTATTAAGACAGTAACACACAATTGTGTTATTAAACAATAACACACAATTGTGTTTAAGACAGTAACACACAATTGTGTTATTAAAACAATAACAACCAATTGTGTTGTTAAGACAATAACACACAATTGTGTTATTAAGACAGTAACACACAATTGTCTGCTATTTTAATTGTGTTATTAAACAATAACACCCAATTGTGTTGTTAAGACAATAACACACAATTGAGTTAAGACAGTAACACACAATCGTGTTATTAAAACAATAACCCACAATTAAGTTGTTAAGAAAATAACACACAATTGTGTTGTTAAGACAATAACACCCAATTTTGTTGTTAGACAATAACACACAATTGTGTTATTAAGACAGTAACACACAATTGTGTTATGAAGCCAATAACATATAATTGTGTTATTAAGACAGTAACACACAATTGTGTTATTAAAACAAAATAACACCCAATTGTGTTGTTAAAACAATAACACACAATTGTGTTATTAAGACAGTAACACACAATTGTCTTCTATTTTAATTGTGTTATTAAAGCAATAACACCCAATTGTGTTGTTAAGACAATAACACACAATTGTGTTATTAAGACAGTACCACACAATTGTGTGTTATTTTAATTGTGTGTTATCAAAACCATAACTTGCAACTGTGTTATTAAAACAATCACACACAATTGTGTTGTTAAGACAATAACACATAATTGTGTTATTAAAACAATAACACGCAATTGTGTTAATACACTAACACACAATTGTGTTGTTACGACAATAACACCCAATTGTGTTATTAAGAGAGTAACACACAATTGTGTTATTAAGACAGTAACACACAAGTGTGTGCTATTTAAATTGTGTGTTATTAAAACAATAACACACAATTATGTTGTTAAGACAATAACACACAATTGTCTTATGAAGCCAATAACACAGATTTGTGTTATTAAGACAGTAACACACAATTGTGTTATTAAAACAATAACACACAATTGTGTTTTTAAGACAATAACACACAATTGTGTTACTAACACAGTAACACACGATTGTGTGTTATTGTAATTGTGTGTTATCAAAACAATAACTTACAATTGTGTTATTAAAATAATACACACAATTGTTTTAAGATATTAATAGACAATTGTGTTATCAAGACAGTAACACACAATTGTGTTATTAAAACAATAACACACAATTGTGCTGTTAAGACAATAACGCACCATTGTGTTGTTAAGACAATAAGACCCAATTGTGTTGTTAAGACAATAACACACAATTGTGTTATTAAAACAATAACACACAATTGTGTTATTAAAACAATAACACACAATTGTTTTATTAAAACAATAACACACAATTGTGTTGTTAGGACAATAACACACAATTATGTTATTAATACAGTAACACACAATTGTGTGTTATTGTAATTGTGTGTTATCAAAACAATAACTTACAATTGTGTTATTAAAATAATACACACAATTGTGTTAAGATATTAATACACAATTGTGTTATCAATAGAGTAACACACAATTGTGTTATTAAAACAATAACACACAATTGTGTTGTTAAGACAATAACACACAATTGTGTTGTTAAGACAATAACACCCAATTGTGTTGTTAAGACAATAAAACACACTTGTGTTGTTAAAACATTAACACACAATTGGGTTATTATGTATATAAACATTGATTGATTGATTGATTGAAGACAATAACACACAATTTTGTTATTAAAACAATAACACACAATTGTGTTGTTAAGACAATTACACACAATTGTGTTAAGACAGTAACACACAATTGTGTTATTAAAACAATAACACACAATTGTGTTATTAAGGTAATAATACACAATTGTGTTATTAAGACAGTAACACACAAGTGCGTGTTATTTTAATTGTGTGTTATTAAAACAATAACACACAATTGTGTTGTTAAGACAATTACACACAATTGTGTTAAGACAGTAACACACAATTGTGTTATTAAAACAATAACACACAATTGTGTTATTAAGGTAATAATACACAATTGTGTTATTAAGACAGTAACACACAAGTGCGTGTTATTTTAATTGTGTGTTATTAAAATAATAACACACAATTATGTTGTTAAGACAATAACACACAATTGTCTTATGAAGCCAACAACACATATTTGTGTTATTAAGACAGTAACACACAATTGTGTTATTAAACAATAACACACAATTGTGTTGCTAAGACAATAACACACCATTGTGTTGTTAAGACAATAACACCCAATTGTGTCATTAAAACAAAAACACACAATTTTGTTATTAAGACAGTAACACACAATTGTGTTGCTAAGACAATAACACACAATTGTGTTGTTAAGACAGTAACACCCAATTGTGTTATTAAAACAAAAACACACAATTTTGTTATTAAGACAGTAACACACAATTGTGTTATCAAGACAGTAACACACAATTGCGTTATTAAAACAATAACACCCAATTGTGTTGTTAAGACAATAACACACAATTAATTGTGTTATGAAGCCAATAACATATAATTGTGTTTAAGACAGTAACACAAAATTGTGTTATTAAAACAATAACAACCAATTGTGTTGTTAAGACAATAACACACAATTGTGTTATTAAGACAGTAACACACAATTGTCTGCTATTTTAATTGTGTTATTAAACAATAACACCCAATTGTGTTGTTAAGACAATAACACACAATTGAGTTAAGACAGTAACACACAATCGTGTTATTAAAACAATAACCCACAATTAAGTTGTTAAGAAAATAACACACAATTGTGTTGTTAAGACAATAACACCCAATTTTGTTGTTAGACAATAACACACAATTGTGTTATTAAGACAGTAACACACAATTGTGTTATGAAGCCAATAACATATAATTGTGTTATTAAGACAGTAACACACAATTGTGTTATTAAAACAATACACACAATTGTGCTGTTAAGACAGTAACACACAATTGTGTTGTTAAGACAATAGCACCCAATTGTGTTGTTAAGACAATAACACATATTTGTGTTATTAAGACAGTAACACACGATTGTGTTATTAAGACAGTAACACACAATTGTGTGTTATTTTAATAGTGTGTTATTAAAACAATAACACACAATAGTGTTGTTAAGACAATAACACACAATTGTGTTATTAAGACAGTAACACACAATTGTGTTGTTAAGACAATAGCACCCAATTGTGTTGTTAAGACAATAACACATATTTGTGTTATTAAGACAGTAACACACAATTGTGTTATTAAAACAATAACACACAATTGTGTTGTTAAGACAATAACACCCAATTGTGTTGTTAAGAGAGTAACACACAATGGTGTTATTAAGACAGTAACACACAAGTGTGTGCTATTTAAATTGTGTGTTATTAAAACAATAACACACAATTATGTTGTTAAGACAATAACACACAATTGTCTTATGAAGCCAACAACACATATTTGTGTTATTAAGACAGTAACACACAATTGTGTTATTAAACAATAACACACAATTGTGTTTAAGACAGTAACACACAATTGTGTTATTAAAACAATAACAACCAATTGTGTTGTTAAGACAATAACACACAATTGTGTTATTAAGACAGTAACACACAATTGTCTGCTATTTTAATTGTGTTATTAAACAATAACACCCAATTGTGTTGTTAAGACAATAACACACAATTGAGTTAAGACAGTAACACACAATCGTGTTATTAAAACAATAACCCACAATTAAGTTGTTAAGAAAATAACACACAATTGTGTTGTTAAGACAATAACACCCAATTTTGTTGTTAGACAATAACACACAATTGTGTTATTAAGACAGTAACACACAATTGTGTTATGAAGCCAATAACATATAATTGTGTTATTAAGACAGTAACACACAATTGTGTTATTAAAACAAAATAACACCCAATTGTGTTGTTAAAACAATAACACACAATTGTGTTATTAAGACAGTAACACACAATTGTCTTCTATTTTAATTGTGTTATTAAAACAATAACACCCAATTGTGTTGTTAAGACAATAACACACAATTGTGTTATTAAGACAGTACCACACAATTGTGTGTTATTTTAATTGTGTGTTATCAAAACCATAACTTGCAACTGTGTTATTAAAACAATCACACACAATTGTGTTGTTAAGACAATAACACATAATTGTGTTATTAAAACAATAACACGCAATTGTGTTAATACACTAACACACAATTGTGTTGTTACGACAATAACACCCAATTGTGTTATTAAGAGAGTAACACACAATTGTGTTATTAAGACAGTAACACACAAGTGTGTGCTATTTAAATTGTGTGTTATTAAAACAATAACACACAATTATGTTGTTAAGACAATAACACACAATTGTCTTATGAAGCCAATAACACAGATTTGTGTTATTAAGACAGTAACACACAATTGTGTTATTAAAACAATAACACACAATTGTGTTTTTAAGACAATAACACACAATTGTGTTACTAACACAGTAACACACGATTGTGTGTTATTGTAATTGTGTGTTATCAAAACAATAACTTACAATTGTGTTATTAAAATAATACACACAATTGTTTTAAGATATTAATAGACAATTGTGTTATCAAGACAGTAACACACAATTGTGTTATTAAAACAATAACACACAATTGTGCTGTTAAGACAATAACGCACCATTGTGTTGTTAAGACAATAAGACCCAATTGTGTTGTTAAGACAATAACACACAATTGTGTTATTAAAACAATAACACACAATTGTGTTATTAAAACAATAACACACAATTGTTTTATTAAAACAATAACACACAATTGTGTTGTTAGGACAATAACACACAATTATGTTATTAATACAGTAACACACAATTGTGTGTTATTGTAATTGTGTGTTATCAAAACAATAACTTACAATTGTGTTATTAAAATAATACACACAATTGTGTTAAGATATTAATACACAATTGTGTTATCAATAGAGTAACACACAATTGTGTTATTAAAACAATAACACACAATTGTGTTGTTAAGACAATAACACACAATTGTGTTGTTAAGACAATAACACCCAATTGTGTTGTTAAGACAATAAAACACACTTGTGTTGTTAAAACATTAACACACAATTGGGTTATTATGTATATAAACATTGATTGATTGATTGATTGAAGACAATAACACACAATTTTGTTATTAAAACAATAACACACAATTGTGTTGTTAAGACAATTACACACAATTGTGTTAAGACAGTAACACACAATTGTGTTATTAAAACAATAACACACAATTGTGTTATTAAGGTAATAATACACAATTGTGTTATTAAGACAGTAACACACAAGTGCGTGTTATTTTAATTGTGTGTTATTAAAATAATAACACACAATTATGTTGTTAAGACAATAACACACAATTGTCTTATGAAGCCAACAACACATATTTGTGTTATTAAGACAGTAACACACAATTGTGTTATTAAACAATAACACACAATTGTGTTGCTAAGACAATAACACACCATTGTGTTGTTAAGACAATAACACCCAATTGTGTCATTAAAACAAAAACACACAATTTTGTTATTAAGACAGTAACACACAATTGTGTTGCTAAGACAATAACACACAATTGTGTTGTTAAGACAGTAACACCCAATTGTGTTATTAAAACAAAAACACACAATTTTGTTATTAAGACAGTAACACACAATTGTGTTATCAAGACAGTAACACACAATTGCGTTATTAAAACAATAACACCCAATTGTGTTGTTAAGACAATAACACACAATTAATTGTGTTATGAAGCCAATAACATATAATTGTGTTTAAGACAGTAACACAAAATTGTGTTATTAAAACAATAACAACCAATTGTGTTGTTAAGACAATAACACACAATTGTGTTATTAAGACAGTAACACACAATTGTCTGCTATTTTAATTGTGTTATTAAACAATAACACCCAATTGTGTTGTTAAGACAATAACACACAATTGAGTTAAGACAGTAACACACAATCGTGTTATTAAAACAATAACCCACAATTAAGTTGTTAAGAAAATAACACACAATTGTGTTGTTAAGACAAT
Organism: Nerophis lumbriciformis; assembly: GCF_033978685.3. Classification (NCBI taxonomy): domain Eukaryota; kingdom Metazoa; phylum Chordata; class Actinopteri; order Syngnathiformes; family Syngnathidae; genus Nerophis; species Nerophis lumbriciformis. Next base: position 7,181,880 of record NC_084560.2, read on the forward strand.
AACACCCAATTTTGTTGTTAGACAATAACACACAATTGTGTTATTAAGACAGTAACACACAATTGTGTTATGAAGCCAATAACATATAATTGTGTTATTAAGACAGTAACACACAATTGTGTTATTAAAACAATACACACAATTGTGCTGTTAAGACAGTAACACACAATTGTGTTGTTAAGACAATAGCACCCAATTGTGTTGTTAAGACAATAACACATATTTGTGTTATTAAGACAGTAACACACGATTGTGTTATTAAGACAGTAACACACAATTGTGTGTTATTTTAATAGTGTGTTATTAAAACAATAACACACAATAGTGTTGTTAAGACAATAACACACAATTGTGTTATTAAGACAGTAACACACAATTGTGTTGTTAAGACAATAGCACCCAATTGTGTTGTTAAGACAATAACACATATTTGTGTTATTAAGACAGTAACACACAATTGTGTTATTAAAACAATAACACACAATTGTGTTGTTAAGACAATAACACCCAATTGTGTTGTTAAGAGAGTAACACACAATGGTGTTATTAAGACAGTAACACACAAGTGTGTGCTATTTAAATTGTGTGTTATTAAAACAATAACACACAATTATGTTGTTAAGACAATAACACACAATTGTCTTATGAAGCCAACAACACATATTTGTGTTATTAAGACAGTAACACACAATTGTGTTATTAAACAATAACACACAATTGTGTTTAAGACAGTAACACACAATTGTGTTATTAAAACAATAACAACCAATTGTGTTGTTAAGACAATAACACACAATTGTGTTATTAAGACAGTAACACACAATTGTCTGCTATTTTAATTGTGTTATTAAACAATAACACCCAATTGTGTTGTTAAGACAATAACACACAATTGAGTTAAGACAGTAACACACAATCGTGTTATTAAAACAATAACCCACAATTAAGTTGTTAAGAAAATAACACACAATTGTGTTGTTAAGACAATAACACCCAATTTTGTTGTTAGACAATAACACACAATTGTGTTATTAAGACAGTAACACACAATTGTGTTATGAAGCCAATAACATATAATTGTGTTATTAAGACAGTAACACACAATTGTGTTATTAAAACAAAATAACACCCAATTGTGTTGTTAAAACAATAACACACAATTGTGTTATTAAGACAGTAACACACAATTGTCTTCTATTTTAATTGTGTTATTAAAGCAATAACACCCAATTGTGTTGTTAAGACAATAACACACAATTGTGTTATTAAGACAGTACCACACAATTGTGTGTTATTTTAATTGTGTGTTATCAAAACCATAACTTGCAACTGTGTTATTAAAACAATCACACACAATTGTGTTGTTAAGACAATAACACATAATTGTGTTATTAAAACAATAACACGCAATTGTGTTAATACACTAACACACAATTGTGTTGTTACGACAATAACACCCAATTGTGTTATTAAGAGAGTAACACACAATTGTGTTATTAAGACAGTAACACACAAGTGTGTGCTATTTAAATTGTGTGTTATTAAAACAATAACACACAATTATGTTGTTAAGACAATAACACACAATTGTCTTATGAAGCCAATAACACAGATTTGTGTTATTAAGACAGTAACACACAATTGTGTTATTAAAACAATAACACACAATTGTGTTTTTAAGACAATAACACACAATTGTGTTACTAACACAGTAACACACGATTGTGTGTTATTGTAATTGTGTGTTATCAAAACAATAACTTACAATTGTGTTATTAAAATAATACACACAATTGTTTTAAGATATTAATAGACAATTGTGTTATCAAGACAGTAACACACAATTGTGTTATTAAAACAATAACACACAATTGTGCTGTTAAGACAATAACGCACCATTGTGTTGTTAAGACAATAAGACCCAATTGTGTTGTTAAGACAATAACACACAATTGTGTTATTAAAACAATAACACACAATTGTGTTATTAAAACAATAACACACAATTGTTTTATTAAAACAATAACACACAATTGTGTTGTTAGGACAATAACACACAATTATGTTATTAATACAGTAACACACAATTGTGTGTTATTGTAATTGTGTGTTATCAAAACAATAACTTACAATTGTGTTATTAAAATAATACACACAATTGTGTTAAGATATTAATACACAATTGTGTTATCAATAGAGTAACACACAATTGTGTTATTAAAACAATAACACACAATTGTGTTGTTAAGACAATAACACACAATTGTGTTGTTAAGACAATAACACCCAATTGTGTTGTTAAGACAATAAAACACACTTGTGTTGTTAAAACATTAACACACAATTGGGTTATTATGTATATAAACATTGATTGATTGATTGATTGAAGACAATAACACACAATTTTGTTATTAAAACAATAACACACAATTGTGTTGTTAAGACAATTACACACAATTGTGTTAAGACAGTAACACACAATTGTGTTATTAAAACAATAACACACAATTGTGTTATTAAGGTAATAATACACAATTGTGTTATTAAGACAGTAACACACAAGTGCGTGTTATTTTAATTGTGTGTTATTAAAACAATAACACACAATTGTGTTGTTAAGACAATTACACACAATTGTGTTAAGACAGTAACACACAATTGTGTTATTAAAACAATAACACACAATTGTGTTATTAAGGTAATAATACACAATTGTGTTATTAAGACAGTAACACACAAGTGCGTGTTATTTTAATTGTGTGTTATTAAAATAATAACACACAATTATGTTGTTAAGACAATAACACACAATTGTCTTATGAAGCCAACAACACATATTTGTGTTATTAAGACAGTAACACACAATTGTGTTATTAAACAATAACACACAATTGTGTTGCTAAGACAATAACACACCATTGTGTTGTTAAGACAATAACACCCAATTGTGTCATTAAAACAAAAACACACAATTTTGTTATTAAGACAGTAACACACAATTGTGTTGCTAAGACAATAACACACAATTGTGTTGTTAAGACAGTAACACCCAATTGTGTTATTAAAACAAAAACACACAATTTTGTTATTAAGACAGTAACACACAATTGTGTTATCAAGACAGTAACACACAATTGCGTTATTAAAACAATAACACCCAATTGTGTTGTTAAGACAATAACACACAATTAATTGTGTTATGAAGCCAATAACATATAATTGTGTTTAAGACAGTAACACAAAATTGTGTTATTAAAACAATAACAACCAATTGTGTTGTTAAGACAATAACACACAATTGTGTTATTAAGACAGTAACACACAATTGTCTGCTATTTTAATTGTGTTATTAAACAATAACACCCAATTGTGTTGTTAAGACAATAACACACAATTGAGTTAAGACAGTAACACACAATCGTGTTATTAAAACAATAACCCACAATTAAGTTGTTAAGAAAATAACACACAATTGTGTTGTTAAGACAATAACACCCAATTTTGTTGTTAGACAATAACACACAATTGTGTTATTAAGACAGTAACACACAATTGTGTTATGAAGCCAATAACATATAATTGTGTTATTAAGACAGTAACACACAATTGTGTTATTAAAACAATACACACAATTGTGCTGTTAAGACAGTAACACACAATTGTGTTGTTAAGACAATAGCACCCAATTGTGTTGTTAAGACAATAACACATATTTGTGTTATTAAGACAGTAACACACGATTGTGTTATTAAGACAGTAACACACAATTGTGTGTTATTTTAATAGTGTGTTATTAAAACAATAACACACAATAGTGTTGTTAAGACAATAACACACAATTGTGTTATTAAGACAGTAACACACAATTGTGTTGTTAAGACAATAGCACCCAATTGTGTTGTTAAGACAATAACACATATTTGTGTTATTAAGACAGTAACACACAATTGTGTTATTAAAACAATAACACACAATTGTGTTGTTAAGACAATAACACCCAATTGTGTTGTTAAGAGAGTAACACACAATGGTGTTATTAAGACAGTAACACACAAGTGTGTGCTATTTAAATTGTGTGTTATTAAAACAATAACACACAATTATGTTGTTAAGACAATAACACACAATTGTCTTATGAAGCCAACAACACATATTTGTGTTATTAAGACAGTAACACACAATTGTGTTATTAAACAATAACACACAATTGTGTTTAAGACAGTAACACACAATTGTGTTATTAAAACAATAACAACCAATTGTGTTGTTAAGACAATAACACACAATTGTGTTATTAAGACAGTAACACACAATTGTCTGCTATTTTAATTGTGTTATTAAACAATAACACCCAATTGTGTTGTTAAGACAATAACACACAATTGAGTTAAGACAGTAACACACAATCGTGTTATTAAAACAATAACCCACAATTAAGTTGTTAAGAAAATAACACACAATTGTGTTGTTAAGACAATAACACCCAATTTTGTTGTTAGACAATAACACACAATTGTGTTATTAAGACAGTAACACACAATTGTGTTATGAAGCCAATAACATATAATTGTGTTATTAAGACAGTAACACACAATTGTGTTATTAAAACAAAATAACACCCAATTGTGTTGTTAAAACAATAACACACAATTGTGTTATTAAGACAGTAACACACAATTGTCTTCTATTTTAATTGTGTTATTAAAGCAATAACACCCAATTGTGTTGTTAAGACAATAACACACAATTGTGTTATTAAGACAGTACCACACAATTGTGTGTTATTTTAATTGTGTGTTATCAAAACCATAACTTGCAACTGTGTTATTAAAACAATCACACACAATTGTGTTGTTAAGACAATAACACATAATTGTGTTATTAAAACAATAACACGCAATTGTGTTAATACACTAACACACAATTGTGTTGTTACGACAATAACACCCAATTGTGTTATTAAGAGAGTAACACACAATTGTGTTATTAAGACAGTAACACACAAGTGTGTGCTATTTAAATTGTGTGTTATTAAAACAATAACACACAATTATGTTGTTAAGACAATAACACACAATTGTCTTATGAAGCCAATAACACAGATTTGTGTTATTAAGACAGTAACACACAATTGTGTTATTAAAACAATAACACACAATTGTGTTTTTAAGACAATAACACACAATTGTGTTACTAACACAGTAACACACGATTGTGTGTTATTGTAATTGTGTGTTATCAAAACAATAACTTACAATTGTGTTATTAAAATAATACACACAATTGTTTTAAGATATTAATAGACAATTGTGTTATCAAGACAGTAACACACAATTGTGTTATTAAAACAATAACACACAATTGTGCTGTTAAGACAATAACGCACCATTGTGTTGTTAAGACAATAAGACCCAATTGTGTTGTTAAGACAATAACACACAATTGTGTTATTAAAACAATAACACACAATTGTGTTATTAAAACAATAACACACAATTGTTTTATTAAAACAATAACACACAATTGTGTTGTTAGGACAATAACACACAATTATGTTATTAATACAGTAACACACAATTGTGTGTTATTGTAATTGTGTGTTATCAAAACAATAACTTACAATTGTGTTATTAAAATAATACACACAATTGTGTTAAGATATTAATACACAATTGTGTTATCAATAGAGTAACACACAATTGTGTTATTAAAACAATAACACACAATTGTGTTGTTAAGACAATAACACACAATTGTGTTGTTAAGACAATAACACCCAATTGTGTTGTTAAGACAATAAAACACACTTGTGTTGTTAAAACATTAACACACAATTGGGTTATTATGTATATAAACATTGATTGATTGATTGATTGAAGACAATAACACACAATTTTGTTATTAAAACAATAACACACAATTGTGTTGTTAAGACAATTACACACAATTGTGTTAAGACAGTAACACACAATTGTGTTATTAAAACAATAACACACAATTGTGTTATTAAGGTAATAATACACAATTGTGTTATTAAGACAGTAACACACAAGTGCGTGTTATTTTAATTGTGTGTTATTAAAACAATAACACACAATTGTGTTGTTAAGACAATTACACACAATTGTGTTAAGACAGTAACACACAATTGTGTTATTAAAACAATAACACACAATTGTGTTATTAAGGTAATAATACACAATTGTGTTATTAAGACAGTAACACACAAGTGCGTGTTATTTTAATTGTGTGTTATTAAAATAATAACACACAATTATGTTGTTAAGACAATAACACACAATTGTCTTATGAAGCCAACAACACATATTTGTGTTATTAAGACAGTAACACACAATTGTGTTATTAAACAATAACACACAATTGTGTTGCTAAGACAATAACACACCATTGTGTTGTTAAGACAATAACACCCAATTGTGTCATTAAAACAAAAACACACAATTTTGTTATTAAGACAGTAACACACAATTGTGTTGCTAAGACAATAACACACAATTGTGTTGTTAAGACAGTAACACCCAATTGTGTTATTAAAACAAAAACACACAATTTTGTTATTAAGACAGTAACACACAATTGTGTTATCAAGACAGTAACACACAATTGCGTTATTAAAACAATAACACCCAATTGTGTTGTTAAGACAATAACACACAATTAATTGTGTTATGAAGCCAATAACATATAATTGTGTTTAAGACAGTAACACAAAATTGTGTTATTAAAACAATAACAACCAATTGTGTTGTTAAGACAATAACACACAATTGTGTTATTAAGACAGTAACACACAATTGTCTGCTATTTTAATTGTGTTATTAAACAATAACACCCAATTGTGTTGTTAAGACAATAACACACAATTGAGTTAAGACAGTAACACACAATCGTGTTATTAAAACAATAACCCACAATTAAGTTGTTAAGAAAATAACACACAATTGTGTTGTTAAGACAATAACACCCAATTTTGTTGTTAGACAATAACACACAATTGTGTTATTAAGACAGTAACACACAATTGTGTTATGAAGCCAATAACATATAATTGTGTTATTAAGACAGTAACACACAATTGTGTTATTAAAACAATACACACAATTGTGCTGTTAAGACAGTAACACACAATTGTGTTGTTAAGACAATAGCACCCAATTGTGTTGTTAAGACAATAACACATATTTGTGTTATTAAGACAGTAACACACGATTGTGTTATTAAGACAGTAACACACAATTGTGTGTTATTTTAATAGTGTGTTATTAAAACAATAACACACAATAGTGTTGTTAAGACAATAACACACAATTGTGTTATTAAGACAGTAACACACAATTGTGTTGTTAAGACAATAGCACCCAATTGTGTTGTTAAGACAATAACACATATTTGTGTTATTAAGACAGTAACACACAATTGTGTTATTAAAACAATAACACACAATTGTGTTGTTAAGACAATAACACCCAATTGTGTTGTTAAGAGAGTAACACACAATGGTGTTATTAAGACAGTAACACACAAGTGTGTGCTATTTAAATTGTGTGTTATTAAAACAATAACACACAATTATGTTGTTAAGACAATAACACACAATTGTCTTATGAAGCCAACAACACATATTTGTGTTATTAAGACAGTAACACACAATTGTGTTATTAAACAATAACACACAATTGTGTTTAAGACAGTAACACACAATTGTGTTATTAAAACAATAACAACCAATTGTGTTGTTAAGACAATAACACACAATTGTGTTATTAAGACAGTAACACACAATTGTCTGCTATTTTAATTGTGTTATTAAACAATAACACCCAATTGTGTTGTTAAGACAATAACACACAATTGAGTTAAGACAGTAACACACAATCGTGTTATTAAAACAATAACCCACAATTAAGTTGTTAAGAAAATAACACACAATTGTGTTGTTAAGACAATAACACCCAATTTTGTTGTTAGACAATAACACACAATTGTGTTATTAAGACAGTAACACACAATTGTGTTATGAAGCCAATAACATATAATTGTGTTATTAAGACAGTAACACACAATTGTGTTATTAAAACAAAATAACACCCAATTGTGTTGTTAAAACAATAACACACAATTGTGTTATTAAGACAGTAACACACAATTGTCTTCTATTTTAATTGTGTTATTAAAGCAATAACACCCAATTGTGTTGTTAAGACAATAACACACAATTGTGTTATTAAGACAGTACCACACAATTGTGTGTTATTTTAATTGTGTGTTATCAAAACCATAACTTGCAACTGTGTTATTAAAACAATCACACACAATTGTGTTGTTAAGACAATAACACATAATTGTGTTATTAAAACAATAACACGCAATTGTGTTAATACACTAACACACAATTGTGTTGTTACGACAATAACACCCAATTGTGTTATTAAGAGAGTAACACACAATTGTGTTATTAAGACAGTAACACACAAGTGTGTGCTATTTAAATTGTGTGTTATTAAAACAATAACACACAATTATGTTGTTAAGACAATAACACACAATTGTCTTATGAAGCCAATAACACAGATTTGTGTTATTAAGACAGTAACACACAATTGTGTTATTAAAACAATAACACACAATTGTGTTTTTAAGACAATAACACACAATTGTGTTACTAACACAGTAACACACGATTGTGTGTTATTGTAATTGTGTGTTATCAAAACAATAACTTACAATTGTGTTATTAAAATAATACACACAATTGTTTTAAGATATTAATAGACAATTGTGTTATCAAGACAGTAACACACAATTGTGTTATTAAAACAATAACACACAATTGTGCTGTTAAGACAATAACGCACCATTGTGTTGTTAAGACAATAAGACCCAATTGTGTTGTTAAGACAATAACACACAATTGTGTTATTAAAACAATAACACACAATTGTGTTATTAAAACAATAACACACAATTGTTTTATTAAAACAATAACACACAATTGTGTTGTTAGGACAATAACACACAATTATGTTATTAATACAGTAACACACAATTGTGTGTTATTGTAATTGTGTGTTATCAAAACAATAACTTACAATTGTGTTATTAAAATAATACACACAATTGTGTTAAGATATTAATACACAATTGTGTTATCAATAGAGTAACACACAATTGTGTTATTAAAACAATAACACACAATTGTGTTGTTAAGACAATAACACACAATTGTGTTGTTAAGACAATAACACCCAATTGTGTTGTTAAGACAATAAAACACACTTGTGTTGTTAAAACATTAACACACAATTGGGTTATTATGTATATAAACATTGATTGATTGATTGATTGAAGACAATAACACACAATTTTGTTATTAAAACAATAACACACAATTGTGTTGTTAAGACAATTACACACAATTGTGTTAAGACAGTAACACACAATTGTGTTATTAAAACAATAACACACAATTGTGTTATTAAGGTAATAATACACAATTGTGTTATTAAGACAGTAACACACAAGTGCGTGTTATTTTAATTGTGTGTTATTAAAACAATAACACACAATTGTGTTGTTAAGACAATTACACACAATTGTGTTAAGACAGTAACACACAATTGTGTTATTAAAACAATAACACACAATTGTGTTATTAAGGTAATAATACACAATTGTGTTATTAAGACAGTAACACACAAGTGCGTGTTATTTTAATTGTGTGTTATTAAAATAATAACACACAATTATGTTGTTAAGACAATAACACACAATTGTCTTATGAAGCCAACAACACATATTTGTGTTATTAAGACAGTAACACACAATTGTGTTATTAAACAATAACACACAATTGTGTTGCTAAGACAATAACACACCATTGTGTTGTTAAGACAATAACACCCAATTGTGTCATTAAAACAAAAACACACAATTTTGTTATTAAGACAGTAACACACAATTGTGTTGCTAAGACAATAACACACAATTGTGTTGTTAAGACAGTAACACCCAATTGTGTTATTAAAACAAAAACACACAATTTTGTTATTAAGACAGTAACACACAATTGTGTTATCAAGACAGTAACACACAATTGCGTTATTAAAACAATAACACCCAATTGTGTTGTTAAGACAATAACACACAATTAATTGTGTTATGAAGCCAATAACATATAATTGTGTTTAAGACAGTAACACAAAATTGTGTTATTAAAACAATAACAACCAATTGTGTTGTTAAGACAATAACACACAATTGTGTTATTAAGACAGTAACACACAATTGTCTGCTATTTTAATTGTGTTATTAAACAATAACACCCAATTGTGTTGTTAAGACAATAACACACAATTGAGTTAAGACAGTAACACACAATCGTGTTATTAAAACAATAACCCACAATTAAGTTGTTAAGAAAATAACACACAATTGTGTTGTTAAGACAATAACACCCAATTTTGTTGTTAGACAATAACACACAATTGTGTTATTAAGACAGTAACACACAATTGTGTTATGAAGCCAATAACATATAATTGTGTTATTAAGACAGTAACACACAATTGTGTTATTAAAACAATACACACAATTGTGCTGTTAAGACAGTAACACACAATTGTGTTGTTAAGACAATAGCACCCAATTGTGTTGTTAAGACAATAACACATATTTGTGTTATTAAGACAGTAACACACGATTGTGTTATTAAGACAGTAACACACAATTGTGTGTTATTTTAATAGTGTGTTATTAAAACAATAACACACAATAGTGTTGTTAAGACAATAACACACAATTGTGTTATTAAGACAGTAACACACAATTGTGTTGTTAAGACAATAGCACCCAATTGTGTTGTTAAGACAATAACACATATTTGTGTTATTAAGACAGTAACACACAATTGTGTTATTAAAACAATAACACACAATTGTGTTGTTAAGACAATAACACCCAATTGTGTTGTTAAGAGAGTAACACACAATGGTGTTATTAAGACAGTAACACACAAGTGTGTGCTATTTAAATTGTGTGTTATTAAAACAATAACACACAATTATGTTGTTAAGACAATAACACACAATTGTCTTATGAAGCCAACAACACATATTTGTGTTATTAAGACAGTAACACACAATTGTGTTATTAAACAATAACACACAATTGTGTTTAAGACAGTAACACACAATTGTGTTATTAAAACAATAACAACCAATTGTGTTGTTAAGACAATAACACACAATTGTGTTATTAAGACAGTAACACACAATTGTCTGCTATTTTAATTGTGTTATTAAACAATAACACCCAATTGTGTTGTTAAGACAATAACACACAATTGAGTTAAGACAGTAACACACAATCGTGTTATTAAAACAATAACCCACAATTAAGTTGTTAAGAAAATAACACACAATTGTGTTGTTAAGACAATAACACCCAATTTTGTTGTTAGACAATAACACACAATTGTGTTATTAAGACAGTAACACACAATTGTGTTATGAAGCCAATAACATATAATTGTGTTATTAAGACAGTAACACACAATTGTGTTATTAAAACAAAATAACACCCAATTGTGTTGTTAAAACAATAACACACAATTGTGTTATTAAGACAGTAACACACAATTGTCTTCTATTTTAATTGTGTTATTAAAGCAATAACACCCAATTGTGTTGTTAAGACAATAACACACAATTGTGTTATTAAGACAGTACCACACAATTGTGTGTTATTTTAATTGTGTGTTATCAAAACCATAACTTGCAACTGTGTTATTAAAACAATCACACACAATTGTGTTGTTAAGACAATAACACATAATTGTGTTATTAAAACAATAACACGCAATTGTGTTAATACACTAACACACAATTGTGTTGTTACGACAATAACACCCAATTGTGTTATTAAGAGAGTAACACACAATTGTGTTATTAAGACAGTAACACACAAGTGTGTGCTATTTAAATTGTGTGTTATTAAAACAATAACACACAATTATGTTGTTAAGACAATAACACACAATTGTCTTATGAAGCCAATAACACAGATTTGTGTTATTAAGACAGTAACACACAATTGTGTTATTAAAACAATAACACACAATTGTGTTTTTAAGACAATAACACACAATTGTGTTACTAACACAGTAACACACGATTGTGTGTTATTGTAATTGTGTGTTATCAAAACAATAACTTACAATTGTGTTATTAAAATAATACACACAATTGTTTTAAGATATTAATAGACAATTGTGTTATCAAGACAGTAACACACAATTGTGTTATTAAAACAATAACACACAATTGTGCTGTTAAGACAATAACGCACCATTGTGTTGTTAAGACAATAAGACCCAATTGTGTTGTTAAGACAATAACACACAATTGTGTTATTAAAACAATAACACACAATTGTGTTATTAAAACAATAACACACAATTGTTTTATTAAAACAATAACACACAATTGTGTTGTTAGGACAATAACACACAATTATGTTATTAATACAGTAACACACAATTGTGTGTTATTGTAATTGTGTGTTATCAAAACAATAACTTACAATTGTGTTATTAAAATAATACACACAATTGTGTTAAGATATTAATACACAATTGTGTTATCAATAGAGTAACACACAATTGTGTTATTAAAACAATAACACACAATTGTGTTGTTAAGACAATAACACACAATTGTGTTGTTAAGACAATAACACCCAATTGTGTTGTTAAGACAATAAAACACACTTGTGTTGTTAAAACATTAACACACAATTGGGTTATTATGTATATAAACATTGATTGATTGATTGATTGAAGACAATAACACACAATTTTGTTATTAAAACAATAACACACAATTGTGTTGTTAAGACAATTACACACAATTGTGTTAAGACAGTAACACACAATTGTGTTATTAAAACAATAACACACAATTGTGTTATTAAGGTAATAATACACAATTGTGTTATTAAGACAGTAACACACAAGTGCGTGTTATTTTAATTGTGTGTTATTAAAACAATAACACACAATTGTGTTGTTAAGACAATTACACACAATTGTGTTAAGACAGTAACACACAATTGTGTTATTAAAACAATAACACACAATTGTGTTATTAAGGTAATAATACACAATTGTGTTATTAAGACAGTAACACACAAGTGCGTGTTATTTTAATTGTGTGTTATTAAAATAATAACACACAATTATGTTGTTAAGACAATAACACACAATTGTCTTATGAAGCCAACAACACATATTTGTGTTATTAAGACAGTAACACACAATTGTGTTATTAAACAATAACACACAATTGTGTTGCTAAGACAATAACACACCATTGTGTTGTTAAGACAATAACACCCAATTGTGTCATTAAAACAAAAACACACAATTTTGTTATTAAGACAGTAACACACAATTGTGTTGCTAAGACAATAACACACAATTGTGTTGTTAAGACAGTAACACCCAATTGTGTTATTAAAACAAAAACACACAATTTTGTTATTAAGACAGTAACACACAATTGTGTTATCAAGACAGTAACACACAATTGCGTTATTAAAACAATAACACCCAATTGTGTTGTTAAGACAATAACACACAATTAATTGTGTTATGAAGCCAATAACATATAATTGTGTTTAAGACAGTAACACAAAATTGTGTTATTAAAACAATAACAACCAATTGTGTTGTTAAGACAATAACACACAATTGTGTTATTAAGACAGTAACACACAATTGTCTGCTATTTTAATTGTGTTATTAAACAATAACACCCAATTGTGTTGTTAAGACAATAACACACAATTGAGTTAAGACAGTAACACACAATCGTGTTATTAAAACAATAACCCACAATTAAGTTGTTAAGAAAATAACACACAATTGTGTTGTTAAGACAATAACACCCAATTTTGTTGTTAGACAATAACACACAATTGTGTTATTAAGACAGTAACACACAATTGTGTTATGAAGCCAATAACATATAATTGTGTTATTAAGACAGTAACACACAATTGTGTTATTAAAACAATACACACAATTGTGCTGTTAAGACAGTAACACACAATTGTGTTGTTAAGACAATAGCACCCAATTGTGTTGTTAAGACAATAACACATATTTGTGTTATTAAGACAGTAACACACGATTGTGTTATTAAGACAGTAACACACAATTGTGTGTTATTTTAATAGTGTGTTATTAAAACAATAACACACAATAGTGTTGTTAAGACAATAACACACAATTGTGTTATTAAGACAGTAACACACAATTGTGTTGTTAAGACAATAGCACCCAATTGTGTTGTTAAGACAATAACACATATTTGTGTTATTAAGACAGTAACACACAATTGTGTTATTAAAACAATAACACACAATTGTGTTGTTAAGACAATAACACCCAATTGTGTTGTTAAGAGAGTAACACACAATGGTGTTATTAAGACAGTAACACACAAGTGTGTGCTATTTAAATTGTGTGTTATTAAAACAATAACACACAATTATGTTGTTAAGACAATAACACACAATTGTCTTATGAAGCCAACAACACATATTTGTGTTATTAAGACAGTAACACACAATTGTGTTATTAAACAATAACACACAATTGTGTTTAAGACAGTAACACACAATTGTGTTATTAAAACAATAACAACCAATTGTGTTGTTAAGACAATAACACACAATTGTGTTATTAAGACAGTAACACACAATTGTCTGCTATTTTAATTGTGTTATTAAACAATAACACCCAATTGTGTTGTTAAGACAATAACACACAATTGAGTTAAGACAGTAACACACAATCGTGTTATTAAAACAATAACCCACAATTAAGTTGTTAAGAAAATAACACACAATTGTGTTGTTAAGACAATAACACCCAATTTTGTTGTTAGACAATAACACACAATTGTGTTATTAAGACAGTAACACACAATTGTGTTATGAAGCCAATAACATATAATTGTGTTATTAAGACAGTAACACACAATTGTGTTATTAAAACAAAATAACACCCAATTGTGTTGTTAAAACAATAACACACAATTGTGTTATTAAGACAGTAACACACAATTGTCTTCTATTTTAATTGTGTTATTAAAGCAATAACACCCAATTGTGTTGTTAAGACAATAACACACAATTGTGTTATTAAGACAGTACCACACAATTGTGTGTTATTTTAATTGTGTGTTATCAAAACCATAACTTGCAACTGTGTTATTAAAACAATCACACACAATTGTGTTGTTAAGACAATAACACATAATTGTGTTATTAAAACAATAACACGCAATTGTGTTAATACACTAACACACAATTGTGTTGTTACGACAATAACACCCAATTGTGTTATTAAGAGAGTAACACACAATTGTGTTATTAAGACAGTAACACACAAGTGTGTGCTATTTAAATTGTGTGTTATTAAAACAATAACACACAATTATGTTGTTAAGACAATAACACACAATTGTCTTATGAAGCCAATAACACAGATTTGTGTTATTAAGACAGTAACACACAATTGTGTTATTAAAACAATAACACACAATTGTGTTTTTAAGACAATAACACACAATTGTGTTACTAACACAGTAACACACGATTGTGTGTTATTGTAATTGTGTGTTATCAAAACAATAACTTACAATTGTGTTATTAAAATAATACACACAATTGTTTTAAGATATTAATAGACAATTGTGTTATCAAGACAGTAACACACAATTGTGTTATTAAAACAATAACACACAATTGTGCTGTTAAGACAATAACGCACCATTGTGTTGTTAAGACAATAAGACCCAATTGTGTTGTTAAGACAATAACACACAATTGTGTTATTAAAACAATAACACACAATTGTGTTATTAAAACAATAACACACAATTGTTTTATTAAAACAATAACACACAATTGTGTTGTTAGGACAATAACACACAATTATGTTATTAATACAGTAACACACAATTGTGTGTTATTGTAATTGTGTGTTATCAAAACAATAACTTACAATTGTGTTATTAAAATAATACACACAATTGTGTTAAGATATTAATACACAATTGTGTTATCAATAGAGTAACACACAATTGTGTTATTAAAACAATAACACACAATTGTGTTGTTAAGACAATAACACACAATTGTGTTGTTAAGACAATAACACCCAATTGTGTTGTTAAGACAATAAAACACACTTGTGTTGTTAAAACATTAACACACAATTGGGTTATTATGTATATAAACATTGATTGATTGATTGATTGAAGACAATAACACACAATTTTGTTATTAAAACAATAACACACAATTGTGTTGTTAAGACAATTACACACAATTGTGTTAAGACAGTAACACACAATTGTGTTATTAAAACAATAACACACAATTGTGTTATTAAGGTAATAATACACAATTGTGTTATTAAGACAGTAACACACAAGTGCGTGTTATTTTAATTGTGTGTTATTAAAACAATAACACACAATTGTGTTGTTAAGACAATTACACACAATTGTGTTAAGACAGTAACACACAATTGTGTTATTAAAACAATAACACACAATTGTGTTATTAAGGTAATAATACACAATTGTGTTATTAAGACAGTAACACACAAGTGCGTGTTATTTTAATTGTGTGTTATTAAAATAATAACACACAATTATGTTGTTAAGACAATAACACACAATTGTCTTATGAAGCCAACAACACATATTTGTGTTATTAAGACAGTAACACACAATTGTGTTATTAAACAATAACACACAATTGTGTTGCTAAGACAATAACACACCATTGTGTTGTTAAGACAATAACACCCAATTGTGTCATTAAAACAAAAACACACAATTTTGTTATTAAGACAGTAACACACAATTGTGTTGCTAAGACAATAACACACAATTGTGTTGTTAAGACAGTAACACCCAATTGTGTTATTAAAACAAAAACACACAATTTTGTTATTAAGACAGTAACACACAATTGTGTTATCAAGACAGTAACACACAATTGCGTTATTAAAACAATAACACCCAATTGTGTTGTTAAGACAATAACACACAATTAATTGTGTTATGAAGCCAATAACATATAATTGTGTTTAAGACAGTAACACAAAATTGTGTTATTAAAACAATAACAACCAATTGTGTTGTTAAGACAATAACACACAATTGTGTTATTAAGACAGTAACACACAATTGTCTGCTATTTTAATTGTGTTATTAAACAATAACACCCAATTGTGTTGTTAAGACAATAACACACAATTGAGTTAAGACAGTAACACACAATCGTGTTATTAAAACAATAACCCACAATTAAGTTGTTAAGAAAATAACACACAATTGTGTTGTTAAGACAATAACACCCAATTTTGTTGTTAGACAATAACACACAATTGTGTTATTAAGACAGTAACACACAATTGTGTTATGAAGCCAATAACATATAATTGTGTTATTAAGACAGTAACACACAATTGTGTTATTAAAACAATACACACAATTGTGCTGTTAAGACAGTAACACACAATTGTGTTGTTAAGACAATAGCACCCAATTGTGTTGTTAAGACAATAACACATATTTGTGTTATTAAGACAGTAACACACGATTGTGTTATTAAGACAGTAACACACAATTGTGTGTTATTTTAATAGTGTGTTATTAAAACAATAACACACAATAGTGTTGTTAAGACAATAACACACAATTGTGTTATTAAGACAGTAACACACAATTGTGTTGTTAAGACAATAGCACCCAATTGTGTTGTTAAGACAATAACACATATTTGTGTTATTAAGACAGTAACACACAATTGTGTTATTAAAACAATAACACACAATTGTGTTGTTAAGACAATAACACCCAATTGTGTTGTTAAGAGAGTAACACACAATGGTGTTATTAAGACAGTAACACACAAGTGTGTGCTATTTAAATTGTGTGTTATTAAAACAATAACACACAATTATGTTGTTAAGACAATAACACACAATTGTCTTATGAAGCCAACAACACATATTTGTGTTATTAAGACAGTAACACACAATTGTGTTATTAAACAATAACACACAATTGTGTTTAAGACAGTAACACACAATTGTGTTATTAAAACAATAACAACCAATTGTGTTGTTAAGACAATAACACACAATTGTGTTATTAAGACAGTAACACACAATTGTCTGCTATTTTAATTGTGTTATTAAACAATAACACCCAATTGTGTTGTTAAGACAATAACACACAATTGAGTTAAGACAGTAACACACAATCGTGTTATTAAAACAATAACCCACAATTAAGTTGTTAAGAAAATAACACACAATTGTGTTGTTAAGACAATAACACCCAATTTTGTTGTTAGACAATAACACACAATTGTGTTATTAAGACAGTAACACACAATTGTGTTATGAAGCCAATAACATATAATTGTGTTATTAAGACAGTAACACACAATTGTGTTATTAAAACAAAATAACACCCAATTGTGTTGTTAAAACAATAACACACAATTGTGTTATTAAGACAGTAACACACAATTGTCTTCTATTTTAATTGTGTTATTAAAGCAATAACACCCAATTGTGTTGTTAAGACAATAACACACAATTGTGTTATTAAGACAGTACCACACAATTGTGTGTTATTTTAATTGTGTGTTATCAAAACCATAACTTGCAACTGTGTTATTAAAACAATCACACACAATTGTGTTGTTAAGACAATAACACATAATTGTGTTATTAAAACAATAACACGCAATTGTGTTAATACACTAACACACAATTGTGTTGTTACGACAATAACACCCAATTGTGTTATTAAGAGAGTAACACACAATTGTGTTATTAAGACAGTAACACACAAGTGTGTGCTATTTAAATTGTGTGTTATTAAAACAATAACACACAATTATGTTGTTAAGACAATAACACACAATTGTCTTATGAAGCCAATAACACAGATTTGTGTTATTAAGACAGTAACACACAATTGTGTTATTAAAACAATAACACACAATTGTGTTTTTAAGACAATAACACACAATTGTGTTACTAACACAGTAACACACGATTGTGTGTTATTGTAATTGTGTGTTATCAAAACAATAACTTACAATTGTGTTATTAAAATAATACACACAATTGTTTTAAGATATTAATAGACAATTGTGTTATCAAGACAGTAACACACAATTGTGTTATTAAAACAATAACACACAATTGTGCTGTTAAGACAATAACGCACCATTGTGTTGTTAAGACAATAAGACCCAATTGTGTTGTTAAGACAATAACACACAATTGTGTTATTAAAACAATAACACACAATTGTGTTATTAAAACAATAACACACAATTGTTTTATTAAAACAATAACACACAATTGTGTTGTTAGGACAATAACACACAATTATGTTATTAATACAGTAACACACAATTGTGTGTTATTGTAATTGTGTGTTATCAAAACAATAACTTACAATTGTGTTATTAAAATAATACACACAATTGTGTTAAGATATTAATACACAATTGTGTTATCAATAGAGTAACACACAATTGTGTTATTAAAACAATAACACACAATTGTGTTGTTAAGACAATAACACACAATTGTGTTGTTAAGACAATAACACCCAATTGTGTTGTTAAGACAATAAAACACACTTGTGTTGTTAAAACATTAACACACAATTGGGTTATTATGTATATAAACATTGATTGATTGATTGATTGAAGACAATAACACACAATTTTGTTATTAAAACAATAACACACAATTGTGTTGTTAAGACAATTACACACAATTGTGTTAAGACAGTAACACACAATTGTGTTATTAAAACAATAACACACAATTGTGTTATTAAGGTAATAATACACAATTGTGTTATTAAGACAGTAACACACAAGTGCGTGTTATTTTAATTGTGTGTTATTAAAACAATAACACACAATTGTGTTGTTAAGACAATTACACACAATTGTGTTAAGACAGTAACACACAATTGTGTTATTAAAACAATAACACACAATTGTGTTATTAAGGTAATAATACACAATTGTGTTATTAAGACAGTAACACACAAGTGCGTGTTATTTTAATTGTGTGTTATTAAAATAATAACACACAATTATGTTGTTAAGACAATAACACACAATTGTCTTATGAAGCCAACAACACATATTTGTGTTATTAAGACAGTAACACACAATTGTGTTATTAAACAATAACACACAATTGTGTTGCTAAGACAATAACACACCATTGTGTTGTTAAGACAATAACACCCAATTGTGTCATTAAAACAAAAACACACAATTTTGTTATTAAGACAGTAACACACAATTGTGTTGCTAAGACAATAACACACAATTGTGTTGTTAAGACAGTAACACCCAATTGTGTTATTAAAACAAAAACACACAATTTTGTTATTAAGACAGTAACACACAATTGTGTTATCAAGACAGTAACACACAATTGCGTTATTAAAACAATAACACCCAATTGTGTTGTTAAGACAATAACACACAATTAATTGTGTTATGAAGCCAATAACATATAATTGTGTTTAAGACAGTAACACAAAATTGTGTTATTAAAACAATAACAACCAATTGTGTTGTTAAGACAATAACACACAATTGTGTTATTAAGACAGTAACACACAATTGTCTGCTATTTTAATTGTGTTATTAAACAATAACACCCAATTGTGTTGTTAAGACAATAACACACAATTGAGTTAAGACAGTAACACACAATCGTGTTATTAAAACAATAACCCACAATTAAGTTGTTAAGAAAATAACACACAATTGTGTTGTTAAGACAATAACACCCAATTTTGTTGTTAGACAATAACACACAATTGTGTTATTAAGACAGTAACACACAATTGTGTTATGAAGCCAATAACATATAATTGTGTTATTAAGACAGTAACACACAATTGTGTTATTAAAACAATACACACAATTGTGCTGTTAAGACAGTAACACACAATTGTGTTGTTAAGACAATAGCACCCAATTGTGTTGTTAAGACAATAACACATATTTGTGTTATTAAGACAGTAACACACGATTGTGTTATTAAGACAGTAACACACAATTGTGTGTTATTTTAATAGTGTGTTATTAAAACAATAACACACAATAGTGTTGTTAAGACAATAACACACAATTGTGTTATTAAGACAGTAACACACAATTGTGTTGTTAAGACAATAGCACCCAATTGTGTTGTTAAGACAATAACACATATTTGTGTTATTAAGACAGTAACACACAATTGTGTTATTAAAACAATAACACACAATTGTGTTGTTAAGACAATAACACCCAATTGTGTTGTTAAGAGAGTAACACACAATGGTGTTATTAAGACAGTAACACACAAGTGTGTGCTATTTAAATTGTGTGTTATTAAAACAATAACACACAATTATGTTGTTAAGACAATAACACACAATTGTCTTATGAAGCCAACAACACATATTTGTGTTATTAAGACAGTAACACACAATTGTGTTATTAAACAATAACACACAATTGTGTTTAAGACAGTAACACACAATTGTGTTATTAAAACAATAACAACCAATTGTGTTGTTAAGACAATAACACACAATTGTGTTATTAAGACAGTAACACACAATTGTCTGCTATTTTAATTGTGTTATTAAACAATAACACCCAATTGTGTTGTTAAGACAATAACACACAATTGAGTTAAGACAGTAACACACAATCGTGTTATTAAAACAATAACCCACAATTAAGTTGTTAAGAAAATAACACACAATTGTGTTGTTAAGACAATAACACCCAATTTTGTTGTTAGACAATAACACACAATTGTGTTATTAAGACAGTAACACACAATTGTGTTATGAAGCCAATAACATATAATTGTGTTATTAAGACAGTAACACACAATTGTGTTATTAAAACAAAATAACACCCAATTGTGTTGTTAAAACAATAACACACAATTGTGTTATTAAGACAGTAACACACAATTGTCTTCTATTTTAATTGTGTTATTAAAGCAATAACACCCAATTGTGTTGTTAAGACAATAACACACAATTGTGTTATTAAGACAGTACCACACAATTGTGTGTTATTTTAATTGTGTGTTATCAAAACCATAACTTGCAACTGTGTTATTAAAACAATCACACACAATTGTGTTGTTAAGACAATAACACATAATTGTGTTATTAAAACAATAACACGCAATTGTGTTAATACACTAACACACAATTGTGTTGTTACGACAATAACACCCAATTGTGTTATTAAGAGAGTAACACACAATTGTGTTATTAAGACAGTAACACACAAGTGTGTGCTATTTAAATTGTGTGTTATTAAAACAATAACACACAATTATGTTGTTAAGACAATAACACACAATTGTCTTATGAAGCCAATAACACAGATTTGTGTTATTAAGACAGTAACACACAATTGTGTTATTAAAACAATAACACACAATTGTGTTTTTAAGACAATAACACACAATTGTGTTACTAACACAGTAACACACGATTGTGTGTTATTGTAATTGTGTGTTATCAAAACAATAACTTACAATTGTGTTATTAAAATAATACACACAATTGTTTTAAGATATTAATAGACAATTGTGTTATCAAGACAGTAACACACAATTGTGTTATTAAAACAATAACACACAATTGTGCTGTTAAGACAATAACGCACCATTGTGTTGTTAAGACAATAAGACCCAATTGTGTTGTTAAGACAATAACACACAATTGTGTTATTAAAACAATAACACACAATTGTGTTATTAAAACAATAACACACAATTGTTTTATTAAAACAATAACACACAATTGTTTTATTAAAACAATAACACACAATTGTGTTGTTAGGACAATAACACACAATTATGTTATTAATACAGTAACACACAATTGTGTGTTATTGTAATTGTGTGTTATCAAAACAATAACTTACAATTGTGTTATTAAAATAATACACACAATTGTGTTAAGATATTAATACACAATTGTGTTATCAATAGAGTAACACACAATTGTGTTATTAAAACAATAACACACAATTGTGTTGTTAAGACAATAACACACAATTGTGTTGTTAAGACAATAACACCCAATTGTGTTGTTAAGACAATAAAACACACTTGTGTTGTTAAAACATTAACACACAATTGGGTTATTATGTATATAAACATTGATTGATTGATTGATTGAAGACAATAACACACAATTTTGTTATTAAAACAATAACACACAATTGTGTTGTTAAGACAATTACACACAATTGTGTTAAGACAGTAACACACAATTGTGTTATTAAAACAATAACACACAATTGTGTTATTAAGGTAATAATACACAATTGTGTTATTAAGACAGTAACACACAAGTGCGTGTTATTTTAATTGTGTGTTATTAAAACAATAACACACAATTGTGTTGTTAAGACAATTACACACAATTGTGTTAAGACAGTAACACACAATTGTGTTATTAAAACAATAACACACAATTGTGTTATTAAGGTAATAATACACAATTGTGTTATTAAGACAGTAACACACAAGTGCGTGTTATTTTAATTGTGTGTTATTAAAATAATAACACACAATTATGTTGTTAAGACAATAACACACAATTGTCTTATGAAGCCAACAACACATATTTGTGTTATTAAGACAGTAACACACAATTGTGTTATTAAACAATAACACACAATTGTGTTGCTAAGACAATAACACACCATTGTGTTGTTAAGACAATAACACCCAATTGTGTCATTAAAACAAAAACACACAATTTTGTTATTAAGACAGTAACACACAATTGTGTTGCTAAGACAATAACACACAATTGTGTTGTTAAGACAGTAACACCCAATTGTGTTATTAAAACAAAAACACACAATTTTGTTATTAAGACAGTAACACACAATTGTGTTATCAAGACAGTAACACACAATTGCGTTATTAAAACAATAACACCCAATTGTGTTGTTAAGACAATAACACACAATTAATTGTGTTATGAAGCCAATAACATATAATTGTGTTTAAGACAGTAACACAAAATTGTGTTATTAAAACAATAACAACCAATTGTGTTGTTAAGACAATAACACACAATTGTGTTATTAAGACAGTAACACACAATTGTCTGCTATTTTAATTGTGTTATTAAACAATAACACCCAATTGTGTTGTTAAGACAATAACACACAATTGAGTTAAGACAGTAACACACAATCGTGTTATTAAAACAATAACCCACAATTAAGTTGTTAAGAAAATAACACACAATTGTGTTGTTAAGACAATAACACCCAATTTTGTTGTTAGACAATAACACACAATTGTGTTATTAAGACAGTAACACACAATTGTGTTATGAAGCCAATAACATATAATTGTGTTATTAAGACAGTAACACACAATTGTGTTATTAAAACAATACACACAATTGTGCTGTTAAGACAGTAACACACAATTGTGTTGTTAAGACAATAGCACCCAATTGTGTTGTTAAGACAATAACACATATTTGTGTTATTAAGACAGTAACACACGATTGTGTTATTAAGACAGTAACACACAATTGTGTGTTATTTTAATAGTGTGTTATTAAAACAATAACACACAATAGTGTTGTTAAGACAATAACACACAATTGTGTTATTAAGACAGTAACACACAATTGTGTTGTTAAGACAATAGCACCCAATTGTGTTGTTAAGACAATAACACATATTTGTGTTATTAAGACAGTAACACACAATTGTGTTATTAAAACAATAACACACAATTGTGTTGTTAAGACAATAACACCCAATTGTGTTGTTAAGAGAGTAACACACAATGGTGTTATTAAGACAGTAACACACAAGTGTGTGCTATTTAAATTGTGTGTTATTAAAACAATAACACACAATTATGTTGTTAAGACAATAACACACAATTGTCTTATGAAGCCAACAACACATATTTGTGTTATTAAGACAGTAACACACAATTGTGTTATTAAACAATAACACACAATTGTGTTTAAGACAGTAACACACAATTGTGTTATTAAAACAATAACAACCAATTGTGTTGTTAAGACAATAACACACAATTGTGTTATTAAGACAGTAACACACAATTGTCTGCTATTTTAATTGTGTTATTAAACAATAACACCCAATTGTGTTGTTAAGACAATAACACACAATTGAGTTAAGACAGTAACACACAATCGTGTTATTAAAACAATAACCCACAATTAAGTTGTTAAGAAAATAACACACAATTGTGTTGTTAAGACAATAACACCCAATTTTGTTGTTAGACAATAACACACAATTGTGTTATTAAGACAGTAACACACAATTGTGTTATGAAGCCAATAACATATAATTGTGTTATTAAGACAGTAACACACAATTGTGTTATTAAAACAAAATAACACCCAATTGTGTTGTTAAAACAATAACACACAATTGTGTTATTAAGACAGTAACACACAATTGTCTTCTATTTTAATTGTGTTATTAAAACAATAACACCCAATTGTGTTGTTAAGACAATAACACACAATTGTGTTATTAAGACAGTACCACACAATTGTGTGTTATTTTAATTGTGTGTTATCAAAACCATAACTTGCAACTGTGTTATTAAAACAATCACACACAATTGTGTTGTTAAGACAATAACACATAATTGTGTTATTAAAACAATAACACGCAATTGTGTTAATACACTAACACACAATTGTGTTGTTACGACAATAACACCCAATTGTGTTATTAAGAGAGTAACACACAATTGTGTTATTAAGACAGTAACACACAAGTGTGTGCTATTTAAATTGTGTGTTATTAAAACAATAACACACAATTATGTTGTTAAGACAATAACACACAATTGTCTTATGAAGCCAATAACACAGATTTGTGTTATTAAGACAGTAACACACAATTGTGTTATTAAAACAATAACACACAATTGTGTTTTTAAGACAATAACACACAATTGTGTTACTAACACAGTAACACACGATTGTGTGTTATTGTAATTGTGTGTTATCAAAACAATAACTTACAATTGTGTTATTAAAATAATACACACAATTGTTTTAAGATATTAATAGACAATTGTGTTATCAAGACAGTAACACACAATTGTGTTATTAAAACAATAACACACAATTGTGCTGTTAAGACAATAACGCACCATTGTGTTGTTAAGACAATAAGACCCAATTGTGTTGTTAAGACAATAACACACAATTGTGTTATTAAAACAATAACACACAATTGTGTTATTAAAACAATAACACACAATTGTTTTATTAAAACAATAACACACAATTGTGTTGTTAGGACAATAACACACAATTATGTTATTAATACAGTAACACACAATTGTGTGTTATTGTAATTGTGTGTTATCAAAACAATAACTTACAATTGTGTTATTAAAATAATACACACAATTGTGTTAAGATATTAATACACAATTGTGTTATCAATAGAGTAACACACAATTGTGTTATTAAAACAATAACACACAATTGTGTTGTTAAGACAATAACACACAATTGTGTTGTTAAGACAATAACACCCAATTGTGTTGTTAAGACAATAAAACACACTTGTGTTGTTAAAACATTAACACACAATTGGGTTATTATGTATATAAACATTGATTGATTGATTGATTGAAGACAATAACACACAATTTTGTTATTAAAACAATAACACACAATTGTGTTGTTAAGACAATTACACACAATTGTGTTAAGACAGTAACACACAATTGTGTTATTAAAACAATAACACACAATTGTGTTATTAAGGTAATAATACACAATTGTGTTATTAAGACAGTAACACACAAGTGCGTGTTATTTTAATTGTGTGTTATTAAAACAATAACACACAATTGTGTTGTTAAGACAATTACACACAATTGTGTTAAGACAGTAACACACAATTGTGTTATTAAAACAATAACACACAATTGTGTTATTAAGGTAATAATACACAATTGTGTTATTAAGACAGTAACACACAAGTGCGTGTTATTTTAATTGTGTGTTATTAAAATAATAACACACAATTATGTTGTTAAGACAATAACACACAATTGTCTTATGAAGCCAACAACACATATTTGTGTTATTAAGACAGTAACACACAATTGTGTTATTAAACAATAACACACAATTGTGTTGCTAAGACAATAACACACCATTGTGTTGTTAAGACAATAACACCCAATTGTGTCATTAAAACAAAAACACACAATTTTGTTATTAAGACAGTAACACACAATTGTGTTGCTAAGACAATAACACACAATTGTGTTGTTAAGACAGTAACACCCAATTGTGTTATTAAAACAAAAACACACAATTTTGTTATTAAGACAGTAACACACAATTGTGTTATCAAGACAGTAACACACAATTGCGTTATTAAAACAATAACACCCAATTGTGTTGTTAAGACAATAACACACAATTAATTGTGTTATGAAGCCAATAACATATAATTGTGTTTAAGACAGTAACACAAAATTGTGTTATTAAAACAATAACAACCAATTGTGTTGTTAAGACAATAACACACAATTGTGTTATTAAGACAGTAACACACAATTGTCTGCTATTTTAATTGTGTTATTAAACAATAACACCCAATTGTGTTGTTAAGACAATAACACACAATTGAGTTAAGACAGTAACACACAATCGTGTTATTAAAACAATAACCCACAATTAAGTTGTTAAGAAAATAACACACAATTGTGTTGTTAAGACAATAACACCCAATTTTGTTGTTAGACAATAACACACAATTGTGTTATTAAGACAGTAACACACAATTGTGTTATGAAGCCAATAACATATAATTGTGTTATTAAGACAGTAACACACAATTGTGTTATTAAAACAATACACACAATTGTGCTGTTAAGACAGTAACACACAATTGTGTTGTTAAGACAATAGCACCCAATTGTGTTGTTAAGACAATAACACATATTTGTGTTATTAAGACAGTAACACACGATTGTGTTATTAAGACAGTAACACACAATTGTGTGTTATTTTAATAGTGTGTTATTAAAACAATAACACACAATAGTGTTGTTAAGACAATAACACACAATTGTGTTATTAAGACAGTAACACACAATTGTGTTGTTAAGACAATAGCACCCAATTGTGTTGTTAAGACAATAACACATATTTGTGTTATTAAGACAGTAACACACAATTGTGTTATTAAAACAATAACACACAATTGTGTTGTTAAGACAATAACACCCAATTGTGTTGTTAAGAGAGTAACACACAATGGTGTTATTAAGACAGTAACACACAAGTGTGTGCTATTTAAATTGTGTGTTATTAAAACAATAACACACAATTATGTTGTTAAGACAATAACACACAATTGTCTTATGAAGCCAACAACACATATTTGTGTTATTAAGACAGTAACACACAATTGTGTTATTAAACAATAACACACAATTGTGTTTAAGACAGTAACACACAATTGTGTTATTAAAACAATAACAACCAATTGTGTTGTTAAGACAATAACACACAATTGTGTTATTAAGACAGTAACACACAATTGTCTGCTATTTTAATTGTGTTATTAAACAATAACACCCAATTGTGTTGTTAAGACAATAACACACAATTGAGTTAAGACAGTAACACACAATCGTGTTATTAAAACAATAACCCACAATTAAGTTGTTAAGAAAATAACACACAATTGTGTTGTTAAGACAATAACACCCAATTTTGTTGTTAGACAATAACACACAATTGTGTTATTAAGACAGTAACACACAATTGTGTTATGAAGCCAATAACATATAATTGTGTTATTAAGACAGTAACACACAATTGTGTTATTAAAACAAAATAACACCCAATTGTGTTGTTAAAACAATAACACACAATTGTGTTATTAAGACAGTAACACACAATTGTCTTCTATTTTAATTGTGTTATTAAAGCAATAACACCCAATTGTGTTGTTAAGACAATAACACACAATTGTGTTATTAAGACAGTACCACACAATTGTGTGTTATTTTAATTGTGTGTTATCAAAACCATAACTTGCAACTGTGTTATTAAAACAATCACACACAATTGTGTTGTTAAGACAATAACACATAATTGTGTTATTAAAACAATAACACGCAATTGTGTTAATACACTAACACACAATTGTGTTGTTACGACAATAACACCCAATTGTGTTATTAAGAGAGTAACACACAATTGTGTTATTAAGACAGTAACACACAAGTGTGTGCTATTTAAATTGTGTGTTATTAAAACAATAACACACAATTATGTTGTTAAGACAATAACACACAATTGTCTTATGAAGCCAATAACACAGATTTGTGTTATTAAGACAGTAACACACAATTGTGTTATTAAAACAATAACACACAATTGTGTTTTTAAGACAATAACACACAATTGTGTTACTAACACAGTAACACACGATTGTGTGTTATTGTAATTGTGTGTTATCAAAACAATAACTTACAATTGTGTTATTAAAATAATACACACAATTGTTTTAAGATATTAATAGACAATTGTGTTATCAAGACAGTAACACACAATTGTGTTATTAAAACAATAACACACAATTGTGCTGTTAAGACAATAACGCACCATTGTGTTGTTAAGACAATAAGACCCAATTGTGTTGTTAAGACAATAACACACAATTGTGTTATTAAAACAATAACACACAATTGTGTTATTAAAACAATAACACACAATTGTTTTATTAAAACAATAACACACAATTGTGTTGTTAGGACAATAACACACAATTATGTTATTAATACAGTAACACACAATTGTGTGTTATTGTAATTGTGTGTTATCAAAACAATAACTTACAATTGTGTTATTAAAATAATACACACAATTGTGTTAAGATATTAATACACAATTGTGTTATCAATAGAGTAACACACAATTGTGTTATTAAAACAATAACACACAATTGTGTTGTTAAGACAATAACACACAATTGTGTTGTTAAGACAATAACACCCAATTGTGTTGTTAAGACAATAAAACACACTTGTGTTGTTAAAACATTAACACACAATTGGGTTATTATGTATATAAACATTGATTGATTGATTGATTGAAGACAATAACACACAATTTTGTTATTAAAACAATAACACACAATTGTGTTGTTAAGACAATTACACACAATTGTGTTAAGACAGTAACACACAATTGTGTTATTAAAACAATAACACACAATTGTGTTATTAAGGTAATAATACACAATTGTGTTATTAAGACAGTAACACACAAGTGCGTGTTATTTTAATTGTGTGTTATTAAAACAATAACACACAATTGTGTTGTTAAGACAATTACACACAATTGTGTTAAGACAGTAACACACAATTGTGTTATTAAAACAATAACACACAATTGTGTTATTAAGGTAATAATACACAATTGTGTTATTAAGACAGTAACACACAAGTGCGTGTTATTTTAATTGTGTGTTATTAAAATAATAACACACAATTATGTTGTTAAGACAATAACACACAATTGTCTTATGAAGCCAACAACACATATTTGTGTTATTAAGACAGTAACACACAATTGTGTTATTAAACAATAACACACAATTGTGTTGCTAAGACAATAACACACCATTGTGTTGTTAAGACAATAACACCCAATTGTGTCATTAAAACAAAAACACACAATTTTGTTATTAAGACAGTAACACACAATTGTGTTGCTAAGACAATAACACACAATTGTGTTGTTAAGACAGTAACACCCAATTGTGTTATTAAAACAAAAACACACAATTTTGTTATTAAGACAGTAACACACAATTGTGTTATCAAGACAGTAACACACAATTGCGTTATTAAAACAATAACACCCAATTGTGTTGTTAAGACAATAACACACAATTAATTGTGTTATGAAGCCAATAACATATAATTGTGTTTAAGACAGTAACACAAAATTGTGTTATTAAAACAATAACAACCAATTGTGTTGTTAAGACAATAACACACAATTGTGTTATTAAGACAGTAACACACAATTGTCTGCTATTTTAATTGTGTTATTAAACAATAACACCCAATTGTGTTGTTAAGACAATAACACACAATTGAGTTAAGACAGTAACACACAATCGTGTTATTAAAACAATAACCCACAATTAAGTTGTTAAGAAAATAACACACAATTGTGTTGTTAAGACAATAACACCCAATTTTGTTGTTAGACAATAACACACAATTGTGTTATTAAGACAGTAACACACAATTGTGTTATGAAGCCAATAACATATAATTGTGTTATTAAGACAGTAACACACAATTGTGTTATTAAAACAATACACACAATTGTGCTGTTAAGACAGTAACACACAATTGTGTTGTTAAGACAATAGCACCCAATTGTGTTGTTAAGACAATAACACATATTTGTGTTATTAAGACAGTAACACACGATTGTGTTATTAAGACAGTAACACACAATTGTGTGTTATTTTAATAGTGTGTTATTAAAACAATAACACACAATAGTGTTGTTAAGACAATAACACACAATTGTGTTATTAAGACAGTAACACACAATTGTGTTGTTAAGACAATAGCACCCAATTGTGTTGTTAAGACAATAACACATATTTGTGTTATTAAGACAGTAACACACAATTGTGTTATTAAAACAATAACACACAATTGTGTTGTTAAGACAATAACACCCAATTGTGTTGTTAAGAGAGTAACACACAATGGTGTTATTAAGACAGTAACACACAAGTGTGTGCTATTTAAATTGTGTGTTATTAAAACAATAACACACAATTATGTTGTTAAGACAATAACACACAATTGTCTTATGAAGCCAACAACACATATTTGTGTTATTAAGACAGTAACACACAATTGTGTTATTAAACAATAACACACAATTGTGTTTAAGACAGTAACACACAATTGTGTTATTAAAACAATAACAACCAATTGTGTTGTTAAGACAATAACACACAATTGTGTTATTAAGACAGTAACACACAATTGTCTGCTATTTTAATTGTGTTATTAAACAATAACACCCAATTGTGTTGTTAAGACAATAACACACAATTGAGTTAAGACAGTAACACACAATCGTGTTATTAAAACAATAACCCACAATTAAGTTGTTAAGAAAATAACACACAATTGTGTTGTTAAGACAATAACACCCAATTTTGTTGTTAGACAATAACACACAATTGTGTTATTAAGACAGTAACACACAATTGTGTTATGAAGCCAATAACATATAATTGTGTTATTAAGACAGTAACACACAATTGTGTTATTAAAACAAAATAACACCCAATTGTGTTGTTAAAACAATAACACACAATTGTGTTATTAAGACAGTAACACACAATTGTCTTCTATTTTAATTGTGTTATTAAAACAATAACACCCAATTGTGTTGTTAAGACAATAACACACAATTCTGTTATTAAAACAAGAACACACAATTGTGTTAAGACAATAACACACAATTGTGTTAAGACAGTAACACACAATCGTGTTATTAAAACAATAACACACAATTAAGTTGTTAAGAAAATAACACCCAATTGTGTTGTTAAGACAATAACACCCAATTTTGTTGTTAGACAATAACACACAATTGTGTTATTAAGACAGTAACACACAATTGTGTTGTTAAGACAATAACACACAATTGTGTTGTTAAGACAATAACACCCAATTGTGTTGTTAAGACAATAACACCCAATTGTGTTGTTAAGACAATAAAACACACTTGTGTTGTTAAAACATTAACACACAATTGTGTTATTATGTATATAAACATTGATTGATTGATTGATTGAAGACAATAACACACAATTTTGTTATTAAAACAATAACACACAATTGTGTTGTTAAGACAATTACACACAATTGTGTTAAGACAGTAACACACAATTGTGTTATTAAAACAATAACACACAATTGTGTTATTAAGGTAATAATACACAATTGTGTTATTAAGACAGTAACACACAAGTGCGTGTTATTTTAATTGTGTGTTATTAAAATAATAACACACAATTACGTTGTTAAGACAATAACACACAATTGTTTTATAAAGCCAATTGCACATAATTGTGTTATTAAGACAGTAACACACAATTGTGTTATTAAAACAATAACACACAATTGTGTTGTTAGGACAATAACACACAATTGTGTTATTAAAACAATAACACACAATTGTGTTGTTAAAACAATAACACACAATTGTGTTATTAAGATAACACACAATTGTGTTATTAAAACAATAACACACAATTGTTTTATTAAAACAATAACACACAATTGTGTTGTTAGGACAATACACACAATTGTGTTAAGATAATAATACACAATTGTGTTATCAAGACAGTAACACACAATTGTGTTATTAAAACAATAACACACAATTGTGTTGTTAAGACAATAACACACAATTATGTTATTAAAACAATAACACACAATTGTTGTTAAAACAATAACACACAATTGTTTTATTAAAACAATAACACACAATTGTGTTGTTAGGACAATACACACAATTGTGTTAAGATAATAATACACAATTGTGTTATCAAGACAGTAACACACAATTGTGTTATTAAAACAATAACACACAATTGTGTTGTTAAGACAATAACACACAATTATGTTATTAAAACAATAACACACAATTGTGTTATTAGAACAATAACACACAATTGTGTTGTTAAGACAATAACACACAATTGTGTTATTAAAACAATAACACACATTTGTGTTATTAAGGTAATAATACACAATTGTGTTATTAAGACAGTAACACTCAAGCGTGTGTTATTTTAATTGTGTGTTATTAAAATAATAACACACAATTACGTTGTTAAGACAATAACACACAATTGTTTTATAAAGCCAATAACACATAATTGTGTTATTAAGACAGTAAAACACAATTGTGTTATTAAAACAATAACACACAATTGTGTTGTTAGGACAATAACACACAATTGTGTTATTAAAACAATAACACACAATTGTGTTGTTAAAACAATAACACACAATTGTGTTATTAAGATAATAACACACAATTGTGTTATTAAAACAATAACACACAATTGTGTTGTTAGACAATAACACACAATTGTGTTATTAATACAGTAACACACAATCGTGTGTTATTGTAATTGTGTGTTATCAAAACAATAACTTACAATTGTGTTATTAAAACAATACACACAATTGTGTTAAGATAATAATACACAGTTGTGTTATCAAGACAGTAACACACAATTGTGTTATTAAAACAATAACACACAATTGTGTTGTTAAGACAATAACACCCAATTGTGTTGTTAAGACTATAACACACAATTATGTTATTAAAACAATAACACACAATTGTGTTATTAGAACAATAACACACAATTGTGTTGTTAAGACAATAACACACAATTATGTTGTCAAGCCAATAACACCCAATTGTGTTGTTAAGACAATAACACACAATTGTGTTATTAAAACAATAACACACAACTGTGTTATTAAGATAATAATACACAATTGTGTTATTATATTAATAATAACACACAATTGTGTTGTTAAGACAGTAACACACAAGCGTGTGTTATTTTAATTGTGTGTTATTAAAACAATAACACACAATTACGTTGTTAAGACAATAACACACAATTGTTTTATGAAGCCAATAACACATAATTGTGATTTTAAGACAGTAACACACAATTGTGGTATTAAAACAATAACACACAATTGTGTTGTTAGGACAATAACACACAATTGTGTTATTAATACAGTAACACACAATTGGGTGTTATTTTAATGGTGTGTTATCAAAACAATAACTTACAATTGTGTTATTAAAATAATACACATAATTGTGTTAAGATATTAATAGACAATTGTGTTATTAAAACAATAACACACAATTGTGCTGTTAAGACAATAACGCACCATTGTGTTGTTAAGACAATAACACCCAATTGTGTTGTTAAGACAATAACACACAATTGTGTTATTAAAACAATAACACACAATTGTGTTGTTAAAACAATAACACACAATTGTGTTAAGATAATAATACACAATTGCGTTATCAAGATAGTAACACACTATTGTGTTATTAAAACAATAACACACAATTGTGTTGTTAAGACAATAACACACAATTGTGTTGTTAAGACAATAACACCCAATTATGTTGTTAAGACAATAACACACAATTGTGTTATTAAAACAATAACACACAATTGTTGTTAAAACAATAACACACAATTGTTTTATTAAAACAATAACACACAATTGTGTTGTTAGGACAATACACACAATTGTGTTAAGATAATAATACACAATTGTGTTATCAAGACAGTAACACACAATTGTGTTATTAAAACAATAACACACAATTGTGTTGTTAAGACAATAACACACAATTATGTTATTAAAACAATAACACACAATTGTGTTATTAGAACAATAACACACAATTGTGTTGTTAAGACAATAACACACAATTGTGTTATTAAAACAATAACACACATTTGTGTTATTAAGGTAATAATACACAATTGTGTTATTAAGACAGTAACACACAAGCGTGTGTTATTTTAATTGTGTGTTATTAAAATAATAACACACAATTACGTTGTTAAGACAATAACACACAATTGTTTTATAAAGCCAATAACACATAATTGTGTTATTAAGACAGTAAAACACAATTGTGTTATTAAAACAATAACACACAATTGTGTTGTTAGGACAATAACACACAATTGTGTTATTAAAACAATAACACACAATTGTGTTGTTAAAACAATAACACACAATTGTGTTATTAAGATAATAACACACAATTGTGTTATTAAAACAATAACACACAATTGTGTTGTTAGACAATAACACACAATTGTGTTATTAATACAGTAACACACAATCGTGTGTTATTGTAATTGTGTGTTATCAAAACAATAACTTACAATTGTGTTATTAAAACAATACACACAATTGTGTTAAGATAATAATACACAGTTGTGTTATCAAGACAGTAACACACAACTGTGTTATTAAAACAATAACACACAATTGTGTTGTTAAGACAATAACACCCAATTGTGTTGTTAAGACTATAACACACAATTATGTTATTAAAACAATAACACACAATTGTGTTATTAGAACAATAACACACAATTGTGTTGTTAAGACAATAACACACAATTATGTTGTCAGGCCAATAACACCCAATTGTGTTGTTAAGACAATAACACACAATTGTGTTATTAAAACAATAACACACAACTGTGTTATTAAGATAATAATACACAATTGTGTTATTATATTAATAATAACACACAATTGTGTTGTTAAGACAGTAACACACAAGCGTGTGTTATTTTAATTGTGTGTTATTAAAACAATAACACACAATTACGTTGTTAAGACAATAACACACAATTGTTTTATGAAGCCAATAACACATAATTGTGATTTTAAGACAGTAACACACAATTGTGGTATTAAAACAATAACACACAATTGTGTTGTTAGGACAATAACACACAATTGTGTTATTAATACAGTAACACACAATTGGGTGTTATTTTAATGGTGTGTTATCAAAACAATAACTTACAATTGTGTTATTAAAATAATACACATAATTGTGTTAAGATATTAATAGACAATTGTGTTATTAAAACAATAACACACAATTGTGCTGTTAAGACAATAACGCACCATTGTGTTGTTAAGACAATAACACCCAATTGTGTTGTTAAGACAATAACACACAATTGTGTTATTAAAACAATAACACACAATTGTGTTGTTAAAACAATAACACACAATTGTGTTAAGATAATAATACACAATTGCGTTATCAAGATAGTAACACACTATTGTGTTATTAAAACAATAACACACAATTGTGTTGTTAAGACAATAACACACAATTGTGTTGTTAAGACAATAACACCCAATTATGTTGTTAAGACAATAACACACAATTGTGTTATTAAAACAATAACACACAATTGTTGTTAAAACAATAACACACAATTGTTTTATTAAAACAATAACACACAATTGTGTTGTTAGGACAATACACACAATTGTGTTAAGATAATAATACACAATTGTGTTATCAAGACAGTAACACACAATTGTGTTATTAAAACAATAACACACAATTGTGTTGTTAAGACAATAACACACAATTATGTTATTAAAACAATAACACACAATTGTGTTATTAGAACAATAACACACAATTGTGTTGTTAAGACAATAACACACAATTGTGTTATTAAAACAATAACACACATTTGTGTTATTAAGGTAATAATACACAATTGTGTTATTAAGACAGTAACACACAAGCGTGTGTTATTTTAATTGTGTGTTATTAAAATAATAACACACAATTACGTTGTTAAGACAATAATACACAATTGTTTTATAAAGCCAATAACACATAATTGTGTTATTAAGACAGTAAAACACAATTGTGTTATTAAAACAATAACACACAATTGTGTTGTTAGGACAATAACACACAATTGTGTTATTAAAACAATAACACACAATTGTGTTGTTAAAACAATAACACACAATTGTGTTATTAAGATAATAACACACAATTGTGTTATTAAAACAATAACACACAATTGTGTTGTTAGACAATAACACACAATTGTGTTATTAATACAGTAACACACAATCGTGTGTTATTGTAATTGTGTGTTATCAAAACAATAACTTACAATTGTGTTATTAAAACAATACACACAATTGTGTTAAGATAATAATACACAGTTGTGTTATCAAGACAGTAACACACAATTGTGTTATTAAAACAATAACACACAATTGTGTTGTTAAGACAATAACACCCAATTGTGTTGTTAAGACTATAACACACAATTATGTTATTAAAACAATAACACACAATTGTGTTATAAGAACAATAACACACAATTGTGTTGTTAAGACAATAACACACAATTGTGTTAAGACAGTAACACACAATTGTGTTATTAAAACAATAACACACATTTGTGTTATTAAGGTAATAATACACAATTGTGTTATTAAGACAGTAACACACAAGCGTGTGTTATTTTAATTGTGTGTTATTAAAACAGTAACACACAATTACGTTGTTAAGACAATAACACACAATTGTTTTATGAAGCCAATAACACATAATTGTGTTATTAAGACAGTAACACACAATTGTGTTGTTAAAACAATAACACACAATTGTGTTGTTAAGACAATAACACCCAATTGTGTTGTTAAGACTATAACACACAATTATGTTATTAAAACAATAACACACAATTGTGTTATTAGAACAATAACACACAATTGTGTTGTTAAGACAATAACACACAATTATGTTGTCAAGCCAATAACACCCAATTGTGTTGTTAAGACAATAACACACAATTGTGTTATTTAAACAATAACACACAACTGTGTTATTAAGATAATAATACACAATTGTGTTATTATATTAATAATAACACACAATTGTGTTGTTAAGACAGTAACACACAAGCGTGTGTTATTTTAATTGTGTGTTATTAAAACAATAACACACAATTACGTTGTTAAGACAATAACACACAATTGTTTTATGAAGCCAATAACACATAATTGTGATTTTAAGACAGTAACACACAATTGTGGTATTAAAACAATAACACACAATTGTGTTGTTAGGACAATAACACACAATTGTGTTATTAATACAGTAACACACAATTGGGTGTTATTTTAATGGTGTGTTATCAAAACAATAACTTACAATTGTGTTATTAAAATAATACACATAATTGTGTTAAGATATTAATAGACAATTGTGTTATTAAAACAATAACACACAATTGTGCTGTTAAGACAATAACGCACCATTGTGTTGTTAAGACAATAACACCCAATTGTGTTGTTAAGACAATAACACACAATTGTGTTATTAAAACAATAACACACAATTGTGTTGTTAAAACAATAACACACAATTGTGTTAAGATAATAATACACAATTGCGTTATCAAGATAGTAACACACTATTGTGTTATTAAAACAATAACACACAATTGTGTTGTTAAGACAATAACACACAATTGTGTTGTTAAGACAATAACACCCAATTATGTTGTTAAGACAATAACACACAATTGTGTTATTAAAACAATAACACACAATTGTTGTTAAAACAATAACACACAATTGTTTTATTAAAACAATAACACACAATTGTGTTGTTAGGACAATACACACAATTGTGTTAAGATAATAATACACAATTGTGTTATCAAGACAGTAACACACAATTGTGTTATTAAAACAATAACACACAATTGTGTTGTTAAGACAATAACACACAATTATGTTATTAAAACAATAACACACAATTGTGTTATTAGAACAATAACACACAATTGTGTTGTTAAGACAATAACACACAATTGTGTTATTAAAACAATAACACACATTTGTGTTATTAAGGTAATAATACACAATTGTGTTATTAAGACAGTAACACACAAGCGTGTGTTATTTTAATTGTGTGTTATTAAAATAATAACACACAATTACGTTGTTAAGACAATAACACACAATTGTTTTATAAAGCCAATAACACATAATTGTGTTATTAAGACAGTAAAACACAATTGTGTTATTAAAACAATAACACACAATTGTGTTGTTAGGACAATAACACACAATTGTGTTATTAAAACAATAACACACAATTGTGTTGTTAAAACAATAACACACAATTGTGTTATTAAGATAATAACACACAATTGTGTTATTAAAACAATAACACACAATTGTGTTGTTAGACAATAACACACAATTGTGTTATTAATACAGTAACACACAATCGTGTGTTATTGTAATTGTGTGTTATCAAAACAATAACTTACAATTGTGTTATTAAAACAATACACACAATTGTGTTAAGATAATAATACACAGTTGTGTTATCAAGACAGTAACACACAATTGTGTTATTAAAACAATAACACACAATTGTGTTGTTAAGACAATAACACCC
Organism: Nerophis lumbriciformis; assembly: GCF_033978685.3. Classification (NCBI taxonomy): domain Eukaryota; kingdom Metazoa; phylum Chordata; class Actinopteri; order Syngnathiformes; family Syngnathidae; genus Nerophis; species Nerophis lumbriciformis. Next base: position 7,222,214 of record NC_084560.2, read on the forward strand.
AATTGTGTTGTTAAGACTATAACACACAATTATGTTATTAAAACAATAACACACAATTGTGTTATAAGAACAATAACACACAATTGTGTTGTTAAGACAATAACACACAATTGTGTTAAGACAGTAACACACAATTGTGTTATTAAAACAATAACACACATTTGTGTTATTAAGGTAATAATACACAATTGTGTTATTAAGACAGTAACACACAAGCGTGTGTTATTTTAATTGTGTGTTATTAAAACAATAACACACAATTACGTTGTTAAGACAATAACACACAATTGTTTTATAAAGCCAATTGCACATAATTGTGTTATTAAGACAGTAACACACAATTGTGTTATTAAAACAATAACACACAATTGTGTTGTTAGGACAATAACACACAATTGTGTTATTAAAACAATAACACACAATTGTGTTGTTAAAACAATAACACACAATTGTGTTATTAAGATAATAACACACAATTGTGTTATTAAAACAATAACACACAATTGTTTTATTAAAACAATAACACACAATTGTGTTGTTAGGACAATACACACAATTGTGTTAAGATAATAATACACAATTGTGTTATCAAGACAGTAACACACAATTGTGTTATTAAAACAATAACACACAATTGTGTTGTTAAGACAATAACACACAATTATGTTATTAAAACAATAACACACAATTGTGTTATTAGAACAATAACACACAATTGTGTTGTTAAGACAATAACACACAATTGTGTTATTAAAACAATAACACACAATTGTGTTATTAGAACAATAACACACAATTGTGTTGTTAAGACAATAACACACAATTGTGTTATTAAAACAATAACACACATTTGTGTTATTAAGGTAATAATACACAATTGTGTTATTAAGACAGTAACACACAAGCGTGTGTTATTTTAATTGTGTGTTATTAAAATAATAACACACAATTACGTTGTTAAGACAATAACACACAATTGTTTTATAAAGCCAATTGCACATAATTGTGTTATTAAGACAGTAACACACAATTGTGTTATTAAAACAATAACACACAATTGTGTTGTTAGGACAATAACACACAATTGTGTTATTAAAACAATAACACACTAATAATTAAATTGTACTTATAAGTCTATATTAAATATTCAATTATGCTGCAGTACTTTAGTCAGCCAAAAGAGGGAGACATAGTAACAGGAAATGTGACCGTCATGGGACACAGCATTAGGTACACCTTATTGTCAGGCATTTATTTGTTTTTATGAAAATAGTATTGCGAGGTATACAATAGCAGTACTGTACATACTGTACCACAACACACGTCATAACTAAGCAACAAATAGTGCAAATGTAGACAAAAGGCGTCCTGGTTGTGTAATAACGAAGTTTAATACAGAAGCCGAGAGGGAAAAGGGACGTTTGCCAAATAGAGTCGTCCCTCGCTACATCGCGCTCGTTTTTTTTTAAAAATTCCATGTTATAAAGCATATTCTTTTTTTGGCATAAATGAAGCATTTTCAAGTAAATCATGGCGAAACGAACTAATATGGTCAATACGACGGTTGTAGCGTTTGCCACTTGCCAATCAAGAGTGCACCCTTCAGTATCGTGGCCGCTGATTGGCTCAGCCTGAGGTGCGCATTACTGTATGAAAGAGTGCAAAGTTAACATTTATTATAATGATGTCATGTCTGGAGGGCTCAAGTTATGTTCAACAATGTATTTAGGATCCAATGAGGCGCGGGAATTCATTTATTAAAGTCAACCAATTAATGGCGATACATTAGGGACGGAAACAGATCTGAGGGACATCAAATAAAAAGTACATTTTAATATGTTTTTGTAAAACACTTGGCTGTGATATTTGACAATATCGTCGATCACCACTTCCGAAAACAATGACCAACATTAAAAATACAGTAGCGTAGTAGTAGTACGTATTCAATAAAAACAAGGCAGAGGTTTTATCTAACAATCCAATCCCATCCACTTTATTTACATAGCACATTTCAAAAAAACCATACAAGTTTCACAAAGTGCCGCACAGAAGTTGACACATACAAAACCCAAAACCAGTGAAGTTGGCACGTTGTGAAAATGATAAATAAAAACAGAATACGATGATTTCGTTTCTGGGTGTTGTTGATAAAATGGCTTTGCATAGTAGAGTTTTAACTTGCACTTACAGATGTAGCGAGCAACTGTAGTTACTGAGAGTGGTTTTCTGAAGTGTTCCTGATTAATAATAACACACAATTGTGTTGTTAAGACAGTAACACACAAGCGTGTGTTATTTTAATTGTGTGTTATTAAAACAATAACACACAATTACGTTGTTAAGACAATAACACACAATTGTTTTATGAAGCCAATAACACATAATTGTGATTTTAAGACAGTAACACACAATTGTGGTATTAAAACAATAACACACAATTGTGTTGTTAGGACAATAACACACAATTGTGTTATTAATACAGTAACACACAATTGGGTGTTATTTTAATGGTGTGTTATCAAAACAATAACTTACAATTGTGTTATTAAAATAATACACATAATTGTGTTAAGATATTAATAGACAATTGTGTTATCAAGACAGTAACACACAATTGTGTTATTAAAACAATAACACACAATTGTGCTGTTAAGACAATAACGCACCATTGTGTTGTTAAGACAATAACACCCAATTGTGTTGTTAAGACAATAACACACAATTGTGTTATTAAAACAATAACACACAATTGTGTTGTTAAAACAATAACACACAATTGTGTTAAGATAATAATACACAATTGCGTTATCAAGACAGTAACACACAATTGTGTTATTAAAACAATAACACACAATTGTGTTGTTAAGACAATAACACACAATTGTGTTGTTAAGACAATAACACCCAATTATGTTGTTAAGACAATAACACACAATTGTGTTATTAAAACAATAACACACAATTGTGTTGTTAAAACAATAACACACAATTGTGTTATTAAGATAATAACACACAATTGTGTTATTAAAACAATAACACACAATTGTTTTATTAAAACAATAACACACAATTGTGTTGTTAGGACAATAACACACAATTGTGTTATTAATACAGTAACACACAATCGTGTGTTATTGTAATTGTGTGTTATCAAGACAGTAACACACAATTGTGTTATTAAAACAATAACACACAATTGTGTTGTTAAGACAATAACACCCAATTGTGTTGTTAAGACAATAACACACAATTGTGTTATTAAAACAATAACACACATTTGTGTTATTAAGGTAATAATACACAATTGTGTTATTAAGACAGTAACACACAAGCGTGTGTTATTTTAATTGTGTGTTATTAAAATAATAACACACAATTACGTTGTTAAGACAATAACACACAATTGTTTTATAAAGCCAATAACACATAATTGTGTTATTAAAACAATAACACACAATTGTGTTGTTAGGACAATAACACACAATTGTGTTATTAAAACAATAACACACAATTGTGTTGTTAGGACAATAACACACAATTGTGTTATTAAAACAATAATACACAATTGTGTTGTTAAAACAATAAAACACAATTGTGTTATTAAGATAATAACACACAATTGTGTTATTAAAACAATAACACACAATTGTTTTATTAAAACAATAACACACAATTGTGTTGTTAGACAATAACACACAATCGTGTGTTATTGTAATTGTGTGTTATCAAAACAATAACTTACAATTGTGTTATTAAAACAATACACACAATTGTGTTAAGATAATAATACACAATTGTGTTATCAAGACAGTAACACACAATTGTGTTATTAAAACAATAACACACAATTGTGTTGTTAAGACAATAACACCCAATTGTGTTGTTAAGACAATAACACACAATTATGTTATTAAAACAATAACACACAATTGTGTTATTAGAACAATAACACACAATTGTGTTGTTAAGACAATAACACACAATTGTGTTAAGACAGTAACACACAATTGTGTTATTAAAACAATAACACACATTTGTGTTATTAAGGTAATAATACACAATTGTGTTATCAAGACAGTAACACACAAGCGTGTGTTATTTTAATTGTGTGTTATTAAAACAGTAACACACAATTACGTTGTTAAGACAATAACACACAATTGTTTTATGAAGCCAATAACACATAATTGTGTTATTAAGACAGTAACACACAATTGTGTTATGAAAACAATACCACACAATTGTGTTGTTAGGACAATAACACACAATTGTGTTATTAATACAGTAACACACAATTGGGTGTTATTTTAATGGTGTGTTATCAAAACAATAACTTACAATTGTGTTATTAAAATAATACACATAATTGTGTTAAGATATTAATAGACAATTGTGTTATCAAGACAGTAACACACAATTGTGTTATTAAAACAATAACACACAATTGTGCTGTTAAGACAATAACGCACCATTGTGTTGTTAAGACAATAACACCCAATTGTGTTGTTAAGACAATAACACCCAATTGTGTTATTAAAACAATAACACACAATTGTGTTGTTAAAACAATAACACACAATTGTGTTAAGATAATAATACACAATTGCGTTATCAAGACAGTAACACACAATTGTGTTATTAAAACAATAACACACAATTGTGTTGTTAAGACAATAACACACAATTGTGTTGTTAAGACAATAACACCCAATTATGTTGTTAAGACAATAACACACAATTGTGTTATTAAAACAATAACACACAATTGTGTTGTTAGGACAATAACACACAATTGTGTTATTAATACAGTAACACACAATTGGGTGTTATTTTAATGGTGTGTTATCAAAACAATAACTTACAATTGTGTTATTAAAATAATACACATAATTGTGTTAAGATATTAATAGACAATTGTGTTATCAAGACAGTAACACACAATTGTGTTATTAAAACAATAACACACAATTGTGCTGTTAAGACAATAATGCACCATTGTGTTGTTAAGACAATAACACCCAATTGTGTTGTTAAGACAATAACACACAATTGTGTTATTAAAACAATAACACACAATTGTGTTGTTAAAACAATAACACACAATTGTGTTAAGATAATAATACACAATTGCGTTATCAAGACAGTAACACACAATTGTGTTATTAAAACAATAACACACAATTGTGTTGTTAAGACAATAACACACAATTGTGTTGTTAAGACAATAACACCCAATTATGTTGTTAAGACAATAACACACAATTGTGTTATTAAAACAATAACACACAATTGTGTTGTTAAAACAATAACACACAATTGTGTTATTAAGATAATAACACACAATTGTGTTATTAAAACAATAACACACAATTGTTTTATTAAAACAATAACACACAATTGTGTTGTTAGACAATAACATACAATCGTGTGTTATTGTAATTGTGTGTTATCAAAACAATAACTTACAATTGTGTTATTAAAACAATACACACAATTGTGTTAAGATAATAATACACAATTGTGTTATCAAGACAGTAACACACAATTGTGTTATTAAAACAATAACACACAATTGTGTTGTTAAGACAATAACACCCAATTGTGTTGTTAAGACAATAACACACAATTATGTTATTAGAACAATAACACACAATTGTGTTATTAAGGTAGTAATACACAATTGTGTTATTAAGACAGTAACACACAAGCGTGTGTTATTTTAATTGTGTGTTATTAAAACAATAACACACAATTACGTCGTTAAGACAATAACACACAATTGTTTTATGAAGCCAATAACACATAATTGTGTTATTAAGACAGTAACACACAATTGTTTTATGAAGCCAATAACACATAATTGTGTTATTAAGACAGTAACACACAATTGTGTTATGAAAACAATACCACACAATTGTGTTGTTAGGACAATAACACACAATTGTGTTATTAATACAGTAACACACTAATAATTAAATTGTACTTATACGTCTATATTAAATATTCATTTATGCTGCAGTACTTTAGTCAGCCAAAAGAGGGAGACATAGTAACAGGAAATGTGACCGTCATGGGACACAGCATTAGGTACACCTTATTGTCAGGCATTTATTTGTTTTTATGAAAGTAGTGAAATATTGCGAGGTATACAATAGCAGTACTGTACATACTGTACCACAACACACGTCATAACTAAGCAACAAATAGTGCAAATGTAGACAAAAGGCGTCCTGGTTGTGTTATAACGAAGTTTAATACAGAAGCCGAGAGGGAAAAGGGACGTTTGCCAGGTAGAGTCGTCCCTCGCTACATCGCGCTCGTTTTTTTTTTAAATTCCATGTTATAAAGCATATTCTTTTTTTGGCATAAATGAAGCATTTTCAAGTAAATCATGCCGAAACGAACTAATATGGTCAATACGACGGTTGTAGCGTTTGCCACTTGCCAATCAAGAGTGCACCCTTCAGTATCGTGGCCTCTGATTGGCTCAGCCTGAGGTGCGCATTACTGTATGAAAGAGTGCAAAGTTAACATTTATTATAATGATGTCATGTCTGGAGGGCTCAAGTTATGTTCAACAATGTATTTAGGATCCAATGAGGCGCGGGAATTCATTTATTAAAGTCAACCAATTAATGGCGATACATTAGGGACGGAAACAGATCTGAGGGACATCAAATAAAAAGTACATTTTAATATGTTTTTGTAAAACACTTGGCTGTGATATTTGACAATATCATCGATCACCACTTCAGAAAACAATGACCGACATTAAAAATACAGTAGCGTAGTAGTAGTACGTATTCAATAAAAACAAGGCAGAGGTTTTATCTAACAATCCAATCTCATCCACTTTATTTACATAGCACATTTAAAAAAAAACCATACAAGTTTCACAAATAGCCGCACAGAAGTTGACACATACAAAACCCAAAACCAGTGAAGTTGGCACGTTGTGAAAATGATAAATAAAAACAGAATACAATGATTTCGTTTCTGGGTGTTGTTGATAAAATGGCTTTGCATAGTAGAGTTTTAACTTGCACTTACAGATGTAGCGAGCAACTGTAGTTACTGAGAGTGGTTTTCTGAAGTGTTCCTGATTAATAATAACACACAATTGTGTTGTTAAGACAGTAACACACAAGCGTGTGTTATTTTAATTGTGTGTTATTAAAACAATAACACACAATTACGTTGTTAAGACAATAACACACAATTGTTTTATGAAGCCAATAACACATAATTGTGATTTTAAGACAGTAACACACAATTGTGGTATTAAAACAATAACACACAATTGTGTTGTTAGGACAATAACACACAATTGTGTTATTAATACAGTAACACACAATTGGGTGTTATTTTAATGGTGTGTTATCAAAACAATAACCTACAATTGTGTTATTAAAATAATACACATAATTGTGTTAAGATATTAATAGACAATTGTGTTATCAAGACAGTAACACACAATTGTGTTATTAAAACAATAACACACAATTGTGCTGTTAAGACAATAACGCACCATTGTGTTGTTAAGACAATAACACCCAATTGTGTTGTTAAGACAATAACACACAATTGTGTTATTAAAACAATAACACAATTGTGTTGTTAAAACAATAACACACAATTGTGTTAAGATAATAATACACAATTGCGTTATCAAGACAGTAACACACAATTGTGTTATTAAAACAATAACACACAATTGTGTTGTTAAGACAATAACACACAATTGTGTTGTTAAGACAATAACACCCAATTATGTTGTTAAGACAATAACACACAATTGTGTTATTAAAACAATAACACACAATTGTGTTGTTAGGACAATAACACACAATTGTGTTATTAATACAGTAACACACAATTGGGTGTTATTTTAATGGTGTGTTATCAAAACAATAACTTACAATTGTGTTATTAAAATAATACACATAATTGTGTTAAGATATTAATAGACAATTGTGTTATCAAGACAGTAACACACAATTGTGTTATTAAAACAATAACACACAATTGTGCTGTTAAGACAATAACGCACCATTGTGTTGTTAAGACAATAACACCCAATTGTGTTGTTAAGACAATAACACACAATTGTGTTATTAAAACAATAACACACAATTGTGTTGTTAAAACAATAACACACAATTGTGTTAAGATAATAATACACAATTGCGTTATCAAGACAGTAACACACAATTGTGTTATTAAAACAATAACACACAATTGTGTTGTTAAGACAATAACACACAATTGTGTTGTTAAGACAATAACACCCAATTATGTTGTTAAGACAATAACACACAATTGTGTTATTAAAACAATAACACACGATTGTGTTGTTAAAACAATAACACACAATTGTGTTAAGATAATAATACACAATTGCGTTATCAAGACAGTAACACACAATTGTGTTATTAAAACAATAACACACAATTGTGTTGTTAAGACAATAACACACAATTGTGTTGTTAAGACAATAACACCCAATTATGTTGTTAAGACAATAACACACAATTGTGTTATTAAAACAATAACACACAATTGTTGTTAAAACAATAACACACAATTGTGTTATTAAGATAATAACACACAATTGTGTTATTAAGACAGTAACACACAATTGTGTTATTAAAACAATAACACACAATTGTGTTGTTAAGACAATAACAGACAATTGTGTAATTGATACAGTAACACACAATTGTGTGTTATTGTAATTGTGTGTTATCAAAACAATAACTTACAATTGTGTTATTAAAACAATACACACAATTGTGTTAAGATAATAATACACAATTGTGTTATCAAGACAGTAACACAATTGTGTTATTAAAACAATAACACACAATTGTGTTGTTAAGACAATAACACACAATTATGTTGTTAAGCCAATAACACCCAATTGTGTTGTTAAGACAATAACACACAATTGTGTTATTAAAACAATAACACACAACTGTGTTATTAAGATAATAACACACAATTGTGTTATTATATTAATAATAACACACAATTGTGTTGTTAAGATAATAACACATAATTGTGTTAAGACAGAAACACACAATTGTGTTATTAAGACAGTAACACACAAGCGTGTGTTATTTTAATTGTGTGTTATTAAAACAATAACACACAACTACGTTGTTAAGACAATAACACACAATTGTTTTATGAAGCCAATAACACATAATTGTGATTTTAAGACAGTAACACACAATTGTGGTATTAAAACAATAACACACAATTGTGTTGTTAGGACAATAACACACAATTGTGTTATTATTACAGTAACACACAATTGGGTGTTATTTTAATGGTGTGTTATCAAAACAATAACTTACAATTGTGTTATTAAAATAATACACACAATTGTGTTAAGATATTAATAGACAATTGTGTTATCAAGACAGTAACACACAATTGTGTTATTAAAACAATAACACACAATTGTGTTGTTAAGACAATAACGCACCATTGTGTTGTTAAGACAATAACACACAATTGTGTTGTTAAAACAATAACACACAATTGTGTTGTTAAAACAATAACACACAATTGTGTTAAGATAATAATACACAATTGCATTATCAAGACAGTAACACACAATTGTGTTATTAAAACAATAACACACAATTGTGTTGTTAAGACAATAACACACAATTATGTTGTTAAGACAATAACACACAATTGTGTTATTAAAACAATAACACACAATTGTGTTGTTAAAACAATAACACACAATTGTGTTATTAAGATAATAACACACAATTGTGTTATTAAAACAATAACACACAATTGTTTTATTAAAACAATAACACACAATTGTGTTGTTAGGACAATAACACACAATTGTGTTATTAATACAGTAACACACAATCGTGTGTTATTGTAATTGTGTGTTATCAAAACAATAACTTACAATTGTGTTATTAAAATAATACACACAATTGTGTTAAGACATTAATAGACAATTGTGTTATCAAGACAGTAACACACAATTGTGTTATTAAAACAATAACACATGTGGTGATATCCTTTACACACGGATGTCGGTTTTTGATGCAGTACCGCCCGAGGGATCCACGGTCCGTAATATCAAAGCTTACGTGCAGTGATTTCTCCAGATTCTCTGAACCTTTTGATGATATTACAGAGCGTAGATGGTGAAATTCCTAAATTCCTTGCAATGGCTGGTTGAGAAATGTTGTTCTTAAAGGCCTACTGAAATGCGATTTTCTTATTTAAACGGGGATAGCAGGTCCATTCTATGTGTCATATTTGATCATTTCGCGATATTGCCATATTTTTGCTGAAAGGATTTAGTAGAGAACATCGACGATAAAGTTCGCAGCTTTTGGTCGCTGATAAAAAAGCCTTGCCTGGAGCGGAAGTAGCAGACGAGTAGCGCGACGTCACAGGTTGTGGAGCTCCTCACATCCGCACATTGTTTACAATCAATCGAAAGCGATTCGGACCGAGAAAGCGACGATTTCCCCATTAATTTGAGCGAGGATGAAAGATTTGCGGATGAGGAAAGTGAGAATGAAGGACTAGAGGGCAGTGGGAGCGATTCAGATAGGGAAGATGCTGTGGGACCTGATATTCAGCTGGGAATGACTAAAACAGTAAATAAACACAAGACATATATATACTCTATTTGCCACAACACAACCAGGCTTATATTTAATATGCCACAAATTAATCCCGCATAACAAACACCTCCCGTCCATATAACCCGCCAATACAACTCAAACACCTGCACAACACACTCAATCCCACAGCCCAAAGTACCGTTCACCTCCCCAAAGTTCACACAGCACATATATTTCCCCAAAGTCCCCAAAGTTACGTACGTGACATGCACATAGTGGCACGCAGGGCCAGCCCGTGGCATAGGCCGTATAGGCAAATGCTAAGGGCCCCGTCCATCAGGGGGCGCCACGCCAGTGCCACAAATGTTGGAGAAAAAAAAAAAAAAAGTTGGTACTATTATTTCTAAATACAAAAAATAATCCAACGTTAATTAAAATGCAAAGTAAAGCCTATATAATGGAAATATTATTTGTTACAACATTACGCCCCCCCCGCACGGTGCGCCCCCTCCCTTCCCGTATCATGACTCTTTTTGGACGTCACCACATCAAAAAATCAACACAAGATGTCAAAACGGCCACAACTGTCAGGTGCCCAGGGAAGAAAAAAGAGAAAAGAAGAGGAGGAGAAACGAGAAAAAGACAAGAGGTAGCAGGTAGGTAACGTTAGCCTACATGAAATTATTTGTCTGTTACAGAATGTGATAGTAACCTGGCTTTTTAGCATTAAGCTAATGTTACATGATTCGGCAATTGCTAATCAATAAATAGCTAGTTCTGTTTTAACGTCGGGTTAATATTGTGGAGGGGGCTAAATTGTTATGGAAAATAATAATGTAACGTTAGGTAATTACCTTACATTCCTCAGGGACATTTGTATTAGATCTTTTAAGCAGGTGTTTTTTGTTTACATTGTTATTGCCTTCTGGTTAGCTAATGTTTGCCCTGCAGGTAATAGTCACTTTTCCACCCCTTTATATATTAGGTATAGTTGTAAGCCTAGTTGTTAAAGTGCACATCATTAATGTAAATTAAGCAATATGTATGTAAAAAATATTGTATTTCATATATTCATTTTTTATTTTTTGCATTCATTTATTTATTCATATTTTTTTTTATCTTGTTAACTATTCTGATTGTTAATTTGCTTTCTTTAAGTAAAAAAAAGGTCAAAGACAAAGCTATTTGGTTTCTTGTGAGTATATACACTTCACTGCCGATGTGGGGGGGCGCCACCTAAAATCTTGCCTAGGGCGCCAGATTGGTTAGTTGCGGGCCTGGTGGCACGCACGTACGGGCAAGCGATCAAATGTTTGGAAGCGTACTCACGGTACCGTGTCTGCGTATCCAAGTCAAAGTCCTCCTGGTAAGAGTCTCTGTTGTCCCAGTTCTCCACAGGCCAATGGTAAAGCTTGACTGTCATCTTCCGGGAATGTAAACAATGAAACAGGTTTTTTTCGGGAAGACAAGAAGAAACTGATCAGCTGACCTCAGAGACCTTGTGGGGGTGTACATCTTTAAAAAGGTCGGAGATGTATTGTGCTGCTAATCCGTTAAGAGATTTAAAAACAAACAACAATATTTTTTTTAAATGAATTCCAAAATGAACCGGGAACATGAACATGTGTTGCAGTGTGTCGGAACATTGAGCTGACAGCAAGTTCCACCGCAGCCAATGAAGACGTTGTTGTTGCAAGATTAGCATTTACTTCAGCATTTTTCCAGTTAAGGTCTATTCAGGTGTACTGGAGAGGAGGCTACGCCGGATTGTCGAACCTCGGATTCAGGAGGAACTGTGGTTTTCGTCCTGGTCGTGGAACTGTGGACCAGCTCTATACTCTCGGCAGGGTCCTTGAGGGTGCATGGGAGTTTGCCCAACCAGTCTACATGTGCTTTGTGGACTTGGAGAAGGCATTCGACCGTGTCCCTCGGGAAGTCCTGTGGGGAGTGCTCAGAGAGTATGGGGTATCAGACTGTCTGATTGTGGCGGTCCGCTCCCTGTATGATCAGTGTCAGAGCTTGGTCCGCATTGCCGGTAGTAAGTTGGACACGTTTCCAGTGAGGGTTGGACTCTGCTAAGGCTGCCCTTTGTCACCCATTCTGTTCATAACCTTTATGGACAGAATTTCTAGGCGCAGTCAAGGCGTTGAGGGGATCCGGTTTGGTGGCTGCAGGATTAGGTCTCTGCTTTTTGCAGATGATGTGGTCCTGATGGCTTCATCTGGCCAGGATCTTCAGCTCTCACTGGATCGGTTCGCAGCCGAGTGTGAAGCGACTGGGATGGGAATCAGAGTCCATGGTTCTCGCCCGGAAAAGGGTGAAGTGCCATCTCCGGGTTGGGGAGGAGATCTTGCCCCAAGTGGAGGAGTTCAAGTACCTCGGAGTCTTGTTCACGAGTGAGGGAAGAGTGGATGGTGAGATCGACAGGCGGATCGGTGCGGCGTCTTCAGTAATGCGGACGCTGTATCTATCCGTTGTGGTGAAGAAGGAGCTGAGCCGGAAGGCAAAGCTCTCAATTTACCGGTCGATCTACGTTCCCATCCTCACCTATGGTCATGAGCTTTGGGTTATGACCGAAAGGACAAAATCACGGGTACAAGCGGCCCAAATGAGTTTCCTCCGCCGGGTGGCGGCGGGTCTCTCCCTTAGAGATAGGGTGAGAAGCTCTGTCATCCGGGGGGAGCTCAAAGTAAAGCCGCTGCTCCTCCACATCGAGAGGAGCCAGATGAGGTGGTTCGGGCATCTGGTCAGGATGCCACCCGAATGCCTCCCTAGGGAGGTGTTTAGGGCACGTCTGACCGGCAGGAGACCACGGGGAAGACCCAGGACACGTTGTGAAGACTATGTCTCCTGGCTGGCCTGGGAACGCCTCGGGGTCCCCCGGGAGGAGCTGGACGAAGTGGCTGTGGAGAGGGAAGTCTGGGCTTCCCTGCTTAGGCTGCTGCCCCCGCGACCCGACCTCGGATAAGCGGAAGAAGATGGTGGATGGATGGATTTTCTAAAAAAAAAAAACACTTACAGTGTTGCCTTTAGGAGCAAGGATTCATGACGGATGGCAACAAAAGAGTCCAGAACATGTCAAAATGTCCGCCGATTCGACACCGAATCAGGAAGCGAACCGGAAGTGACCTAACTGGAAGTAATGTCCCGGAATAGAGGTTTTAATTTAGCAATTTTTAACAAACAAATACAAAAAATACACTTTGCAGCAAATTAAACCACCGCCAGTCATAATATCTTTCTATTATGCAATTTTATGAAAAAAAAAAAATAGAAAGAAATATGCAGACACAAGTATATTGAATATTTTTGCCCACTATAAGATCACCCGCAGTTTGAACAGTAACACTGTGTGTCAATATTTATTTGAGTGAATTTTTTTTGGCGTTTCACAGTTCGAGAATAACTGTCATGGAGCAAGGGAATTACGTAGCTAGTGTTAGCGTGGCGTCGGTGCGGCCGCCTTGTGTAATCGTGCGATACAGACAATGAAAACGATATATATTTGGTGGCCGATAGAGTTTTTGATACTGTCATTACACGGTGATAATGCATGTTGATGACACATAGCAGCTAACGTCCCTCCACAGTGCAAAGCCACATCTAAGTCAACATTCTTTGCCTCCGTGGTGACAAAGTAACTAAGTTCAAGTACTATTATCACTGGAGGATGAGAATAGTTAAATATGCTACACACCGTAGCAGAATATGCTCACTGCTAAGTAAGGCTGTCGAGTTTAAACAAAGGTGGACGCACCAACATATAACGTTGATTTTCTATCAATATTTTTTTATTACCAAAAATATTTTGTAGTTTTAGTTATTGTTTACAAAATAAATAAGTATTTGGACACACAAGGGCTTAATATAACATTCTCCCTAAATACTACCCTTCAAAATAAAGGTTAAGGCATTGCTTGTTGACCTGAGGAAACATTTACAAAAATAATAAATAAAAAAAAGCCAATAGATTGAACTAACAAGTTAAGTTAACATCAGTTAGCTGAATAACATTTCCTCTAAATACTACCCTTCAAAATAAAGGTTAAGGCATTGCTTGTTGACCTGAGGGGGGGAAAAAAAAAGAAAGAAAAAAAAAAAAAAGAAGCCAATAGATTGAACTAACAAGTTAAAGTCAGTCAGCCGAATGACATTTCCTTTAAATACTACCCTTCAAAATAAAGGTTAAGGTATTGCTTGTTGACCTGAGGAAAAACGAAAACGAAAAAAAGAAGCCAAGAGATTGAACTAACAAGTTAAGTTAACATCAGTCAGCCGAATAACATTTCCTCTAAATACTACCCTTCAAAATAAAAGTTAAGGCATTGCTCGCTGACTCGGAAAAAACAAAACAATAAAAAAATAATAACTACTCCCCTAACAGCATTTTTCTCACTAAGATTGTTTTCAGCATTTTGTTTTTGCTGCAATTGTTATTATTTTTGGCCACTCTAACATTACAGTTTGAACAGTAACACTGTGTTTGAATATTCAATGAAGTGATTCTTTGGCGTACCACTCGACAGAGCCCGATTACCACTAGTGGTGCACGTACCACAGTTTGAGACTCCCTGTCATGTGATTGCTGTTATTTGATTGTTTTTCATTTGCAGTTTGATTGATGTTTGTGTGGTTTGTTTTTTTTTTTCATCATTTTTCTGTGTTATGGTACGTATGAAGTAGGGTTGTACGGTATACCGGTACTAGTATAGTATCACGGTACTAATGAATCAAAAACGCTACTATACTCTGTTTGAAAAGTACCAGTTCCCGGGTAAGACGTCACGATTTTACGTGGTTTTACGAGCAAAGGAGCATGTTGGGCAGCGCACACACACAGAGTACTTACAAGCAGACACGGGGTGTAGACAGAAAAGGGGGAACGGACGCATTTTGGTGTCAAAAGTAAAGATAAAGGTGAAGTTATAACACAGTCTGCAGTGTTGTAGCCACTTCTAAATCACAAATCCTGGTCTCCATGGCGACAAATAGTAGTTTCTTATAAGTAGCATTATCACTGGAGGACGAGGAATAGCTAAACATGCTTCACTACACACAGTAGGATGATACAATAGCTCACCGGTGTCACAATGTAAACAAACGTCATGGGTGGATCTACACCTGACATCCACTGTAATGATACCAAGTACAAGAGCGTATCTGTCGATACTACTATGATTACATCGATATTTTTTCCTTTTTTTTTAGATTTATATAATGTTTATAAAGTCAGTAAATTTGTCCCTGGACACATGAGGACTTTGAATATGACCAATGTATGATCCTGAAACTACTTGGTATCGGATCGATACCTAAATGTGTGGTATCATCCAAAACTAATGTAAAGTATCAAAGAAGAGAAGAACAAGTGATTATTACATTTGAACAGAAGTGTAGATAGAACACGAATAAGCAGATATTAACAGCAAATGAACAAGTAAATTAATAATTATTTTTTACAGTTTGTCCCTCATAATGTGTACAAAATAATAGGTGCATAAATGACACAATATGTTACTGCATAAGTCAGCAGACTAATTAGGAGCCTTTGTTTGTTTACTTACTACTACTATTTTATTTACTACACTATTTTATTTAAGGACTAAATTACAATAACAAAATTATAATAATAAATAATAATAATAATAATAATAAATAAATAAAAATAATAAATAATATTAATGCTAATTATAATAATAAATAATAAATAAATAATAATAATAATAATAATAAAATAAAATAATAATGATAATAATAAATAATAAATAATACATAATGCATAGTACATAATAAATAATGAATAATAAATAAATATTATTATTAATAATAATAAATAATTATACAATTACAATAATAAACATATGTTTAATGTGCCGTAAGATTTTTTGTTCAAATAAAGCCAATTATCAAATTTTTTTGTGGTCCCCTTTATTTACAAAAGTATCAAAATACATTTTGGTACCGGTACCAAATTATTGGTATGATGACAATTCTAATATGAAGTGAAAGAAGCAAACACGAGCAATTATTGATTGTTTATTGGTGTTGCATGAGAAGTGACATACAAACAAAGTCATTCAGTGGAGTGAGGCGGAATATTCTGTCGGAACCTGGATGTCATCTGCAACATTTCCACTCAAGAAACACTTCATCCGCAGCACTTGAGTGGGAGTAATGAGGATTTATCCATCGCCGATTTGTTCACATTCATCAACGTAACGCCGGGCCAAGCGGTGGGCGTGACGAGTGCGCCTCAAAACGCTTCCAAGGTAAAGAGGGATGGAAAATATCGTATCCGCAGGAAAGAAAGAGAAGCGGCACAACATTTCGGCAGTCGCTTGGCAACGTGTTCAAACTTTGTCGGCCTTGACGGACATTTGACATGTCTGACTACAGAATGTTTTCCCCCCCCATCCGTCTTCGCACAAAATCCTCCAAAATCAATTCATATTTCATCTTTTGTAACTAGTAAATACTCCTATGGATCAGGGATGTCCAAAATGAAAGGTGTGGGGGGCCACTTTGGCACTTTTTGTACATGAAATATGCGCAAACTAATACAATCAACGCTAACATCTGAACATACCGTCCACATTCTGGCTTTGGGAACAAAGCAAATTATCATTTTATTTTGACATGTTTGAGAGCTGAAGATCCTGGCCAGATGAAGCCATCAGGACCACATTATCTGCAAAAAGAAGAGACATAATCCTGCAGCCACCAAACCAATTACCCTGGGTCTTCCCCGTGGCCTCCTACCGGTCAGACGTGCACCAAAACACCTTCCTAGGGAGGCGTCCGGGTGGCATCCTGACCAGATGCCCGAACCACCTCATCTGGCTCCTCTCCATGTGGAGAGGCAGCGACTTTACTTTGAGCTCCCCCCGGATGACAGAGCTTCTCACCCTAACTCTAAGGGAAAGCCCCGCCACCCGGCGCAGGAAACTCATTTGGGCCGCTTGTACCCGTGATCTTGTACTTTCGGTCATAACCCAAAGCTCATGACCATAGGTGAGGATGGGAACGTAAATCGGCCGGTAAATTGAGAGCTTTGCCTTCCGTCCCAGCTCCTTCTTCACCACAACGGACTGATACAGCGTCCGCATTACTGAAGACACCGCACCGATCCGCCTGTCGATCTCATGATCCAATCTTCCCCCACTCTTGAACTAGACTCCGAGGTACTTGAACTCCTCCACTTGGGGCAATATCTCCTCCCCAACCCGGAGATGGCACTCCACCCTTTTCTGGGCGAGAACCATGGACTCGGACTTGGAGGTGCTGATTCCCATCCCAGTTGCTTCACACTCGGCTGCGAACCGATCCAGTGAGAGCTGAAGATCCTGGCCAGATGAAGCCATCAGGACCACATCATCTGCAAAAAGCAGAGATCAAATCCTGCAGCCTCCAAATCAGATCCCCTCAACGCCCTGACTGCGCCTAGAAATTCTGTCCATAAAAGTTATGAACAGAATGGGTGACAAAGGGCAGCCTTGGCGGAGTCCAACCCTCTTTGGAAACGTGTCCGACTTACTGCCGGCAATGCAGACCAAGCTCTGACACTGATCGTACAGGGAGCGGACTGCTACAATCAGACAGTCCGATACCCCATACTCTCTGAGCACTCCCCACAGGACTTCCCGAGGGACACGGTCGAATGCCTGCTCCAAGTCCACAAAGCACATGTAGACTGGTTGGGCAAACTCCCATGCACCCTCAAGGACCCTGCCAAGAGTATAGAGCTGGTCCACAGTTCCACGACCAGGACGAAACCGCACTGTTCCTCCTGAATCCGAGGTTCGACTATCCGGCGTAGCCTCCTCTCCAGTACACCTGAATAGACCTTACCTGTCCATTAAAGTTATGAACAGAATCGGTGACAAAGGGCAGCCTTGGCGGAGTCCAAACCTCACTGGAAACGTGTCCGACTTACTGCCGGCAATGCGGACCAAGCTCTGACACTGATTGTACAGGGAGCGGACAGCCACAATTAGACAGTCCGATACCATATACTCTCTGAGCACTCCCCACAGGACTTCCTGAGGGACACGGTCGAATGCCTTCTCCAAGTCCACAAAGCACATGTAGACTGGTTGGGCAAACTCCCATGTACCCTCAAGGACCCTGCCGAGAGTATAGAGCTGGTCCACAGTTCCACGACCAGGACGAAACCGCACTGTTCCTCCTGAATCCGAGGTTCGACTATCCGGCGTAGCCTCGTCTCCAGTACACCTGAATAGACCTTACCTGTCCCTAAAAGTTATGAACGGAATCGGTGACAAAGGGCAGCCTTGGCAGAGTCCAACCCTCACTGGAAACCTGTCCGACTTACTGCCGGCAATGCGGACCAAGCTCTGACAATGATTGTACAGGGAGCGGACAGCCACAATTAGACAGTCCGATACCATATACTCTCTGAGCACTCCCCACAGGACTTCCTGAGGGACACGGTCGAATGCCTTCTCCAAGTCAACAAAGCACATGTAGACTGGTTGGGCAAACTCCCATGTACCCTCAAGGACCCTGCCGAGAGTATAGAGCTGGTCCACAGTTCCACGACCAGGACGAAACCGCACTGTTCCTCCTGAATCCGAGGTTCGACTATCTGGCGTAGCCTCCTCTCCAGTACACCTGAATAGACCTTACCTGTCCATTAAAGTTATGAACAGAATCGGTGACAAAGGGCAGCCTTGGCAGAGTCCAACCCTCACTGGAAACGTGTCCGACTTACTGCCAGCAATGCGGACCAAGCTCTGACACTGATCGTACAGGGAGCGGACCCCCACAATTAGACAGTCCGATACCCCATACTCTGAGCACTCCCCACAGGACGTCCTGAGGGACACGGTCGAATGCCTTCTCCAAGTCAACAAAGCACATGTAGACTGGTTGGGCAAACTCCCATGCACCCTCAAGGACCCTGCTGAGACTATGGAGCTGGTCCACAGTTTCACGGCCAGGACGAAAACCGCACTGTTCCTCCTGAATCCGAGGTTCGACTATCCGGCGTGGCCTCCTCTCCAGTACACCTGAATAGACCTTACCGGGAAGGCTGAGGAGTGTGATCCCACAATAGTTGGATCTGGAGAAATCACTGCACGTAAGCGATGATATTACGGACCTTCGATCCCTCAGGCGGTACTGCATCAAAAAGTGACATCCATGTGTAAAGGATATCACCACATGGGCTCAGGAACACTTCAGAAAACCACTGTCAGTAACTACAGTTGGTCGCTATATCTGTAAGTGCAAGTTAAAACTCTACTATGCAAAGCCAACGCCATTTATCAACAACACCCAGAAACGCTTCGCTGGGCCTGAGCTCATCAAAGATGGACTGATGCAAAGTGGAAAAGTGTTCTGTGGTCTGACGAGTCCACATATCAAATTGTTTTTGGAAACTGTGGACCAACAAGGAAAAGAACCATCCGGACTGTTCTAGGGTCAAAGCCAGCATGTGTGATGGTATGGGGGTGTATTAGTGCCCAAGGCATGGGTAACTTATACATCTGTGAAGGCACCATTATTGCCCCGGTGCCAACTTTGCAATGTGTTGCTGCCAATTGAATATAAGTTGAAAATTATTTTCAAATCATTGTATTCTGTTTTTATTTACCATTTACACAACGTGACAACTTCACTGCTTTTGGGTTTTGTGTGACAGGACACATGGAAATCAGTCAAGACCATATACTATATAACAGGCATATACCACTACATTGTTTTGGGGGCCACATTTCCAGAACGCGAAGGGCCGGACTTCTCCCTTTACGATCAGTCTTATTTTTTTGTCCCTGTTCTAAAAAGTACTTTTAAAAAGTAATTAATTATAGTTACTCGTTATGTTACCAAAAAAGTAATTGAATTACTAAAGAATTACTCTTTAATACATGTAATTAATTACGAGGGAAAGTAATTTATACGTTACTTAACAAAATCTTTAAGTATTTGGTGTATGCATTAGAGAAATGTTAAATATTAGAAGCACAGTGTGCGGAGTCTGCGTTTTTAAAAGGCGGGGCCTGTTGCCTAGTGACACGTGACGTCATCAAGGGCTTCAACGGAGCTGTGTTTTTAGCTTTAGCGGTTTTGAATCTTTTCACCGGATTGTGTTACCTCTGCTTAGTAAAGAGATTGAATGTGCTTCCATGGCGGTCATATCTTCTTGTCAACAAACGGGATATTGTTTGGATGGCAAGTTTGTCACTTGAATTATCGATTTGTTGTCCATTATTCCCATCGTGTACGCGTGCGTGTTGTTGTTGTCTGCTGTTTCACAGTGGGATGGTGCCTCTTCCTGTTTGATATCAAGTTAATTTTAGTGCGATACTGCTTGTTCCTTTCACAAGTAAAAAGATCATTCCTGTATTAAACTTGCTGCACTTCTCACGATGTCTGGTTGTCAACAAAACCACATCAAAATTAGCGTGCCACGTTAACATCACGCTGTTAGATTACTCGTTACTAGTAAACACTGTTTCTTATATCACAAAGTACCAGCGTCCTCTACAGTAGACATTTGATTTTGGCATATTTAACGTTGCAAGAGGGCTCGCCTGTTTTTACGGTCCTTTCTGCACACAAGTTGGTCAAAGACTGCCACGGACGACCAGGACTGCGGAGAAGATCATCGGTGTCCACCTAACCCCCATCCAGAACTTATTCCGGTCCAGGGTCAGGAAACAGGCAGGTAGCATCAATTCAGAACCCTCGAACCCTGATCACAAACTGTTCAAACTCCTCCCCTCAGCAGGCCTTACAAACCACAGAAGAAGAACAGTTTCTTCCCTCAGGATATCAATCTGATGAACTCTGTGACATAACTCATCTGTCACTGTGTATACTAAGTCGTGCTCACATCATCATCATCCCTTTTCTCTCTTCACCACTGCACTCTTATTTATCAGCCGTGCACATATGAGTTATTCCAGTACTTGTTTATAATTTTAATTAATATTTATTGTATTGAGCAGGAGAGCACAGTCTACCAAGTGATATACATTTTGTGTTAAATACTTGGCCAATAAGGATGACTCTGATTCCCATCGCTATGATCTCAAATGTTTTTAAGACTCTTCTGCAAAAATGTGGGTCTCCTACAAGTTCTTAAGAATTGAACTCACTAACCACGAGTCGAATAGTCCAAATTATGAACAGGAGAGGACGTAAGGTGGAACCTTGAGGAACACCACCAGTCGAATACTCCAAATGATGATCAATAGAGGACCTAAGGTGGAACTTTGAGGAACACCACCAGTTGAATAGTCCAAATGATGAACAAGAGAGGACCTAAGGTGGAACCTTGAGGAACACCACCAGTTGAATAGTCCAAATGATGATCAAGAGAGGACCTAAAGAGGAACCTTGAAGAATACCACCAGTTGAATAGTTCAAATGATGAACAAGAGAGGACCTAAGGTGGAACCTTGAGGAACACCACCAGTCGAATAGTCCAAATGATGAACAGGAGAGGACCAACGGTGGAACCTTGAGGAACACCACCAGTCAAATATTCCAAATGATGAACAAGAGAGGACCTAAGGTGGAACTTTGAGGAACACCACCAGGTGAATAGTCCAAATGATGAACAAGAGAGGACCTAAGGCTGAATTTGAGGAACACCACCAGTTGAATAGTCCATTTATGAACAAGAGAGGACCTAAGGTGGAACCTTGAGAAACGCCACCAGTTGAATTATTCAAATAATGAACACGAGCGGACCTATGTTGGAACCTTGAGGAACACCACCAGTCGAATAATCCAAATGATGAACAAGAGAGGACCTAAGGAGGAACCTTGAAGAATACCACCAGTTGAATAGTTCAAATGATGAACAAGAGAGGACCTAAGGAGGAACCTTGAAGAACACCACCAGTCGAATAGTCCAAATGATGAACAAGAGAGGACCTAAAGAGGAACCTTGAAGAATACCACCAGTTGAATAGTTCAAATGATGAACAAGAGAGGACCTAAGGTGGAACCTTGAGGAACACCACCAGTCGAATAGTCCAAATGATGAACAGGAGAGGACCAACGGTGGAACCTTGAGGAACACCACCAGTCAAATATTCCAAATGATGATCAAGAGAGGACCTACGGTGGAAGTTTGAGGAACACCACCAGTCGAATAATCCAAATGATGAACAAGAGAGGACCTAAGGTGGAACCTTGAGGAACACCACCAGTCGAATAGTCCAAATGATGAACAAGAGAGGACCTAAAGAGGAACCTTGAAGAATACCACCAGTTGAATAGTTCAAATGATGAACAAGAGAGGACCTAAGGAGGAACCTTGAAGAACACCACCAGTCGAATAGTCCAAATGATGAACAGGAGAGGACCAACGGTGGAACCTTGAGGAACACCACCAGTCAAATATTCCAAATGATGATCAAGAGAGGACCTACGGTGGAAGTTTGAGGAACACCACCAGTCGAATAATCCAAATGATGAACAAGAGAGGACCTAAGGTGGAACCTTGAGGAACACCACCAGTCGAATAGTCCAAATGATGAACAAGAGAGGACCTAAAGAGGAACCTTGAAGAATACCACCAGTTGAATAGTTCAAATGATGAACAAGAGAGGACCTAAGGAGGAACCTTGAAGAACACCACCAGTCGAATAGTCCAAATGATGAACAGGAGAGGACCAACGGTGGAACCTTGAGGAACACCACCAGTCAAATATTCCAAATGATGATCAAGAGAGGACCTACGGTGGAAGTTTGAGGAACACCACCAGCCGAATAATCCAAATGATGAACAAGAGAGGACCTAAGGTGGAACCTTGAGGAACACCACCAGTCGAATATTCCAAATGATGAACAAGAGAGGACCTAAAGAGGAACCTTGAAGAATACCACCAGTTGAATAGTTCAAATGATGAACAGGAGAGGACCTAAGGAGGAACCTTGAAGAACACCACCAGTCGAATAGTCCAAATGATGAACAAGAGAGGACCTAAAGAGGAACCTTGAAGAATACTACCAGTTGAATAGTTCAAATGATGAACAAGAGAGGACCTAAGGTGGAACCTTGAGGAACACCACCAGTCGAATAGTCCAAATGATGAACAGGAGAGGACCAACGGTGGAACCTTGAGGAACACCACCAGTCAAATATTCCAAATGATGAACAAGAGAGGACCTAAGGTGGAACTTTGAGGAACACCACCAGGTGAATAGTCCAAATGATGAACAAGAGAGGACCTAAGGCTGAACCTTGAGGAACACCACCAGTTGAATAGTCCATTTATGAACAAGAGAGGACCTAAGGTGGAACCTTGAGAAACGCCACCAGTTGAATTATTCAAATAATGAACACGAGCGGACCTATGTTGGAACCTTGAGGAACACCACCAGTTGTATAGTCCAAATGATGATCAAGAGAGGATCTAAGGTGGAACCTTGAGGAACACCACCAGTTGTATAGTCCAAATGATGATCAAGAGTGGATCTAAGGTGGAACCTTGAGGAACACCACTAGGAAAAGTAAAGAAGTTGAACAAATGACTGCATGTTAAGTAAATGTATATCAACACCTTACTGACATAAATTACATTATGGAAAAAGGAGAGGATTTAAAGGGGTGCCTTGAGGAACGCCTCAGTCATGTAAATCACAAGTTTGAACCCCAGTGTGCTAAGTTTGCCAGCAAGGTTCAAAAGTCCGCTAATGTGGTGGTCTAAATTCTTCTACACAACAGGAGCACTCTGGTCTTTTTAGTAAGTTGCTGCAAAAATGTTTGACTCCCAAGTTTACTTCAGTTGAATATGTCCGGTCGTCGGCCATTTTGGTTTCGTAGTCCTAATTTTAGGGGCAATGGGGCCAGCTTGATTTTTTTGTGCAAAGTTCTAATCTGGGAGGTGTTTTTCGAAAAACATGGGCTGCAGGCTGCACTTTGGACATCCCTGCTTTAGATAAACATCCCTCCACACATTTTTGACATTCATTGTTCCCGTCAGCCGCTTGGACAAAATGGGGGAAATATTTCTGATCTCTAAAGGACGACCACCGCTCAAAAACCGGTCATGGAAAAGGTAAACAATGGTCCATCTTGAGAGACCCCCAATGAGCTCTCAGGCTCGGGTAATCATAACAGGAAATGCAAAGTGGACATTTCTCTGCTGCTGCAGTGAAGATACTCAAGTGCCTCGTCGAGTGCCTCTGAAAACGTGTCTCCCATTTTCCACTCGGGAGAGGTTGGTTTTCTTCTATTCAGGCAAGTCTGACTCTTTCCTTTGCTTTGATCGCTAATTTGTACCAAGCGGTCAGCGTCAGAGGTAACTGCTGCATCGAACGAGTCTCTGGAAGGCCTTCTTGAAGTCCTCGTTAAAGATGGTGTAGATGAGCGGGTTGATGAGCGAGTTGAGGTAGCCCAGCCACGTGAGGAAGTTCGCCGTCTCCACCGACGTGCTGCACGAGCCACACGTGTTGACGATCACCTCCTGGACGAAAAAGGGCAACCAGCAGATGACAAAAGCGCCGATGATCAAGCCCAGCGTGGAGGCGGCCTTGCGTTCCCGTGAGCCCGAGATCCGCGGTCCTTGGGAGAGCTGGCTCCGCCGTGACTCACTGCGAGATTCGTGCCGGCGGGACTTGCAGTGGAACTTCTTCACCGAAATCCGCGCCCGTTCACGCGGGGGCTCTTCGGTGGAAGGGTCGGAGAAAGATTTATCTTGCGGGCTGACGGGCTCCGGGCTCTGAGGCCCTGTGTCCATATCTGCGGCGGGGTAGGACGACGGGATCATGCTGCCGTTGGTCATGCAGGACTGGCGGCTTGCCCTGCTGGCCTCCCGGCGCATGTACAGAGTTTGAGCCGCCCGGTAGATCTTATAGTAGAGGATGAGGATGAGCAGGAGCGGGATGTAGAAGGCCCCGAAGGTGGAGTAGAGGGTGAAGGCCATGTGATGGTGGAGGATGATGCACTGGTCCTTCTCTTCTGCATCCCCGCTGTAGTGGCGCCACAGGAGAGGAGGAAGCGAGATGAGGATGGACAAGAGCCACACCACCGCCACCATTGCCCCCGCTCGGGCCCCTGTGCGTTTGCGCGAGTACTCCACCGCGTCGGTGATGGCCCGGTAGCGGTCTATGGCAATGGCGGCCAAGTGGAGGATGGAGCAGGTGCAGCATGTGATGTCCACGCTCAACCAGAGGGTGCACAGCGCCTGGCCCATCAGCCAGCTTTCCTTCTGGATGTAGACAATGCTGAAGGGCATGACCAGCACGGCCACCAGAAGGTCCGTCACCGCCAAGGAGCAGATGAGGTAGTTGGCCGGGTGATGCAGCTTGCGCGTGACAGCGATGGCGGTGATCACCAAGCAGTTGAGGAACGTGGTGACCACGGCCAGGACAGAGAGCGTGACTGAGAGAAGGATCTTCTTGGGAGGGTGCTTGGCGGTCTCCGCTGCCTCGTAACCACCGGTGCTTGTCGCGAACACGCCCTCTGTGTAGTTGGCAAAATCCATTCTGAAAGCAAACCAGCAAGAAATTATTGGACATTGTACGGAAGTATGCATTGTTTTGACCGCTCACTTCTTGCAGAGTTGGCAGGATTACACAAAATCAATCACTCAATCAAGGTTTGTTTGTATAGCACCTTACAACAAAACAATGGTGCACAAAGTGCCTTACAGGAACAAAGGGTTCAAAGCAAGTAAAACCAGGCATATTAAAACAGTAATAAGAAATACTTGTAGCAATTGTTTGTTAAAAGCCAATTTTTCACAGCAGGAGCGAGAGTTGGGGAGCTAAAGCTGGGTGCACCATGATGTGCATCAGGGTTGGGGTGCTAAAGCTGGGTGCACCATGATGTACATCAGGGTTGGGGTGCTAAAGCTGGGTGCACCATGACGTGCATCAGGGTAGGGGTGCCAAAGCTGGGTGCACCATGACGTGCATCAGGTTTAGGGTACTAAAGCTGGGTGCACCATGACGTGCATCAGGGTAGGGGTGCCAAAGCTGGGTGAACCATGTCATGCATCAGGGTTAGGGTGCGAAAGCTGGGTGCACTATGACGTGCATCAGGGTTGGGGTGCCAAAGCTGTGTGCATCATGACGTAAATCAGGGTTGGGGTGTTAAAGCTGGGTGCTCTATGACGTGCATCAGGGTTGGGGTGCTAAAGCTGTGTGCATCGTGACGTAAATCAGGGTTGGGGTGCTAAAGCTGGGTGCACTATGACGTACATCAGGGTTGGGGTGCTAAAGCTGGGGCGGCACATGAGGACTGCATGGTCCAATGTGTTAAAGGCAGCTGTGAGATCCAAAAGGACTGGCACAACAGCATTTTTGGCGTCAAGACCCATAAGAATGTCATTTTGGACTTTTAATCTTGATTGAAACTTGCCAGCAACATCATTGAGGGACAGATGTGGCTGAAGTTGTGTGAGGTCAAGTTTTTCCATGGTCTTGGACAGAAAAGGGAGATGTGATATTGGACGGAAGTTGGATAGAATGGATGGGTCTAGGTTGTGCTTTTTTAGAAGTGGTCTGACTACAGCATGCTTCAGGGCAGTGGGGACAGTACCCAGCTTGAAGCAGCTGTTCATAAGGAGAACAAGGCCTGGACCAATGGTGCCCAAAACCTCCAGCATTATTTTAGCTGGTATAATATCCAGAGGACAGCAAGTGTGGTTTAATTTTTGGGCTGATTTTTTTAAGACCAGAAATGGAAAGTTCTCCAAAATGTGCTGTAGAGGAGGACCAACTAGGGTCGTAGTTGGAACCTTTGGGATGGATTGCCTGACAGACTGGACCTTATTAATGGAAAACTGTTGAAATGCATCACATTTCACAGCAGTGGTAGAGGTAATAACAGAGTTGATAATGTTAAATAGAACTCTGGGGCGATAATGTTCGATATATATTCAGTTTTTGCTTCTTTCACAGTTGTCTGATATGTGTCCCTCAACATGCCCAAAGACACATGAAGTCCATCTTTCTTCCATTTGCACTCAGTCTGCCTGCACCGACGTCTCACGGCCCACCGGAATTATTTTAGCCACGGCTTAGGAGCAGATTTGGTGACTTTGTCCCTGAAAGGAGCAACAGAGTCCAAGATCTGAGAGGAGATGAAACCTTCACGGCGTATGACAGGTCCTGGGTCAGTTTCTTGGCCAGCAGCAGCAAAACCAGTGGCTGTTGAGGAGGGGATGATCCGGTGACGGCAGGAAGGAACATGCTTGGTTGGATGTGGAGGTGCTAGCACAGACCTGGGCAAATTAAGGCCCAGGTCTTTTTTTAGTTCTATAAAATGGAAAGTGTAGCTGCCATTATGATGTGCAGTGATGTTTTCTAATGACCCTAAGTCTTGAACTATACAAAGTACTTCAATGGTTGGAATCTGTGCTTTTGTATGATATACTAGTTACTATGGTAATCTAATTAGTTACTCCATTTATCCATCCATACATCTTCTTCCGCTTATCCGAGGTCGGGTCGCGGGGGCAGGAGTCTAAGCAGGGAAGCCCAGACTTTCCTCTCCCCAGCCACTTCGTCCAGCTCTTCCCGGGGAATCCCGAGGCATTCCCAGGCCAGCCGGGAGACATAGTCTACCCAATGTGTCCTGGGTCTTCCCCGTGGCCTCCTACCAGTCAGACGTGCCCTAAACACCTCCCTAGGGAGACGTTCGGGTGGCATCCTGACCAGATGCCCGAACCACCCATCTGGCTCCTCTCGATGTGGAGCAGCAGCGGCTTTACTTTGAGCTCCCCCCCTGATGGCAGAGCTTCTCACCCTATCTCTAAGGGAGAGCCCCACCACCCGGCGGAGGAAACTCATTTCGGCCGCTTGTACCCGTGATCTTGTCCTTTCAGTCATAACCCAAAGCTCATGACCATAGGTGAGGATGGGAACGTAGATCGACCGGTAAATTGAGAGCTTTGCCTTCCGGCTCAGCTCCTTCTTCACCACAACGGATCAATACAGTGTCCGCATTACTGAAGACGCCGCACTGATCCGCCTGTCGATCTCACAATCCACTTTTCCCTCACTCGTGAGCAAGACTCTGAGGTACTTGACATCCTCCACTTGGGGCAAGATCTCCTCCCCAACCCGGAGATGGCACTCCACTCTTTTCCGTGCGAGAACCATGGACTCGGACTTGGAGGTTACTATCGTCATCTAATTAGTTACTATGGTCATCTAATTAGCTACTATGGTCATCTATGTCACAGCAGCTCAGACGAGGTACCAAGCAGTGTGGGTGGGGAGCGTTTCCACAGTGTTTCCAGAGCCTGAAATGCTGGTGTCAGGGACAGACGCTGAAGGAGATTTTTACAACAAAGTTCTAAAACTTAGTGATGTATCAGATGTATCAGATAGTAGGTGGGTTTTTTCATTTGTTTGCGTTCATATTTCGCTGTGTTTATAGCATTTTTGTTGCGTTTCGCCTGATAGTTCATACGTTGTCAATATTCAGTGTTTTATCGTTCATAGTTAATATTGTAAATCCCACATTCTTTGTTTTCATGTACATTCAGGGTGTCTCATTCAGTTAAAAACATGCATAATTCCATTCCGTTTTTTTTAAAGGGGAACATTATCACAATTTCAGAAGGGTTAAAACCATTAAAAATCAGTTCCCAGTGGCTTATTTTATTTTTCCAAGTTTTTTTCAAAATTTTACCCATCACGCAATATCCCTAAAAAAAGCTTCAAAGTGCCTGATTTTAACCATCGTTATATACACCCGTCCATTTTCCTGTGACGTCACATAGTGATGCCAACACAAACAAACATGGCGCATAGAACAGCAAGCTATAGCGACATTAGCTCGGATTCAGACTCGGATTTCAGCGGCTTAAGCGATTCAACAGATTACGCATGTATTGAAACGGATGGTTGTAGTGTGGAGGCAGGTAGCGAAAACGAAATTGAAGAAGAAACTGAAGCTATTGAGCCATATCGGTTTGAACCGTATGCAAGCGAAACCGACGAAAACGACACGACAGCCAGCGACACGGGAGAAAGCGAGGACCAATTTGGCGATCGCCTTCTAACCAACGATTGGTATGTGTTTGTTTGGCATTAAAGGAAACTAACAACTATGAACTAGGTTTACAGCATATGAAATACATTTGGCAACAACATGCACTTTGAGAGTGCAGACAGCCCAGTTTTCATCAATTAATATATTCTGTAGACATACTCTCTTTTCCTGAAAGCTGATCTGTCCAGTATTCATTATATTCTTTTAATTACGTTGTATTATATTCAGTTATTTCTGGTGTTTTATGATATAAATTGATTATGTTGTTATATATTCATTATGTTTTATTATATAGATTACTGTCCAATCATGATACATAAAAAATAATTAAAATGTAATCCTAAAAATACTTTATGTATGCTTTTATTTTAAAACCGTTTTTATCTTTATAATTTCTTATGTTTTTACATATCTAATGTCCAGTCTCGTTACTACGTACATTCAATATATTTTGATAAATATAATCCACCCATCCATCCATTTTCTACCGCTTGTCCCTTTTTGGGGTAATACATAATAAATGCTTAAAATTTTAATTTTAAAAATCTTTATAATAATGTTTTTTTGGGTTGTTTTTTGGGTCGCGGGGGCAGCAGCCTAAGCAGGGAAGCCCAGACTTCCCTCTCCCCAGCCACTTCGTCCAGCTCTTCCTGTGGGACCCCGAGGCGTTCCCAGGCTAGCCGGGAGACATAGTCTTCCCAACGTGTCCTGGGTCTTCCCCGCGGCCTCCTACCGGTCGGACGTGCCCTAAACACCTCCCTAGGGAGGCGTTCAGGTGGCATCCTGACCAGATGCCCGAACCACCTCATCTGGCTCCTCTCGATGCGGAGGAGCAGTGGCTTTACTTTGAGCTCCTCCCGGATGGCAGAGCTTCTCACCCTATCTCTAAGGGAGAGCCCGGCCACCCGGCGGAGGAAACTCATTTCGGCCGTTTGTACCCGTGAAACCATCCAGGTTTACAGCATATGAAATACATTTGGCAACAACATGCACTTTGAGAGTGCAGACAGCCCAGTTTTCATCAATTAATATATTCTGTAGACATACCCTCATCCGCTCTCTTTTCCTGAAAGCTGATCTGTCCAGTTTTGGAGTTGATGTCAGCAGGCCAGGGAAGCTAGGGTCGATATTCTTCTCTTGATCATCTTCGGTGGCATAAGGGACGGTGTGAGCCAAGACATCCAGGGGGTTTAGCTCGCTCGTCTGCGGGAACAAACTGCCGCCATTGCTTGCCGTGCTACCGAGGTCCTTTTTCCCTGAATTGCTCACACACTCCGGCAGATTCAATGGGGGTCTGGCGGCAGATTTCTTTGACTTTATGGTTGGAAATGCATCTGCTTTGAGTGTCGCAGGATATCCACACATTCTTGCCATCTCTGTCGTAGCATAGCTTTCGTCGGTAAAGTGTGCGGAACAAACGTCCAATTTCTTGCCACTTTGGCATCTTTGGGCCACTGGTGCAACTTGAATCCGTCCCTGTTCGTGTTGTTACACCCTCCGACAACACACCGACGAGGCATGATGTCTCCAAGGTACGGAAAACAGTCGAAAAAACGGAAAAATAACAGAGCTGATTTGACTCGGTGTATGAGAAAATGGCGGATTGCTTCCCGATGTGACGTCACGTTGTGACGTCATCGCTCCGAGAGCAAATAATAGAAAGGCGTTTAATTCGCCAAAATTCACCCATTTAGAGTTCGGAAATCGGTTAAAAAAATATATGGTCTTTTTGAGAATCAGCACCTCCAAGTCCGAGTCCATGGTTCTCGCCCGGAAAAGGGTGGAGTGCCATCTCCGGGTTGGGGAGGAGATCTTGCCCCAAGTGGAGGAGTTCAAGTACCTCGGAGTCTTGTTCACGAGTGAGGGAAAAGTGGATTGTGAGATCGACAGGCGGATCGGTGAGACGATGTATCGATCCGTTGTGGTGAAGAAGGAGCTGAGCCGGAAGGCAAAGCTCTCAATTTACCGGTCGATCTACGTTCCCATCCTCACCTATGGTCATGAGCTTTGGGTTATGACCGAAAGGACAAGATCACGGGTACAAGCGGCCGAAATGAGTTTCCTCCGCCGGGTGGCCGGGCTCTCCCTTAGAGATAGGGTGAGAAGCTCTGCCATCCGGGGGGAGCTCAAAGTAAAGCCGCTGCTCCTCCGCATCGAGAGGAGCCAGATGAGGTGGTTCGGGCATCTGGTCAGGATGCCACCCGAACGCCTCCCTCGGGAGGTGTTTAGGGCACGTCCGACCGGTAGGAGGCCGCGGGGAAGACCCAGGACACGTTGGGAAGACTATGTCTCCCGGCTAGCCTGGGAACGCCTCGGGGTCCCACAGGAAGAGCTGGACGAAGTGGCTGGGGAGAGGGAAGTCTGGGCTTCCCTGCTTAGGCTGCTGCCCCCGCGACCCGACCTCGGATAAGCGGAAGAAGATGGATGGATGGATGGTCTTTTTTCTGCAACATCAAGGTATATATTGACGCTTACATAGGTCTGGTGATAAAGTTCCCCTTTAAGGGCGGTCTGTCATAACCTTTTTAGCTTACAATCAGACGTTATTGTGAGGTTTTTGTATTAGTGTTCCTACTGCACATAATTAATTGCCCAGGCCTGTGCTAGAGCCTCAAAGCAGATGAGTGAGTGATGGGAATATCAGGAACGTCAATATCAGGGGACGGCGTAGAAGGTGGGGTTCCTGGAGGTTCCTGGAGTCTTCTACCAACCTCGTCACGTCCGTTGTGTCCTTGAGCAAGACCCTTCACCTTTGCCCCTGATGGGTGGTGGTTAGGGCCTTGCATGGCAGCTCCCGCCATCAGTGTGTGAATGCAGGGCCGGCCCGTGGCATAGGCCGTATAGGCAAATGCTAAGGGCGCCGTCCATCAGGGGGCGCCACGCCAGTGCCACAAATGTTGGAGAAAAAAAAAAAAAGTTTGTACTATTATTTCTAAATACAAAAAAATAATCCCACGTTAATTAAAATACAAAGTAAAGCCTATTTAATAGAAATATTATTTGTTACAACATTACGCCCCCTCCCTTCCCGTATCATGACTCTTTTTGGACGTCACCACATCAAAAAATCAACACAAGATGTCAAAACGGCCAAAACTGTCAAGTGCCCAGGGAAGAAAAAAGAGAAAAGAAGAGGAGTAGAAACGAGAAAAGACAGAGGTAGCAGGTAGGTAACGTTAGCCTACATGAAATCATTTGTCTGTTAAAGAATGTGATAGTAACCTGGCTTTTTAGCATTAAGCTAATGTTACATGATTCGGCAATTGCTAATCAATCTGTTTTAACGTCGGGTTAATATTGTGGAGGGGGCTAAATTGTTATGGAAAATAATAATGTAACGTTAGGTAATTACAGTACTCCCACCTTACATTCCTCAGGGACATTTGTATTAGATCTTTTAAGCAGGTGTTTTTTGTTTACATTATTGCCTTCTGGTTAGCTAATGTTTGCCCTGCAGGTAATAGTCACTTTTCCACCCCTTTATATATTAGGTATAGTTGTAAGTAAAAAAAAAAAAGGTCAAAGACAAAGCTATTCAGTTTCTTGTGAGTATATACACTTCACTGCCGATGTGGGGGGACGCCACCTAAAATCTTGCCTAGGGCGCCAGATTGGTTAGGGCCGGGCCTGTGTGAATGTGTGGGTGAATGTGGTAATAGTGTCAAAGCGCTTTGAGTACCTTGAAGGTAGAAAAGCACTATACAAGTATAACTCATTTACCATTTACTATTTAATACCAGGCACAGACGGTCCATGGGAGATGAGAAGATCCAGGCTATGGACTGAGTGAGGTCCAAAGATTCTAATAGGGAGCTCAAACCTTTCGCCGGCTGATCAGAGGTGCATTTGACATGGATGTTAAAATCCTCACAGATCAATATCTCATCACTTATTTTATTCTGCTTTGGTGGGCGGTCAAGGACAGCACATAAAACAGGAGTGGGCAGTGTGAGCACGACAAGTTCAAAGCTGACTTTGGTGGAAAGTAAAGTCTGCTGGTAGACCGTGGCCACGCCTCCGGCCCTCCACACTAGTCACGAAGAAGCTATAGTTGTAAGGCAGGGGTCGGCAACCTTTACCGGTCAAAGAGCCATTTTGACCAGTTTCACAAATTATAGAAAACAATGGGAGCCGCAAAATTTTTTTTAGATTTTAAATGAAATACAATGCACACAACCTAACCCTAACCCATTTTTTTTGCTTTGTGCTATGTATCACCAGGGGTCTCAGACACGTTGCCCACACCTTTATGTGGAGTATGAAAGCTGGTGCGGCACGTGGGTTTTGATTTGATTTGATTTTGGGGGTTGATGTGTGAGGGAGCAGGGTTGGGGTGGGGGTGGGGTTTGGTGGTAGCAGGGGTGTATAATGTAGCCCGTAAGAGTCAGGGCTGCATGGGATTCTGGGTATTTGTTCTGTTGTGTTTATGTTGTGTTAAGGTGCAGATGTTCTCCCGAAATGTGTTTGTCATTCTTGTTTGGTTTTGGTTCAAAGTGTGGCGCATTATTAGTAAGAGTGTTAAAGTTGTTTTATATGGCCACCGTCAGTGTAACCTGTGTGGCTGTTGACCAAGTATGCCTTGCTGTCACGTACGTGTGCAAGCAAAAGATGTATATTCTATAACAAGTGTTGGGCTGGAACTATGTTAATACAGATTGTAGAGGGCGCCAAATGTTGTACCATCATGGCACGCCCTTATGATAGCCGTAAGGGTGAAAATCGGTGAATATTAATCCCGGGAGTTTTCTGCGAAAGGCACTGAAATCCGGAGGTCTCACGGGAAAATTGGGGGGTTCAGCAAGTAAGCTGCTGAGCCGCATCAGAGTGATCAAAGAGCCGCATGCGGCCCCGGAGCCGCGGGTTGCCGACCCCTGTTGTAGGGGGAGGAGCTCGGAGAACGTGCTGTTGTCACCTGGGGAAGAACCACGGTTCCCTCAGGAAAAATAAGTCAATATTGTTGGAGAAGATCAAACCAGATGTGTGAATGCTCCAAACATTCACCCATTTCTACACCAAAATCCATCTATTTCTTCTTCTTCTTCTTCTCCAGACTTTGGCGCGCTCTACCTTCCACATTTTTGACCCGATTCAAAGCGTTCCAACTTCAAACTGTTCAGATTTTTCAGGAATGTCAGGCTTTCTTTTGAAAAATTCCCCAAATTCTCAGTTTTCTCAGAATTCCAAGTTTTCCAGGACATGTTTTCCATTCAAAATGAATTGGCCACTTTTCAAACATTCACCATTTCCACATTTTTCAACCCATTCAAACCATCCCACCTTCAACACATTCCACTCATCCTGGAAATTCAAACTATCATTTTTACAAGTTCCAAAAAGTTCCAGGAATTCCCAGAAATCTCGTTGTTTCAAACCCTTTTTTCACCCTTTCTTCTGGCGAGTACTCCTTTCACATGTTTCAACCCACTTCAATCGTTCTACTGTCAAATCATTCCTCTTAATCAGGACAAAAAAAAACGAAAACGTTTTTTGAACTGTAAAAATTCCCGGTTTTCCCAAAATTCCAGGAATTCTATAATATAATTTTTCAATTAAAAATGTTACGACTTCAACAATTCTCGACCGATTTGAAAAATTCCAATACATACAATTTCAAATATTTTTAGCATTTTCCCAAAAATTCCTGCATTTTCCAAATTTCTATGAAATGGGGCATTCTTCAAAGTTCCAAAACTCCCACATTTTTCATCCGATTCAAACTGTTCCAACTTCAAAATATTCAGCCTGTTCAGGAACTGTGTGCTCTACTTCAACAATTATAAACATTTTTCAACCAGTCTTCCCAGAATTCCAGGTTTTCCGGGACATTTTTCCCATTCAAAATGAATTGGCCACTTTTCAAACATTCACCATTTCCACATTTTTCAACCCATTCAAACCATTCCACCTTCAACACATTCCACTCATCCTGGAAATTTAAACTATCATTTGTACAAGTTCCAAAAAATTCCAGGAATTCCCAGAAATCTCGTTGTTTCAAACCCTTTTTTCACCCTTTCTTCTGGCGAGTACTCCTTTCACATGTTTCAACCCACTTCAATCGTTCTACTGTCAAATCATTCCTCTTAATCAGGACAAAAAAAAAACGAAAACGTTTTTTGAACTGTAAAAATTCCCGGTTTTCCCGAAATTCCAGGAATTCTATAATATAATTTTTCAATTAAAAATGTTACGACTTCAACAATTCTCGACCGATTTGAAAAATTCCAATACATACAATTTCAAATATTTTTAGCATTTTCCCAAAAATTCCTGCATTTTCCAAATTTCTATGAAATGGGGCATTCTTCAAAGTTCCAAAACTCCCACATTTTTCATCCGATTCAAACTGTTCCAACTTCAAAATATTCAGCCTGTTCAGGAACTGTGTGCTCTACTTCAACAATTATAAACATTTTTCAACCAGTCTTCCCAGAATTCCAGGTTTTCCGGGACATTTTTCCCATTCAAAATGAATTGGCCATTTTTCAAACATTCACCATTTCCACATTTTTCAACTTATTCAAACCATTCCACCTTCAACACATTCCACTCATCCTGGAAATTCAAACTATCATTTTTACAAGTTCCAAAAAATTCCAGGAATTCCCAGAGATCTCGTTGTTTCAAACCCTTTTTTCACCCTTTCTTCTGGCGAGTACTCCTTTCACATGTTTCAACCCACTTCAATCGTTCTACTGTCAAATCATTCCTCTTAATCAGGACAAAAAAAAACGAAAACGTTTTTTTGAACTGTAAAAATTCCCGGTTTTCCCGAAATTCCAGGAATTCTATAATATAATTTTTCAATTAAAAATGTTACGACTTCAACAATTCTCGACCGATTAGAAAAATTCCAATACATACAATTTCAAATATTTTTAGCATTTTCCCAAAAATTCACCATTTCCACATTTTTCAACCCATTCAAACCATTCCACCTTCAACACATTCCACTCATCCTGGAAATTCAAACTCTCATTTTTACAAGTTCCAAAAAATTCCAGGAATTCCCAGAAATCTCGTTGTTTCAAACCCTTTTTTCACCCTTTCTTCTGGCGAGTACTCCTTTCACATGTTTCAACCCACTTCAATCGTTCTACTGTCAAATCATTCCTCTTAATCAGGACAAAAAAAAACGAAAACGTTTTTTGAACTGTAAAAATTCCCGGTTT
The DNA here is from genome assembly GCF_033978685.3 of Nerophis lumbriciformis. Lineage (NCBI taxonomy): Eukaryota > Metazoa > Chordata > Actinopteri > Syngnathiformes > Syngnathidae > Nerophis > Nerophis lumbriciformis. The sequence continues at coordinate 7,258,984 of NC_084560.2, forward strand.
TCCCGAAATTCCAGGAATTCTATAATATAATTTTTCAATTAAAAATGTTACGACTTCAACAATTCTCGACCGATTTGAAAAATTCCAATACATACAATTTCAAATATTTTTAGCATTTTCCCAAAAATTCCTGCATTTTCCAAATTTCTATGAAATGGGGCATTCTTCAAAGTTCCAAAACTCCCACATTTTTCATCCGATTCAAACTGTTCCAACTTCAAAATATTCAGCCTGTTCAGGAACTGTGTGCTCTACTTCAACAATTATAAACATTTTTCAACCAGTCTTCCCAGAATTCCAGGTTTTCCGGGACATTTTTCCCATTCAAAATGAATTGGCCATTTTTCAAACATTCACCATTTCCACATTTTTCAACTTATTCAAACCATTCCACCTTCAACACATTCCACTCATCCTGGAAATTCAAACTATCATTTTTACAAGTTCCAAAAAATTCCAGGAATTCCCAGAGATCTCGTTGTTTCAAACCCTTTTTTCACCCTTTCTTCTGGCGAGTACTCCTTTCACATGTTTCAACCCACTTCAATCGTTCTACTGTCAAATCATTCCTCTTAATCAGGACAAAAAAAAACGAAAACGTTTTTTTGAACTGTAAAAATTCCCGGTTTTCCCGAAATTCCAGGAATTCTATAATATAATTTTTCAATTAAAAATGTTACGACTTCAACAATTCTCGACCGATTAGAAAAATTCCAATACATACAATTTCAAATATTTTTAGCATTTTCCCAAAAATTCACCATTTCCACATTTTTCAACCCATTCAAACCATTCCACCTTCAACACATTCCACTCATCCTGGAAATTCAAACTCTCATTTTTACAAGTTCCAAAAAATTCCAGGAATTCCCAGAAATCTCGTTGTTTCAAACCCTTTTTTCACCCTTTCTTCTGGCGAGTACTCCTTTCACATGTTTCAACCCACTTCAATCGTTCTACTGTCAAATCATTCCTCTTAATCAGGACAAAAAAAAAACGAAAACGTTTTTTGAACTGTAAAAATTCCCGGTTTTCCCGAAATTCCAGGAATTCTATAATATAATTTTTCAATTAAAAATGTTACGACTTCAACAATTCTCGACCGATTTGAAAAATTCCAATACATACAATTTCAAATATTTTTAGCATTTTCCCAAAAATTCCTGCATTTTCCAAATTTCTATGAAATGGGGCATTCTTCAAAGTTCCAAAACTCCCACATTTTTCATCCGATTCAAACTGTTCCAACTTCAAAATATTCAGCCTGTTCAGGAACTGTGTGCTCTACTTCAACAATTATAAACATTTTTCAACCAGTCTTCCCAGAATTCCAGGTTTTCCGGGACATTTTTCCCATTCAAAATGAATTGGCCACTTTTCAAACATTCACCATTTCCACATTTTTCAACCCATTCAAACCATTCCACCTTCAACACATTCCACTCATCCTGGAAATTCAAACTATCATTTTTACAAGTTCCAAAAAATTCCAGGAATTCCCAGAAATCTCGTTGTTTCAAACCCTTTTTTCACCCTTTCTTCTGGCGAGTACTCCTTTCACATGTTTCAACCCACTTCAATCGTTCTACTGTCAAATCATTCCTCTTAATCAGGACAAAAAAAAACGAAAACGTTTTTTTGAACTGTAAAAATTCCCGGTTTTCCCGAAATTCCAGGAATTCTATAATATCATTTTTCAATTAAAAATGTTACGACTTCAACAATTCTCGACCGATTTGAAAAATTCCAATACATACAATTTCAAATATTTTTAGCATTTTCCCAAAAATTCCTGCATTTTCCAAATTTCTATGAAATGGGGCATTCTTCAAAGTTCCAAAACTCCCACATTTTTCATCCGATTCAAACTGTTCCAACTTCAAAATATTCAGCCTGTTCAGGAACTGTGTGCTCTACTTCAACAATTATAAACATTTTTCAACCAGTCTTCCCAGAATTCCAGGTTTTCCGGGACATTTTTCCCATTCAAAATGAATTGGCCATTTTTCAAACATTCACCATTTCCACATTTTTCAACTTATTCAAACCATTCCACCTTTAACATATTCCACTCATCCTAGAAATTCAAACTATATTTTTTTCCAAGTTCACAAAAATCCCAGGAATTCCAAGAAATCCCTTTTTTCAGGCAACTACTCCTTTCACATTTTTCAACTCAAAGAGTAGGCTATATACAAACACATTTCCATATGAGTTGGGAAATTGTGTTAGACGTAAATATAAACAGAATACAATGATTCGCAAATCATTTTCAACCCATATTCAGTTGAATATGCTACTAAGACAACATATTTGATGTTCAAACTGATAATTATTATTTGCAAAAAAAAATAAAGTTTAACTTAGAATTTCATGGCTGCAACACATGCCAAAGTAGTTGGGAAAGGGCATGTTCACCACTGTGTTACATGGCCTTTCCTTTTAACAACACTCAGTAAGCGTTTGGGAACTGAGGAGACACATTTTTTAAGCTTCTCAGGTGGAATTCTTTCCCATTCTTGCTTGATGTACAGCTTAAGTTGTTCAACAGTCCGGGGGTCTCCTTTGTGCTATTTTAGGCTTCATAATGCGCCACACATTTTTAATGGGAGACAGGTCTGTACTACAGGCAGGCCAGTCTAGTACCCGCACTCTTTTACTATGAAGCCACGTTGATGTAACACGTGGCTTGGCATTGTCTTGCTGAAATAAGCAGGGGCGTCCATGGTAACGTTGCTTGGATGGCAACATATGTTGCTCCAAAACCTGTATGTACCTTTCAGCATTAATGGTGCCTTCACAGATGTGTAAGTTACCCATGTCTTGGGCACTAATACACCCCCATACCATCACACATGCTGCCTTTTACACTTTGCGCCTATAACAATCCGGATGGTTCTTTTCCTCTTTGGTCCGGAGGACACGACGTCCACAGTTTCCAAAAACAATTTGAAATGTGGACTCGTCAGACCACAGAACACTTTTCCACTTTGTATCAGTCCATCTTAGATGAGCTCAGGCCCAGCGAAGCCGACAGCGTTTCTGGGTGTTGTTGATAAACGGTTTTCGCCTTGCGTAGGAGAGTTTTAACTTGCACTTACAGATGTAACGACCAACTGTAGTTACTGACAGTGGGTTTCTGAAGTGTTCCTGAGCCCATGTGGTGATATCCTTTACACAGTGATGTCGCTTGTTTTTGCAGTACAGCCTGAAGGATCGAAGGTCACGGGCTTAGCTGCTTACGTGCAGTGATTTCTCCAGATTCTCTGAACCCTTTGATGATATTACGGAGCGTAGATGGTGAAATCCCTAAATTCCTTGCAATAGTTGGTTGAGAAAGGTTTTTCTTAAACTGTTCAACAATTTGCTCACGCATTTGTTGACAAAGTGGTGACCCTCGCCCCGTCCTTGTTTGTGAATGACTGAGCATTTCATGGAATCTACTTTTATACCCAATCATGGCACCCACCTGTTCCCAATTAGCCTGCTCACCTGTGGGATGTTCCAAATAAGTGTTTGATGAGCATTCCTCAACTTTATCAGTATTTATTGCCACCTTTCCCAACTTCTTTGTCACGTGTTGCTGGCATCAAATTCCAAAGTTAATGATTATTTGCAAAAAAAAAAAAAAAAAGTTTATCAGTTTGAACATCAAATATGTTGTCTTTGTAGCATATTCAACTGAATATGGGTTGAAAATGATTTGCGAATCATTGTATTCTGTTTATATTTACGTCTAACACAATTTTCCAACTCATATGGAAATGTGTTTGTATATAGCCTACTCTTTGAGTTGAAAAATGTGAAAGGAGTAGTCGCCTGAAAAAAGGGATTTCTTGGAATTCCTGGGATTTTTGTGAACTTGAAAAAAATATAGTTTGAATTTCTAGGATGAGTGGAATATGTTAAAGGTGGAATGGTTTGAATAAGTTGAAAAATGTGGAAATGGTGAATGTTTGAAAAATGGCCAATTCATTTTGAATGGGAAAAATGTCCCGGAAAACCTGGAATTCTGGGAAGACTGGTTGAAAAATGTTTATAATTGTTGAAGTAGAGCACACAGTTCCTGAACAGGCTGAATATTTTGAAGTTGGAACAGTTTGAATCGGATGAAAAATGTGGGAGTTTTGGAACTTTGAAGAATGCCCCATTTCATAGAAATTTGGAAAATGCAGGAATTTTTGGGAAAATGCTAAAAATATTTGAAATTGTATGTATTGGAATTTTTCAAATCGGTCGAGAATTGTTGAAGTCGTAACATTTTTAATTGAAAAATTATATTATAGAATTCCTGGAATTTCGGGAAAACCGGGAATTTTTACAGTTCAAAAAACGTTTTCGTTTTTTTTTGTCCTGATTAAGAGGAATGATTTGACAGTAGAACGATTGAAGTGGGTTGAAACATGTGAAAGGAGTACTCGCCAGAAGAAAGGGTGAAAAAAGGGTTTGAAACAACGAGATTTCTGGGAATTCCTGGAATTTTTTGGAACTTGTAAAAATGATAGTTTGAATTTCCAGGATGAGTGGAATGTGTTGAAGGTGGAATGGTTTGAATGGGTTGAAAAATGTGGAAATGGTGAATGTTTGAAAAGTGGCCAATTCATTTTGAATGGGAAAAATGTCCCGGAAAACCTGGAATTCTGGGAAGACTGGTTGAAAAATGTTTATAATTGTTGAAGTAGAGCACACAGTTCCTGAACAGGCTGAATATTTTGAAGTTGGAACAGTTTGAATCGGATGAAAAATGTGGGAGTTTTGGAACTTTGAAGAATGCCCCATTTCATAGAAATTTGGAAAATGCAGGAATTTTTGGGAAAATGCTAAAAATATTTGAAATTGTATGTATTGGAATTTTTCAAATCGGTCGAGAATTGTTGAAGTCGTAACATTTTTAATTGAAAAATTATATTATAGAATTCCTGGAATTTCGGGAAAACCGGGAATTTTTACAGTTCAAAAAAACGTTTTCGTTTTTTTTTGTCCTGATTAAGAGGAATGATTTGACAGTAGAACAATTGAAGTGGGATGAAACATGTGAAAGGAGTACTCGCCAGAAGAAAGGGTGAAAAAAGGGTTTGAAACAACGAGATTTCTGGGAATTCCTGGAATTTTTTGGAACTTGTAAAAATGATAGTTTGAATTTCCAGGATGAGTGGAATGTGTTGACGGTGGAATGGTTTGAATGGGTTGAAAAATGTGGAAATGGTGAATTTTTGGGAAAATGCTAAAAATATTTGAAATTGTATGTATTGGAATTTTTCAAATCGGTCGAGAATTGTTGAAGTCGTAACATTTTTAATTGAAAAATTATATTATAGAATTCCTGGAATTTCGGGAAAACCGGGAATTTTTACAGTTCAAAAAAACGTTTTCGTTTTTTTTTGTCCTGATTAAGAGGAATGATTTGACAGTAGAACGATTGAAGTGGGATGAAACATGTGAAAGGAGTACTCGCCAGAAGAAAGGGTGAAAAAAGGGTTTGAAACAACGAGATTTCTGGGAATTCCTGGAATTTTTTGGAACTTGTAAAAATGATAGTTTGAATTTCCAGGATGAGTGGAATGTGTTGACGGTGGAATGGTTTGAATGGGTTGAAAAATGTGGAAATGTTGAATTTTTGGGAAAATGCTAAAAATATTTGAAATTGTATGTATTGGAATTTTTCAAATCGGTCGAGAATTGTTGAAGTCGTAACATTTTTAATTGAAAAATTATATTATAGAATTCCTGGAATTTCGGGAAAACCGGGAATTTTTACAGTTCAAAAAAAGGTTTCGTTTTTTTTTGTCCTGATTAAGAGGAATGATTTGACAGTAGAACGATTGAAGTGGGTTGAAACATGTGAAAGGAGTACTCGCCAGAAGAAAGGGTGAAAAAAGGGTTTGAAACAACGAGATTTCTGGGAATTCCTGGAATTTTTTGGAACTTGTAAAAATGATAGTTTGAATTTCCAGGATGAGTGGAATGTGTTGAAGGTGGAATGGTTTGAATGGGTTGAAAAATGTGGAAATGGTGAATGTTTGAAAAGTGGCCAATTCATTTTGAATGGAAAACATGTCCTGGAAAACCTGGAATTCTGGGAAGACTGGTTGAAAAATGTTTATAGTTGTTGAAGTAGAGCACACAGTTCCTGAACAGGCTGAATATTTTGAAGTTGGAACAGTTTGAATCGGATGAAAAATGTGGGAGTTTTGGAACTTTGAAGAATGCCCCATTTCATAGAAATTTGGAAAATGCAGGAATTTTTGGGAAAATGCTAAAAATATTTGAAATTGTATGTATTGGAATTTTTCAAATCGGTCGAGAATTGTTGAAGTCGTAACATTTTTAATTGAAAAATTATATTATAGAATTCCTGGAATTTCGGGAAAACCGGGAATTTTTACAGTTCAAAAAACGTTTTCGTTTTTTTTTGTCCTGATTAAGAGGAATGATTTGACAGTAGAACGATTGAAGTGGGTTGAAACATGTGAAAGGAGTACTCGCCAGAAGAAAGGGTGAAAAAAGGGTTTGAAACAACGAGATTTCTGGGAATTCCTGGAATTTTTTGGAACTTGTAAAAATGATAGTTTGAATTTCCAGGATGAGTGGAATGTGTTGAAGGTGGGATGGTTTGAATGGGTTGAAAAATGTGGAAATGGTGAATGTTTGAAAAGTGGCCAATTCATTTTGAATGGGAAACATGTCCTGGAAAACTTGGAATTCTGAGAAAACTGAGAATTTGGGGAATTTTTCAAAAGAAAGCCTGACATTCCTGAAAAATCTGAACAGTTTGAAGTTGGAACGCTTTGAATCGGGTCAAAAATGTGGAAGGTAGAGCGCGCCAAAGTCTGGAGAAGAAGAAGAAGAAGAAGAAATAGATGGATTTTGGTGTAGAAAACCATGGGTGAATGTTTGGAGCATTCACACATCTGGTTTGATCTTCTCCAACAATATTGACTTATTTTTCCTGAGGGAACCGTGGTTCTTCCCCAGGTGACAACAGCACGTTCTCCGAGCTCCTCCCCCTACAACAGGGGTCGGCAACCCGCGGCTCCGGGGCCGCATGCGGCTCTTTGATCACTCTGATGCGGCTATGGGTTGAAAATGATTTGCAAATCATTGTATTCCGTTTATATTTACATCTAACACAATTTCCCAACTCATATGGAAACAAGGTTTGTATATATATATATATATATATATATATATATATATATACACACGTGTGTGTAGAAGATGTGGAACACTTGATGCTTGGAAAGTCTTATTTCTGTACCTTGGTCTCCACACTTTGCTCTCCAGTGGTTTTCACGCAGCAGTGGACGTGGTGCACTCATGCGCTCTGCCTGCCGGCTCTGCCATCACTTCACCTCGCTCGCCCAGGAACAGCTGGGGTTGACAGAAAGAGAGAGAGGAAATAGTTTTACAGGTGAGAAGGAATCCAAACAAAAGTATGCGACATCATCAAGGATGGGGGACGCCTGGATGGCTTTTCAAAGGCTGCTTTTTTACCAGAACCCTCTTTTAGCAAGTCACTGTTGCAACTTGCAGAAAGACTGGATCGGTCGTCACGTCAGTCGGCGTGAAATATACGTATCAGACTTTTTGTGGTGATAGAATTTTAAAAATACTTTGTTTGGCAGAGGTCGCTCACAGCTTTGATTCTGTACTCAGGTGTTAAAACATGACAGTTATATAGAAAATATACTCTTAGATGTAAAATATGTATGTAGAACACTTCTCTATAGTTGTACACCTACATTTAGAAGACTTACAGGTAAAAGCCAGTAAATTAGAATATTTTGAAAAACTTGATTTATTTCAGTAATTGCATTCAAAAGGTGTAACTTGTACATTATATTTATTCATTGCACACAGACTGATGCATTCAAATGTTTATTTCATTTAATTTTGATGATTTGAAGTGGCAACAAATGAAAATCCAAAATTCCGTGTGTCACAAAATTTGAATATTACTTAAGGCTAATACAAAAAAGGGATTTTTAGAAATGTTGGCCAACTGAAAAGTATGAAAATGAAAAATATGAGCATGTACAATACTCAATACTTGGTTGGAGCTCCTTTTGCCTCAATTACTGCGTTAATGCGGCGTGGCATGGAGTCGATGAGTTTCTGGCACTGCTCAGGTGTTATGAGAGCCCAGGTTGCTCTGATAGTGGCCTTCAACTCTTCTGCGTTTTTGGGTCTGGCATTCTGCATCTTCCTTTTCACAATACCCCACAGATTTTCTATGGGGCTAAGGTCAGGGGAGTTGGCGGGCCAATTTAGAACAGAAATACCATGGTCCGTAAACCAGGCACGGGTAGATTTTGCGCTGTGTGCAGGCGCCAAGTCCTGTTGGAACTTGAAATCTCCATCTCCATAGAGCAGGTCAGCAGCAGGAAGCATGAAGTGCTCTAAAACTTGCTGGTAGACGGCTGCGTTGACCCTGGATCTTAGGAAACAGAGTGGACCGACACCAGCAGATGACATGGCACCCCAAACCATCACTGATGGTGGAAACTTTACACTAGACTTCAGGCAAGTGGATCCTGTGCCTCTCCTGTCTTCCTCCAGACTCTGGGACCTCGATTTCCAAAGGAAATGCAAAATTTGCATGGTTGGGTGATGGTTTGGGGTGCCATGTCATCTGCTGGTGTCGGTCCACTCTGTTTCCTGAGATCCAGGGTCAACGCAGCCGTCTACCAGCAAGTTTTAGAGCACTTCATGCTTCCTGCTGCTGACCTGCTCTATGGAGATGGAGATTTCAAGTTCCAACAGGACTTGGCGCCTGCACACAGCGCAAAATCTACCCGTGCCTGGTTTACGGACCATGGTATTTCTGTTCTAAATTGGCCCGCCAACTCCCCTGACCTTAGCCCCATAGAAAATCTGTGGGGTATTGTGAAAAGGAAGATGCAGAATGCCAGAGCCAAAAACGCAGAAGAGTTGAAGGCCACTATCAGAGCAACCTGGGCTCTCATAACACCTGAGCAGTGCCAGAAACTCATCGACTCCATGCCACGCCGCATTAACGCAGTAATTGAGGCAAAAGGAGCTCCAACCAAGTATTGAGTATTGTACATGCTCATATTTTTCATTTTCATACTTTTCAGTTGGCCAACATTTCTAAAAATCCCTTTTTTGTATTAGCCTTAAGTAATATTCTAATTTTGTGACACACGGAATTTTGGATTTTCATTTGTTGCCACTTCAAATCATCAAAATTAAATGAAATAAACATTTGAATGCATCAGTCTGTGTGCAATGAATAAATATAATGTACAAGTTACACCTTTTGAATGCAATTACTGAAATAAATCAAGTTTTTCAAAATATTCTAATTTACTGGCTTTTACCTGTATAGTATACACTTTGTCAACAAATGCCTGAGAAAATTGTTTGAGAACAACATTTCTCAACCAGCTATTGCAAGGAATTGAGGGATTTCACCATCTACGCTCCGTGATATCATCAAAAGGTTCGGAGAATCTGGAGAAATCACTGCACGTAAGCGGCAAGGCCGAAAACCAACATTGGATGTCTGTGACCTTGGATCCCTCAGGCGGTACTGCATCAAAAAGCGACATCAGCGTGTAAAGGATATCACCACATGGGCTCAGGAACACTTCAGAAACCCACTGTCAGTAACTACAGTTGGTCGCTACATCTGTAAGTGCAAGTTAAAACTCTACCATGCGAAGCCAAAGCCATTTATCAACAACACCCAGAAACCCCCTCGCTGGGCCAGAGCTCATCTAAGATGGACTGATTTAAAGTGGAAAAGTGTTCTGTGGTCTGACGAGTCCACATTTCAAATTGTTTTTGGAAACTGTGGACCAAAGAGGGAAAAAAAACCATCCGGACTGTTCTAGGGTCAAAGTGTAAAAGCCAGCATGTGTGATGGTATGGGGGTGTATTAGTGCCCAAGGCATGGGTAACTTACACATTTGTGAAGGCACCATTAGTGCTGAAAGGTACATACAGGTTTTGGAGCAACATATGTTGCCATCCAAGCAACGTTATCATGGACGCCCCTGCTTATTTAAGCAAAACGATGCCAAGCCACGTGTTATAACAGCATGGCTTCGTAGTAAGTGTGCAAAAGTGTTCTGTGGTCTGACGAGTCCACATTTCAAATTGTTTTTGGAAACTGTGGACCAAAGAGGGGGAAAAAAAACATCCGGACTGTTCTAGGGTCAAAGTGTAAAAGGCAGCATGTGTGATGGTATGGGGGTGTATTAGTGCCCAAGACATGGGTAACTTACACATCTGTGAAGGCACCATTAGTGCTGAAAGGTACATACAGGTTTTGGAGCAACATATGTTGCCATCCAAGCAACGTTATCATGGACGCCCCTGCTTATTTAAGCAAAACGATGCCAAGCCACGTGTTATAACAGCATGGCTTCGTAGTAAAAGAGCGCGGGTACTAGACTGGCCTGCCTGTAGTCCAGACCTGCCTCCCATTGAAAATGTGCGGCGCATTATGAAGCCTAAAATATGAGAATGGAGACTGTTGAACAACTTAAGCTGTACATCAAGCAAGAATGGGAAATAATGTGTCTCCTCAGTTCCCAAACGTTTACTGAGTGTTGTTAATAGGAAAGGCCATGTAACACGGTGGTAAAAACTTTTGCTGCCATTAAATTCTAAGTTAATGATTATTTGCAAAAAAAAAAAAAAAAAAAAAAAAATTCCTCAACATTCTCAGTCTTTTTTGCCACTTGTGCCAGCTTTTTTGAAACACGTTGCAGGCATCCAACTCCAAATGAGCTAATATTAATCTTATCTTATCTTAATGGTAAAAAGATGTATTTGAATGAAGGCAAGGAGACGACTACATTGGAATGTTAAATTGCATTGACAAGTTGACAAATTCATAATCCGAACACAAAATGATCAAGGTCAGCATATTTATGTACATATTTGTATGTCGTAGGGTTCTATGGTATACCGGTACTAGTATAGTATGAATCAAAAACGCTACTGTACTCTTTTTGAAAAGCCCCGGTTCCCCGCTATTTTTTTTTTTTACAGGCATGACGGCGCGTCGTCACATCGTGACATTGCTGGTTTACAGGCAGAGGAGCATGTTCGGCAGCGCACACACACAGAGTACTTACAAGCAGACACAGTGTGGAGACAGAAAAGGGAGAACGGACGCATTCCGGTGTAAAAAGTAAAGATAAAGGTGAAGTTACAACACTGAAGTGTTTTAGCTACTTATAAAATCACTAATCCTGGCCTCCTTACAAGTAGCATTATCACTGGAGGACGAGGAATAGCTAAACATGCTTCACTACACACCGTAGGAGGATATAATAGCTCACCGGCGTCACAATGTAAACAAACGCCATGGGTGGATCTACTCTACACCTGACATCCACTGTAATGATACCAAGTACAAGAGCGTATCTAGTCGATACTACTGTGATTACATCGATATTTTTTATCGTCACAAAATCTTTTTTATTTTTTTAACTCATAGTATGTTTATAAAGTCATGAAATACGACCCTGGACACATGAGGACTTTGAATATGACCAATGTATGATCCTGTAACTACTTGGTATCGGATCGATACCTAAATGTGTGGTATCATCCCAAACTAATGTAAAGTATCAAAGAAGAGAAGAATAAGTGATTATTACATTTTAACAGAAGTGTAGATAGAACTTGTTGAAACAGAAAAATAAGCAGATATTAACTGTAAATGAACAAGTGGATTATTAAGCCATTTTTTTACAGTTTGTCCCTCATAATGTGTACAAAATAATACATCAGCAGACTAATTAGGATTCTTTGTTTGTTTACTTACTAGTAAAAGACAAGTTGTCTAGTATGTTCACTATTTTATTTAAGGACTAAATTAGTAGAGTAGAAATTGTAGTGAGCTCCTTCTTTTTCTCTATCCCCTTGTTGTGGGGCAGACTGGCTCGTACATGCACGTGCATCCTCCACTGTTGCCATTTCTAGTACAAAGCAGCGTATAGTTCTAAGTTCTATCTGTCAGTAGACTCGCTAACAAGGACAACATGTGTAATACAAAGTCTAACATGTAAAGTAGAGCACAAGGAAGTGTTTACATGTGGAAAGAAATCACAACGGGACCACTTTGGGCTGCAAATTCTCAGCTACAGTCCGACTGTCAGCCTCGTACACCGAGTCATCCACAAGACGCGAGTGGGAACTGTTGCTATGGAAACCCAAGAAGGAGAGCTGCGGTGTTGGTGATAGAAGCTGAGGCAAGCCCAACATTTTACTTCTAGATCTGGGGAAAAGTCCAACAGGAAAAAGTTGACGATAATAAAATTCGTAATGCACCAAAGGAAATATGAGCAAGTACCGTAAAATTCCGGACTATAAGCCGTGACATTTTTTTCCTACGCTTTGAAACCTGCGGCCTATAAAGCGTGCAGCTAATTTATGGATTAATACAAATAGTTAAAAAAAACAAAACAACCAAAGACACTGAAACAGTCCGTTATCAATTTCAACAAACCAACAATACAACTTCAAAGACTGACAGAATCGCAGTAAATCACACACTTTTCACTTTAAACTTGCACAAAGACAATAATGTTTTCAGAACTACAAAAATGTCTCATGCAGTATGTTAAGTCTTTATTTTAAATGTGCACAAACACAATAATGTTCACAGAACTACAACAATGTCTCATGCAGCATTTTAAGTCTTTATTTTAAATGTGCACGAACACAATAATGTTCACAGAACTATATCAATGTCTCATGCAGCATTTTAAGTCTTTATTTTAAATGTGCACAAACACAATGTTTACAGAACTACAAAAATGTCTAATGCAGTATTTAAAGTTTTTATTTTAAAAGTGCACAAAGACAATAATGTTCACAGAACTACAAAAATGTCTAATGCAGTATTTTAAGTCTTTATTTTAAATGTGCGGAGAAGACAATAATGTTCACAGAACTACAAAAATGTCTAATACAGTATTTTAAGTCTTTATTTTAAATGTGCGGAGAAGACAATAATGTTCACAGAACTACAAACATGTCTAATGCAGTATTTAAAGTTTTTATTTTAAATGTGCACAAACACAATAATGTTCACAGAACTACAAAAATGTCTCATGCAGCATTTTAAGTCTTTATTTTAAATGTGCAGAGAAGACAGTAATGTTCACAGAACTATATCAGTGTCTCATGCAACATTTTAAGTCTTTATTTTAAATGTGCATGAACACAATAATGTTCACAGAACTATATCAGTGTCTCATGCAACATTTTAAGTCTTTATTTTAAATGTGTACGAACACAATAATGTTCACAGAACTATGTCAGTGTCTCATGCAGCATTTTAAGTCTTTATTTTAAATGTGCAGAGAAGACAATAATGTTTACAGAACTATATTAATGTCTCATGCAGCATTTTAAGTCTTTATTTTAAATGTGCACAAACACAATGTTTACAGAACTACAAAAATGTCTAATGCAGTATTTAAAGTTTTTATTTTAAATGTGCACAAAGACAATAATGTTCACAGAACTACAAAAATGTCTAATACAGTATTTTAAGTCTTTATTTTAAATGTGCAGAGAAGACAGTAATGTTCACAGAACTATATCAGTGTCTCATGCAACATTTTAAGTCTTTATTTTAAATGTGCACGAACACAATAATGTTCACAGAACTATGTCAGTGTCTCATGCAGCATTTTAAGTCTTTATTTTAAATGTGCAGAGAAGACAATAATGTTTACAGAACTATATTAATGTCTCATGCAGCATTTTAAGTCTTTATTTTAAATGTGCACAAACACAATGTTTACAGAACTACAAAAATGTCTAATGCAGTATTTAAAGTTTTTATTTTAAATGTGCACAAAGACAATAAAGTTCACAGAACTACAAAAATGTCTAATGCAGTATTTTAAGTCTTTATTTTAAATGTGCGGAGAAGACAATAATGTTCACAGAACTACAAAAATGTCTAATACAGTATTTTAAGTCTTTATTTTAAATGTGCGGAGAAGACAATAATGTTCACATAACTACACAAATGTCTAATGCAGTATTTAAAGTTTTTATTTTAAATGTGCACAAACACAATAATGTTCACAGAACTACAAAAATGTCTCATGCAGCATTTTAAGTCTTTATTTTAAATGTGCAGAGAAGACCAAAATGTTCACAGAACTATATCAGTGTCTCATGCAGCGTTTTAAGTCTCTACTTTAAATGTGCACAAAGACAATAATGTTCACAGAACTACAAAAATGTCTAATGCAGTATTTAAAGATTTTATTTTAAATGTGCACAAAGACAATAATGTTCACAGAACTACAAAAATGTCTAATGCAGTATTTAAAGATTTTATTTTAAATGTGCACAAAGACAATAATGTTCACAGAACTACAACAATGTCCCATGCAGCATTTTAAGTCTTTATTTTAAATGTGCAGAGAAGACAATAATGTTCACAGAACTATATCAGTGTCTCATGCAGCATCTTAAGTCTTTATTTTAAATGTGCAGAGAAGACAATAATGTTCACAGAACTATATCAGTGTCTCATGCAGCATTTTAAGTTTTTATTTTAAATGTGCAAAAACACAATAATGTTCACAGAACTACAACAGTGTCACATGCAGCATTTTAAGTCTTTATTTTAAATGTGCAGAGAAGACAATAATGTTCACAGAACTACAACAGTGTCACATGCAGCATTTTAAGTCTTTATTTTAAATGTGCAGAGAAGACAATAATGTTCACAGAACTATATCAATGTCTCATGCAGCATTTTAAGTCTTTATTTTAAATGTGCAGAGAAGACAATAATGTTCACAGAACTATATCAGTGTCTCATGCGGCATTTTAAGTCTTTATTTTAAATGTGCACAAACACAATAATGTTCACAGAACTTTATCAATGTCTCATGCAGCATTTTAAGTCTTTATTTTAAATGTGCAGAGAAGACAATAATGTTCACAGAACTACAAAAATGTCTAATGCAGTATTTAAAGTTTTTATTTTAAATGTGCACAAACACAATAATGTTCACAGAACTACAAAAATATCTAATGCAGTTTTTTAAGTCTTTATTTTAAATGTGCAGAGAAGACGAAAATGTTCACAGAACTATATCAATATCTCATGCAGCATTTTAAGTCTCTACTTTAAATGTGCACAAAGACATTAATGTTCACAGAACTACAAAAATGTCTAATGCAGTATTTAAAGTTCTTATTTTAAATGTGCACAAACAATAATGTTCACAGAACTACAACAGTGTCTCACGCAGCATTTTAAGTCTTTATTTTAAATGTGCACAAACACAATAATGTTCACAGAACTACAAAAATGTCTCATGCAGCATTTTAAGTCTTTATTTTAAATGTGCACAAAGACAATAATGTTCACAGAACTACAACAGTGTCTCATGCAGCATTTTCAGTCTTTATTTTAAATGCGCACAAAGACAATAATGTTCACAGAACTACAAAAATGTTTCATGCAGTATTTTAAGTCTTTATTTTAAATGTGCGGAGAAGACAATAATGTTCACAAAACTATATCAATGTCTCATGCAGCATTTAAAGTCTCTACTTTAAATGTGCACAAAGACAATAATGTTCACAGAACTACAAAAATGTCTAATGCAGTATTTAAAGTTTTTATTGTAAATGTGCACAAACAATAATGTTCACAGAACTACAACAGTATCTCATGCAGCATTTTAAGTTTTTATTTTAAATGTGCAAAAACACAATAATGTTCACAGAACTACAACAGTGTCTCATGCAGCATTTTAAGTCTTTATTTTAAATGTGCAGAGAAGACAATAATGTTCACAGAACTATATCAATGTCTCATGCAGCATTTTAAGTCTTTATTTTAAATGTGCAGAGAAGACAATAATGTTCACAGAACTATATCAATGTCTCATGCAGCATTTAAAGTCTCTACTTTAAATGTGCACAAAGACAATAATGTTCACAGAACTACAAAAATGTCTAATGCAGTATTTAAAGCTTTTATTGTAAATGTGCACAAACAATAATGTTCACAGAACTACAACAGTATCTCATGCAGCATTTTAAGTTTTTATTTTAAATGTGCAAAAACACAATAATGTTCACAGAACTACAACAGTGTCACATGCAGCATTTTAAGTCTTTATTTTAAATGTGCAGAGAAGACAATAATGTTCACAGAACTATATCAATGTCTCATGCAGCATTTTAAGTCTTTATTTTAAATGTGCATAAACACAATAATGTTCACAGAACTATATCATCGTCTCATGCAGCATTTTAAGTCTCTACTTTAAATGTGCACAAACACAATAATGTTCACAGAACTACAAAAATGTCTAATGCAGTATTTTAAGTCTTAATTTTAAATGTGCAAAAACACAATAATGTTCACAGAACTACACAAATGTCTAATGCAGTATTTTAAGTCTTTATTTTAAATGTGCACAAAGACAATAATGTTCACAGAACTATATCAATGTCTCATGCAGCATTTTAAGTCTTTATTTTAAATGTGCACAAAGACAATAATGTTCACAGAACTACACAAATGTCTAATGCAGTATTTTAAGTCTTTATTTTAAATGTGCACAAAGACAATAATGTTCACAGAACTATATCAATGTCTCATGCAGAGCATTTTCAGTCTTTATTTTAAATGTGCACAAAGACAATAATGTTCACAGAACTACAAAAATGTCTCATGCAGCATTTTAAGTCTTTATTTTAAATGTGCACAAAGACAATAATGTTCACAGAACTACAACAGTGTCTCATGCAGCATTTTAAGTCTTTATTTTAAATGTGCAGAGAAGACGAAAATGTTCACAGAACTATATCAATGTCTCATGCAGCATTTACAGTCTTTATTTTAAATGTGCACAAAGACAATAATGTTCACAGAACTACAAAAAATGTTTCATGCAGCATTTTAAGTCTTTATTTCAAATGTGCACAAACACAATAATGTTCACAGAACTACAAAAATGTCTACTACAGTATTTTAAGTCTTTATTTTAAATGTGCGGAGAAGACAATAATGTTCACAGAACTGTATAAATGTCTCATGCAGCATTTTAAGTCTTTATAAATGTCACTGTGGAGTCATTGAGTCTGTTTAGCTGATTGGAAAGCTAGCTTGCGCAGCTAGTGGGTCCATGACCATGACTTCTGTTTTGTTTGATCCGCCGTTTTACTGCCGCGTTACAGACGCCGTCTGGAAAGAATTAAGGTATGTAAATAAACATATTTCTGTGTAAATAACTGTGGAGGGGGGCGTGGTCGGCGCGCCTCCTGCGGGAAGGGAGTGTGTATGGCCGGCTTCGAAGCCCAGCTGGCAGGTGAGTAGATTGCCCAGCTGGGGCTGGTTATCTAATATCTAATATCTTCTCAATGATATTTCAGTTTGTGGGGGAGCTTGAATGATAATAATTGAGAAATGCAAATTACGAGGGCGATGTTCTGAGTCCCTGCCATAGGAAGTATTCCATAATATAACGTTTGACCACCTGTTGTTTCACAGATTTAAGCACAGACCATGCCATCAAAATATATTCCATGCAGGAACAATAGACAACACTTGGAGTGTGTGGGAAGACAGAAGCACAGCTTCATTGACTGTGAAATATTCATGTTTGCATGCTTTCACACTGCAAATAATACCTGAAAATAATATTTGTTGTTGACCAGCTTCTGAAGACAATGTTGAGCATCCGATAACACTGTAATATATGTGTATAATGTACATTATGTACTAGGTATTATGTTAATTATGTACACGGTATTATGTTAATTATGTACAAAGTGTCATGCAAATTGTGTACTATGTAATATGTAAATGATGTACAAGATATTATGTAAATGATGTACTAGGTATTCTATACATTGGTTATGTACAAGGTATTATGTAAATTGTGTACAATGTATTATGTATATTATGTACTAGGTATTATACACATTGGTTGTATACAAGGTGTCATGTAAATTATGTACTAAGTATTATGTAAATTATGCATTAAGTATTATGTAAATTATGTACAAGGTATTATGTACAGTAACTTATGTACAATGTATTATGTTAATTATGTACAAGGTGTGATGTAAATTATGTACTAAGTATTATGTAAATGATGTACAATATATTATGTAAATTATGTACTAGGTGTTATATACATTGGTTATGTACAAGGTGTCGTGTAAATTAAGTACTAAGTATTCTGTAAATTATGTATAAATATATTATGTAAATTATGTATCAAGTATTATGTAAATTACGTACAAGGTATTATGTAAATTATTTACAATGTATTATGTAAATGATGTACTAGGTATTATATACATTGGTTATGTACAAGGTATTTTGTAAATTGTGTACAATGTATTATGTATGTTATGTACTCGGTATTATACACATTGGTTATATACAAGGTGTCATGTCAATTATGTACTAAGTATTATGTAAATTATGTATGAATTATTATGTAAATTATGTATTAAGTATTATGTAAATTATGTACAAGGTATTATGTACATTATTTACAATGTATTATGTAAATGATGTACTAGGTATTATACACATTGGTTATATACAAAGTGTCATGTAAATTAAGTACTAAGTATTCTGTAAATTATGTATAAATATATTATGTAAATTATGTATTAAGTATTATGTAAATTATGTACAAGGTATTATGTACATTATTTACAATGTATTATGTAAATGATGTACTAGGTATTATATACATTGGTTATGTACAAGGTATTATGTAAATTGTGTACAATGTATTATGTATATTATGTACTCGGTATTATACACATTGGTTATATACAAGGTGTCATGTCAATTATGTACTAAGTATTATGTAAATTATGTATGAATTATTATGTAAATTATGTATTATGTAAATTATGTACAAGGTATTATGTACATTATTTACAATGTATTATGTAAATGATGTACTAGGTATTATATACATTGGTTATGTACAAGGTATTATGTAAATTGTGTACAATGTATTATGTATATTATGTACTCGGTATTATACACATTGGTTATATACAAAGTGTCATGTAAATTATGTACTAAGTATTATGTAAATTATGTATGAATTATTAGGTAAATTATGTATTATGTAAATTATGTACAAGGTATTATGTACATTACTTACAATGTATTATGTAAATGATGTACTAGGTATTATATACATTGGTTATGTACAAGGTATTATGTAAATTGTGTACAATGTATTATGTATATTATGTACTAGGTATTATACACATTGGTTATATACAAAGTGTCATGTAAATTATGTACTAAGTATTATGTAAATTATGTATGAATTATTATGTAAATTATGTATTATGTAAATTATGTACAAGGTATTATGTACATTACTTACAATGTATTATGTAAATGATGTACTAGGTATTATATACATCGGTTATGTACAAGGTATTATGTAAATTGTGTACAATGTATTATGTATATTATGTACTAGGTATTATACACATTGGTTATATACAAAGTGTCATGTAAATTATGTACTAAGTATTATGTAAATTATGTATGAATTATTATGTAAATTATGTATTATGTAAATTATGTACAAGGTATTATGTACATTACTTACAATGTATTATGTAAATGATGTACTAGGTATTATATACATTGGTTATGTACAAGGTATTATGTAAATTGTGTACAATGTATTATGTATATTATGTACTAGGTATTATACACATTGGTTATATACAAAGTGTCATGAAAATTATGTACTAAGTATTATGTAAATTATGTATGAATTATTATGTAAATTATGTATTAAGTATTATGTAAATTATGTACAAGGTATTATGTAAATTATTTACAATGTATTATGTAAATGATGTACTAGGTATTATATACATTGGTTATGTACAAGGTATTTTGTAAATTGTGTACAATGTATTATGTATGTTATGTACTCGGTATTATACACATTGGTTATATACAAGGTGTCATGTCAATTATGTACTAAGTATTATGTAAATTATGTATGAATTATTATGTAAATTATGTATTATGTAAATTATGTACAAGGTATTATGTACATTACTTACAATGTATTATGTAAATGATGTACTAGGTATTATATACATTGGTTATGTACAAGGTATTTTGTAAATTGTGTACAATGTATTATGTATGTTATGTACTCGGTATTATACACATTGGTTATATACAAGGTGTCATGTCAATTATGTACTAAGTATTATGTAAATTATGTATGAATTATTATGTAAATTATGTATTAAGTATTATGTAAATTACGTACAAGGTATTATGTACATTATTTACAATGTATTATGTAAATGATGTACTAGGTATTATATACATTAGTTATGTACAAGGTATTATGTAAATTGTGTACAATGTATTATGTATATTATGTACTCGGTATTATACACATTGGTTATATACAAAGTGTCATGTAAATTATGTATTAAGTATTATGTAAATTATGTACAAGGTATTATGTAAATTATGCAAACAATATTATGTAAATTATGCACAAAGTATTATGTAAATACACATGAGTTATATAGAAAGTATATGTACAAAGTATTATGTAAATACACAAGTTATATGGAGAGTATATGTACAAATTATTATGTATTAAACTGCGCCACGCCGTCCCTATTATGTAAATGTAAATGTACGAAGTATTATGTATTATATAAATACACAAGTTATATAGAGAGTACATGTACAAAATATTATGTAAATACATGAGTTATATAGAGAGTATATGTACAAAGTATTATGTATTATGTAAATACATGAGTTTTACAGAGAGTATATGTACAAAGTATTATGTATTATGTAAATACATGGGTTATATACAGAGTATATGCCCAAAGTATTATGTGTTATGTAAATACACATGAGATGTATAAAGAGTGTATGCACAAAGTATTATGTATTATGTAAATCCACATGAGTTATATTCAGAGTATATGTAAAAAGTATTATTTAAATACATGAGTTATACAGTATAGAGAGTATATGTACAAAGTATTATGTAAATACATGAGTTATATAGAGAGTATTTGTACAAAGTAGCATGTAGATACTTGAGTTATATAGAGAGTACATGTACAAAGTATTATGTAAATACATGAGTTATATAGAGAGTACATGTACAAAGTATTATGTAAATACATGAATTATATAGAGAGTACATGTACAAAGTATTATGTAAATACATGAGTTATATAGAGAGTACATGTACAAAATATTATGTAAATACATGAGTTATATAGAGAGTACATGTACACAGTATTATGTAAATACATGAATTATATAGAGAGTACATGTACAAAGTATTATGTAAATACATGAGTTATAGAGTACATGTACAAAATATTATGTAAATACATGAGTTATATAGAGAGTACAT
>NC_084560.2:7285420-7362920 GCF_033978685.3 Nerophis lumbriciformis
ACACAAATGTCTACAAGAATGTGTCGACACAAATATGTCCATACAAATATGTCTACATAATTATGTCCACACAAATATATATACACAAATATGTCTACACAAATATGTCTACAAAAATATATCCACACAAATATGTCTACACAAATATGTCAACACAAATGTATCTACACAAATATGTCTACAAGAATGTGTCGATACAAATATGTCAACACAAATATATATCCACACAAATATGTCTACACAAATATATCTACACAAATATGTCCACACAAATATATCCACACAAATATGTCTACACAAATATGTCTACATAAATATATCTACACAAATATGTCTACACAAATATATCTACACAAATATGTCTACACAAATATGTCAACACAAATATATCTACAAAAATATGTCTACAAGAATGGGTCGACACAAATATGTCCAAACAAATATATCCACACAAATATGTCTACATAATTATGTTTACACAAATATATCTACACACACATGTGTCTACATAAATATATCTACACAAATATGTCTACAAAAATGTGTCGACACAAATATGTCCACACAAATATATCCACACAAATATGTATACACTAATATATCTACACAAATATGTCTACACAAATATATCTACACAAATATGTCTACACAAATATGTCCACACAAATATGTATACACTAATATATCTACAAAATTATGTTTACACAAATATGTCTATATAAATATATGTACACAAATATGTCTACACAAATATGTCCACACAAATATGTCAACACAAATGTATCTACACAAATATGTCTACAAGAATGTGTCGACACAAATATGTCTACACAAATATGTCTACACGATTATATCTACACAAATATGTCTACACAAATATGTCCACACAAATATATCCACACAAATATGTCTACACAATTATATCTACACAAATATGTCTACACAAATATGTCCACACAAATATATCCACACAAATATGTCTACACAAATATGTCTACACGAATATATCTACACACATATGTCTACACAAATATGTCCACACAAATATATATCTACACAAATATGTCTACACAAATATGTCAACACAAATATATCTACACAAATATGTCTACAAGAATGTGTCGACACAAATATGTCCACACACATATGTCTACACAAATATATATACACAAATATGTCTACACAAATATGTCTACAAAAATATGTTTACACAAATATGTCTACATAAATATATCTACACAAATGTCTACACAAATATGTCTACACAAATATGTCTACAAGAATGGGTCGACACAAATATGTCCAAACAAATATATCCACACAAATATGTCCAAACAAATATATCCACACAAATATGTCTACATAATTATGTCCACACAAATATATCTACACACACACATATGTCTACATAAATATATCTACACAAATATGTCTACAAAAATGTGTCGACACAAATATGTCCACACAAATATATCCACACAAATATGTATACACTAATATATCTACATAAATATATCTACACAAATTGGTCTACACAAATATGTCAACACAAATGTATCTACACAAATATGTCTACAAGAATGTGTCGACACAAATATGTCTACACAAATATATCCACACAAATATGTCTACACAAATATATCTACACAAATATGTCTACACAAATATGTCCACACAAATATATCCACACAAATATGTCTACACAAATATGTCTACATAAATATATCTACACAAATATGTCAACACAAATATATTTACACAAATATGTCTACAAGAATGGGTCGACACAAATATGTCCAAACAAATATGTCCACACAAATATATCCACACAAATATGTATACACTAATATATCTACACAAATATGTCTACACAAATATGTCTACATAAATATATCTACACAAATATGTCTACACAAATATGTCCACACAAATATATCCACACAAATATGTATACACTAATATATCTACACAAATATGTCTACACTAATATGTCTACATAAATACATCTACACAAATTGGTCTACACAAATATGTCCACACAAATATGTCAACACAAATGTATCTACACAAATATGTCTACAAGAATGTGTCGACACAAATATGTCTACACAAATATATCCACACAAATATGTCTACACAAATATGTCTACACAAATATATCTACACAAATATGTCTACACGAATATGTCCACACAAATATATCCACACACATATGTCTACATAAATATATCTACACAAATATGTCTACAAAAATGTGTCGACACAAATATGTCCACACAAATATATCCACACAAATATGTATACACTAATATGTCTACATAAATATATCTACACAAATTGGTCTACACAAATATGTCAACACAAATGTATCTACACAAATATGTCTACAAGAATGTGTTGACACAAATATGTCTACACAAATATATCCACACAAATATGTCTACACAAATATATCTACACAAATATGTCTACACAAATATGTCCACACAAATATATCCACACAAATATGTCGACACAATTATGTCTACATAAATATATCTACACAAATATGTCAACACAAATATATTTACACAAATATGTCTACAAGAATGGGTCGACACAAATATGTCCACACAAATATATCAACACAAATATGTATACACTAATATATCTACACAAATATGTCTACACAAATATGTCTACACAAATATGTCCACACAAATATATCCAAACAAATATGTCTACACAAATATGTCTACACAAATATGTCTACACGAATATATCTACACAAATATGTCCACACAAATATATATCTACACAAATATGTCTACACAAATATGTCAACACAAATATATCCACACAAATATGTCTACAGGAATGTGTCGACACAAATATGTCCACACAAATATGTCTACATAATTATGTCTACACAAATATATCCACACACATATGTCTACACAAATATATATACACAAATATGTCTACACAAATATGTCTACAAAAATATGTTTACACAAATATGTCTACATAAATATATCAACACAAATGTCTACACAAATATGTCTACACAAATATATCTACACAAATATGTCCACACAAATATGTTAACACAAATATATCTACACAAATATGTCTACAAGAATGGGTCGACACAAATATGTCCAAACAAATATATCCACACAAATATGTCTACATAATTATGTCCACACAAATATATCTACACACACACATATGTCTACATAAATATATCTACACAAATATGTCTACAAAAATGTGTCGACACAAATATGTCCACACAAATATATCCACACAAATATGTATACACCAATATGTCTACATAAATATATCTACACAAATTGGTCTACACAAATATGTCCACACAAATATGTCAACACAAATGTATCTACACAAATATGTCTACAAGAATGTGTTGACACAAATATGTCTACACAAATATATCAACACAAATATGTCTACACAAATATATCTACACAAATATGTCCACACAAATATATCCACACAAATATGTCCACACAATTATGTCTACATAAATATATCTACACAAATATGTCAACACAAATATATTTACACAAATATGTCTACAAGAATGGGTCGACACAAATAAGTCCAAACAAATATGTCCACACAAATATATCAACACAAATATGTATACACTAATATATCTACACAAATATGTCTACACAAATATGTCTACATAAATATATCTACACAAATATGTCTACACAAATATGTCCACACAAATATATCCACACAAATATGTATACACTAATATATCTACACAAATATGTCTACACTAATATGTCTACATAAATACATCTATACAAATTGGTCTACACAAATATGTCCACACAAATATGTCAACACAAATGTATCTACACAAATATGTCTACAAGAATGTGTCGACACAAATATGTCTACACAAATATATCCACACAAATATGTCTACACAAATATGTCTACACAAATTTATCTACACAAATATGTCTACACAAATATGTCCACACAAATATATCCACACAAATATGTCTACACAAATATGTCTACACAAATATATCTACACACATATGTCTACACAAATATGTCTACACAAATATATCTACACAAATGTGTCAACACAAATATATCCACACAAATATGTCTACACGAATGTGTCGACACAAATATGTCCCCACAAATATGTCTACATATATATGTCTACACAAATATATCCACACACATATGTCTACACAAATAAATATACACAAATATGTCTACACAAATATGTCTACACAAATATGTTTACACAAATATATCTACACAAATATGTCCATACAAATATGTCTACACAAATATATCTACACAAATATGTGTACACAAATATGTCAACACAAATATATCTACACAAATATGTCTACAAGAATGGGTCTACACAAATATGTCCACACAAATGTATCCACACAAATATGTCTACACTAATATATCTACACAAATATTTCCACACACATATGTCTACAAAAATATATCTACACAAATATGTCCACACAAATATGTCTACACAAATATATCTACACAAAAATGTGTACACAAATATGTCAACACAAATATATTTACAGAAATATGTCTACAAGAATGGGTCGACACAAATATGTCCACACAAATATATCCACACAAATATGTCTACATAATTATGTCTACACACATATATCTACACACATATGTCTACATAAATATGTCTACACAAATATGTCTACACAAATACGTGTACAGAAATATGTTTACACAAATATGTCTACATAAATATATCTACACAAATATGTCTACACAAATATGTCCACACAAATACGTCAACACAAATATATCTACACAAATATGTTTACAAGAATGTGTCGACACAAATATGTCCACACAAATATATCCACACAAATATGTCTACATAATTATGTCTACACAAATATATATACACAAATATACTGTATATACACAAATATGTCTACACTAATATGTCTACACAAATATGTCTACACAAATATATACACACAAATATGTCTATACTAATATGTCTACACAAATATGTCTACAAAAATATATCCACCCAAATATATTTACACAAATATATCTCCACAGAGTTTGCATGTCCCAATGATCCAAGGAGCCAAGTTGGCCGGGGGCTTCTATGCCCCCTGGTAGGGTCTCCCAAGACAAACTGGTCCTAGGTGAGGGATCAGACAAAGAGCAGCTCCAAGACCTTTATGAAAAAGACCAAACGAGGACTCAGATTTCCCTAGCCCAGACGCGGGTCACCGGGGGCCCCCCTCTGGAGCCAGGCCCGGAGGTGGGGCACAATGGCGAGCGCCTGGTGGAGGCGACGTGGGTCCCCCTCCAATGGGCTTACCACTCATGGAAGGGGGTTTAGAGGTGAGCTGGGCAGCAGCCGAAAGCAGGGCACTTGGCGGTCCGATCCTCGGCTACATAAACTAGCTCTTGGGACATGGACCGTCACCTCGCAGGGGAAGAAGGAGCCTGAGCTAGTGCGCGAGGTGGAGAAGTTCCGGCTAGATATAGTCAGACTCACAATCACAACCAGTTCTCTCGAGAGGGGCTGGACTCGTTTTCACTCTGGCATTGCACGCAGCGAGAGGCGACGGGCTGGGGCGGCTCAAAGACTGCACGTTGGAGTTCAACCCAGTCGACGAGAGTGTAGCTTCCCTCCACTTTCGGGTGGGGGGACGGGTCCTGACTGTTGTTTGTGCTTACGCACCAAACAGAAGCTCAGAGTACCCACCCTTTTTGGATACACTCAAGGGAGTACTGGAGAGTGATCCCCGGGTGATCCCCCGGGTGATTCCCTCATTCTGCTGGGTGACTTCAACGCCCATATTGGCAACAACAGTGAAACATGGAGAAGAGTGATTGGGAAGATCCATCCATCTTTTTCCGCTTATCCGAGGTCGGGTCGCGGGGGCAGCAGCCTAATCAGGGAAGCCCAGACTTCCATCTCCCCAGCCACTTCGTCCAGCTCATCCCGGGGGATCCTGAGGCGTTCCCAGGCCAGCCGAGAGACATAGTCTCGGCAATGTGTCATGGGTTCCCCCCGTGGCCTCTTACCGGTCGAACGTGCCCTAAACACCTCCCCAGGGAGGCTTCCGGGTGGCATCCTGACCAGATGCCCGAACCACCTCATCTGGCTCCTCTTGATGTGGAGGAGCAGCCGCTTTACTTTGAGCTCCTCCCGGATGACAGAACTTCTCACCCTATCTCTAAGGGAGAGCCCTGCCACATGACGGAGGAAACTCATTTTGTTCGCTTGTACCCGTGATCTTGTCCTTTTGGTCATAACCCAAAGATCATAACCATAGGTGAGGATGGGAACGTAGATGGACCGGTAAATTGAGAGCTTTGCCTTCCGGCTCAGCTCCTTCTTTACCACAATGGATCGATACAGCGCCCACAATCCTGAAGATGCTGTACCGACCCGCCTGGGGCATGATCTCTTCACCAACCCGGAGATGGCACTCCACCCTTTTTCCTTGCGGGAACCATGGACTCAGACTTGGAGGTGCTGATTCTCATCTCAGTCGCTTCACACTCGGCTGCGAACCGATCCAGTGCGAGTTAAAGATCCCGGCCAGAAGAAGCCATCAGGACCACATCATTTACAAAAAGCAGAGACGTAATCCTGCAGCCACCAAATCGGATCCCCTCAACAACCTGACTGCGCTTAGAAAAGTCTGACCATAAAAGTTACGAACAGAATCAGTGACACAGGGCAGCCCTGGCTCACCTCACTGAAAACGAATCATTATTTGACCCGGCAGGCAATGCGGACCAAGCTCTGACACTGATCATACAGGGAGCAGACCGCCACAATCAGACAGTCCGATACCCCATACTCACTGAGCACTCCCACAGGACTTCCCAAAGGACACAGTTGAATGCCTTCTCCAAGTCCACAAAGCACATGTAGACTGGTTGGGCAAACTCCCATGCACCCTCAAGGACTCTGCCAAGAGTATAAAGCTGGTCCACAGTTCCACGACAAAGACGAAAACCACACTGTTCCTCCTGAATCCGAGGTTCGACAATCCCATGTAGCCTCCTCTCCAGTACACCTGAATAGACCTTACCGGGAAGTTCTGAGGAGTGAGTGTGATCCCACAATAGTTGGAACACACCCTTCGGTTCCCCTTCCCAAAGAGAGGAACCACCACTCCGGTCTGCCAATCCTGAGGTATCACCCCTGATGTCTATGCAATGTTGCAGAGTCTTGTCAACCAAGACAGCCCCACAGCATTCAGAGCCTCAAGGAACTCCGGGCTGATCTCGTCCACCCACAGGGCCTTGCCACCGAGGAGCTTTTTAACTATATGTACATAATGTTGGGGTGGTATAGCTCGGTTGGTAGAGCGGCGGTGCCAGCAACTTGAGGGTTGCAGGTTCGATACCCGCTTCCGCCATCCTAGTCACTGCCGTTGTGTCCTTGGGCAAGACACTTTACCCACCTGCTCCCAGTGCCACCCACACTGCTTTAAATGTAACTTAGATATTGGGTTTCACTATGTAAAGCGCTTTGAGTCACTAGAGAAAAAGCGCTATATAAATATAATTCACTTCACTTCACACTAATGTAAATTGTGTACATAATGTAAATAATGTACATCATGTATATAATAATGTAAATAATATACATACAAATGTAAATCATGTATATACGAATGCAAGTAATGTACACAATATAATGTACATAATGTAAATCATGTAAATTGTGTACATAATGTAAATAATGTACATATACATGTAAATAATGTACATATTAATGTAAATAATGTACATAATGCACATTATGTACATGTACAGGATACGCATGTAGCCACTACTCTCTGAATGCTGTTTACTCTGCTGTTGTTGTCTTGTGACGCAGTTGTCAATGTAATGATGTCATGATGTAAATTGTGTACATAATGTAAATAATGTACATATACATGTAAATAATGTACATATTAATGTAAATAATGTACATAATGCACATTATGTACATGTACAGGATACGCATGTAGCCACTACTCTCTGAACGCTGTTTACTCTGCTGTTGTTGTCTTGTGACGCAGTTGTCAATGTAATGATGTCATGATGGTCCCACCTTGTCCAGGGACCATGACACTCCTTCATTTCAGTCATCCAATAAAAAAACAAAACTCATCTGTTTTCACTCATTTTTGAGGCTAGGCTGGCACCATCTAGGATGAGTCTGGAACCTTGTTTACAAAAACTATGGGTTAGGGTTAGGGTTAGGGTAGGGTTAGGGTTAGGGTTAGGGTTTTGTACATACTGTATATTGGCTCTAAGCTGCAGGTGTTTACATTGAAACATAAATTAGACACAGCATTGTAATTACAGTAAGTACTTTTGTAATATTGTAAAGAAAATGTAATAATAATGGAGGACATTGATGTACGATACATGGTTCCCATGTGGTCCACATCAGATATGCGTCACATACGGCAAAAACCCCAACCCTGCACGGATATCCGCAGATCGCATGGCAAAACATTTACATTTTAATTAGTTGAGTCTTTATTTAGCTCATTTCCATCTGCAGTCCCTGGTTACCTAAATTAAAGATGTACAAAACCATGCAATAAAATCATACTATAACATGTAATCAAATTAAGAAAATACATAATATGCCCTTTCATTGACACACACTTATACATTACAACCACCCCTCCTTTACATCAAAACACAGACAATACACACTCTTGTTCACATTTGTCGTCATTTGTAAAAACAACCATGATTTTAACACACACACCTCAAAGCTTACAACAAAATGTTCTCATGCATAAATATAATACAAATGTCAATCATAGTGTCCACCTTATTGACCGTGTGAGCAGCTTTGATTGCTCCAGAGACACTTTTTAACTTCAATTGTGAATGAAGACTTTTCAAGTTTGTTGTGAGGTCGTCCCACTCCTTTATCGTTTTGTATGAAAAGGCTGATTGTGCTTGTGTGTTTCTAGTTGTCGCAGCAGATGCAAACTGGACAAAGTGCTTAAGTGGCGCTAGTGCAGTGTTATTTACGATTCGACGGCCCATTTGTGTTGATGCTAATCTT
Organism: Nerophis lumbriciformis; assembly: GCF_033978685.3. Classification (NCBI taxonomy): domain Eukaryota; kingdom Metazoa; phylum Chordata; class Actinopteri; order Syngnathiformes; family Syngnathidae; genus Nerophis; species Nerophis lumbriciformis. The sequence continues at coordinate 7,294,515 of NC_084560.2, forward strand.
TGAATGTTGTCAAAATTCAACAGTCTATATGTTAGAATAATTGCATATTTCAGATGAAATATGAATTTGGATGAAAAGAGCACAGCTCCCTCCCCACATTCTCAGCACATTCTACAGAGGCACTATAGAGAGCCTGCTGACCAACAGCATCTCTGTCTGGACTGGAGCCTGCAATGCCTCAGACTGGAAGTCTCTCCAGAGAGTGGTGAGGACGGCGGAAAAGATCATCAGGACTCCTCTTCCTCTTATCCAGGAGATGGCAAAAAGCAGCTGCCTGACCAGGGCTCAAAAAATCTGCAAAGACTCCTCCTACCCCCACCAAGGACTGTTTTCACTGCTGGACTCTAGAAAGAGGTTCCGCAGCATCCGAAGCAGAACCTCCAGGTTCTGTAACAGCTTCTTGACTCTTGAACGCATCATAATTAAATTATCCCCTCAACTCCCCCCAAAATGGATTAACTCGCTGGAATAAAAAAGACAATATAACATACATCCATAAACGTGGACGCATGTGAAAAAGTGCAATATATTTATCTGTACAGCAATCTATTTATTTATTTATATATATTTATTTATTTTATTTATATTTATATATTATTTATATATATTTATTTATTTATATATGCACCTTATTGCTTTTTTATCCTGCACTACCATGAGCTTATGTAACGGAATTTCGTTCTTATCTGTACTGTAAAGTTCAAATTTGAATGACAATAAAAAGGAAGTCTAAGTCTAAGTCTAAATCTATTATAAGTTATCACACAACTCTTATGCTTAGCCTCTTAAGGCCCAAGTTGTTTGTTTACATGCTTTTTTTTAATTTATCTTTGCTATTTGGGCTTATTGGACCCTAATTCGAATAAAAAACTAAAAATGATCTTTTTATATGATGTACTTAGTCCATAAGTACACAAATGTGTACTTCATGTTTAGTGACATGCTAATTCTTATTTTAACACTTTTTTTTTTTTTCAAAATTCCATTGTATGTTATACTCTTCTGACACCACCAGATGGCAGTATAAGTGTCCACATAAGTGGCCAGAAGACCCCAATTCAGTAGTGTACACAATTTTGGCAATAAGAGCTAAAAGGTGCTGTCCACGCATGTGGCCAAAAAGTCGCCTCGCCACAGATGTTTCCTGTCTTTCAGCTTGCTAACAGCCAAAGGACGAACCAGCACCTCAACGAAGAGAAGTCATATCAACAGCAAGCAGACAAAGCAGACAGGGCACAATTACAAGGCCCCCCCCAGCACACTCCGTTCTGAATAATCACGTAATGCGCGTACTGAGCGGCTCGCATAATGTGTGACCCCCCCGTTTAGAAGCAGCCTCAACGATGTGACTAGGGAACGTCCTAAACTGAATAAATAGAGGAGCGCGAGGACTGTTCCTCAGAGCGTAGGGTGAGACTGTAACTGAGTGTGCGGCTCCATGCATTCTCCTCATGAGCAAAATTGAACGCTGTCTCTGCCTGATTCCTTGCTTGTTGTTCTGTTTAATAGAGATTTCGGTGCGAATACCTGACACCATATTTTTGAAGAACTAAACGGTGATGGTGGTGTTGTGGTTTTCGGTCAAGGGTTTGGAGCGGCTGTTTGTGCAAGGTTTCCAAATCGCCTCAGTGTCATTTTGCTTGCCTGGGACCAAAATGTTACACAAAAATAAAAACAAGACATGATTGCAATAAAATAAGTTTGAGCTGCGTTAAACAAATTCCTGACACATTTGAACATGTTGTATCTTTTTAAAAACCTAGGGTTGGGTCTAAAATGACGCCCAGGTAACAATAATCACTAAAAATTTGTATTATTTCCTCATTAACAGTTATTTTTGGAAAGGATGACATTTATATTTGTTTACAAAATACATTGCTACCGTTTTCTTAAAGTTAATGTAAGACTAGAGTCATGTAGCCATCTTGCCAACCTTCTCCATGGCTGCTGTAGGTTTTTTCTTTACTGGTGTGGAGGGGGGCGTGGTCTGCGGGCCTGCCGCGGAGAGGGGTGTGTAAAGACCGGCCTCGAAGCCAGCAGCAGGTGAGTGGATTGCCCAGCTGGGGCTGGTTATCTAATCACCTGTCGCCCCTTATTAGCAGCAGCCGGACCGAGACACGTTGTTGGAGTTGGAGTTGCTGGTGAGCAGACGCACGGACACGCACAGAGAGAGACACGCCGGACTGGAAATTCAAACATATATTGCTAGAAAGCAAGCCACCCCCTGGGGTTTATGTCAATAAATGACTTGATTCAAACTGTCTACCAAACTCCCGAAGATCTGTCGGCGTCAGGAGAAGCCACCACAAGAGGAACACCTCTACAACTGGTAAATCTGTCAATCAAAACCAATGCATCCATCCATCCATCCATCCATGGTCTATTTGTGTGTCACGTGGTGCACACGTTAGAGGTTCAGCATGTCAATCTCACAACTCACCATTCAGTCGGATTCTCCGGGTGATGATTCCATTCAGAGTCAATTCTCGATTTAACATAATTCAAACTGATTATCGCAAAATATAATTTGCTATATAAATGATAAAAAACACCTTTTTAAAACTGGTTACAGGTTAGCTAATTGGGAACAGGTGGGTGCCATGATTGGGCATAAAAGCAGCTTCCATGAAATGCTCAGTCTTTCACAAACAAGGATGGGGCGAGGGTCACCACTTTGTCAACAAATGTGTGAGCAAATTGTCCAACAGTTTAAGGACTACATTTCTCAACCAGGTATTGCAATCCTACAGTAATACCAGGAACACAATCCTACAATAATACCAAGAACACAATCCTACAGTAATACCAGCAACAGAATCCTACAGTAATACCAGGAACACAATCATACAGTAATACCAGGAACACAATCATACAGTAATACCAGGAACACAATCATACAGTAATACCAGCAACACAATCCTGCAGTAATACCAGCAACACAATCCTACAGTAATACCAGCAACACAATCATACAGTAATACCAGGAACACAATCATACAGTAATACCAGGAACACAATCCTACAGTAATACCAGCAACACAATCCTACAGTAATACCAGCAACACAATCATACAGTAATACCAGCAATAGAATCATACAGTAATACCAGGAACACAATCATACAGTAATACCAGGAACACAATCCTACAGTAATACCAGGAACACAATCATACAGTAATACTAGGAACACAATCATACAGTAATACCAGAACACAATCCTACAGTAATACCAGGAACACAATCTTACAGTAATACCAAGAACATAATACTACAGTAATACCAGGAACACAATCCTACAGTAATACCAGCAACACAATCCTACAGTAATACCAGAACACAATCCTACAGTAATACTAGGAACACAATCATACAGTAATAACAGGAACACAATCCTACAGTAATACCAGGAACACAATCCTACAGTAATACTAGGAACACAATCATACAGTAATACCAGGAGTACAATCCTACAGTAATACCAGGTATTGCAAGGAATTTAGGGATTTCACCATCTACGGCAGGGGTCCTCAAGTACAAATCTTGAAGGTCCACAAATGTTTTTTTGAAACAGGCTGGGTCCGTTTATTATCGGTCAAGCTTATATAATAGCAGGAGGTAGGTAGTTTAACATTTTCTTAAAATTAACAAAAATAAAATAAATATCCAATAAAATACATGAAATATTTTCTTTGAAACAAAAATAAATAAGAACTTTGAAAAAATGTGTCCTCTGCATTTGACCCATCCCTTGATCACCCCCTGGGAGGTGAGGGGAGCAGTGGGCAGCATCGGCGCTGCGCCCGGGAATCATTTTTGGTGATTTAACCCCCAATTCCAACCCTTGATGCTGAGTGCCAAGCAGGGAAGAATGCTGGTATGAGCTTTTAAACATAACCCGTTAACTGCTGCCAATCAAATGGTGAATAAGATACTCTTTAGGGTTCATATGTTTGTAAATCTGACTGTGATGAAGTCAGTGCCTCACCAGCCATCAACCTCACCACACGTTACTGCTCTGTTGCTATTTGTTGTTGTGTCATAGATTTAACAAAAATCTTGCTTGATGTTTCATATGGCTTTTTCAGCCTCGTGATTTCTTTTTTTCTTAGCTCTGAATCATGAGGAAATGTCTCTTCAAATTCGCGGTGCTCTTTCAGATAGTGACGTTTCAGATTTTCACTTTTCACCAGAGCAACAGTACTGTTGCATAGTAGACACATTGGTCTGGTACTTGCAGTAGGTAGGATGAAAACATATTGCTCTGTCCATTCTTCCTTGAAACGTCGGTTTTCCCTGTCCACCTTTCTTTTACCAGCCTGAGCCAACTTGGAGCATGCCATTGTGATTTGATTCACATTCAGTGACTGACAAGTGAACAGTTAGCGAAGTAGCGATACGAGACAACTGTGTGCCTGCAGCGAAAGGTTCCATGCACTGTGCACATGACCCAGGTGGTAACAGCCTATCAGCGCGTCGTTGTGAAAGAGATGACAACCCATACCCCGGAATTAGCCAATCAGAGTGGCGTTCTCTCGCTCTCACTCCGTCTCTCTCTCTTTCTCTCTCTGAGAGAGAGAGAGAGAGAGAGAGAGAGAGAGAGAGAAAGAGAGAGACGGAGTGAGTGAGACACGAGAAGTGTAAACGAAACGTGGATATATTTGACTAAAAACAACAAAGAACGTTGACTTGCGCTAGCGATAACTCACAGATAAATACAATTATTATATTTTTTTTATAATAATTATAATTATAATAATAAAAGAAACATTTTTTTTTTATTTTATTTTATTTTTTTTACTATAATTCGTGCTGGGTCCGGACGGACACGTCGCTGGGTCCGGACATGGACCGCGGTCCGCCTGTTGAGGATCGCTGATCTACGGTCTGTAATATCATCAAAAAGTTCAGAAAATCTGGAGAAATCACTGCACGTAAGCCATTATATTACGGACCTTCAATCCCTCAGGCGGTACTGGATCAAAAAGCAACATCGGTGTGTAAAGGATATCACCACATGGGTTCGGGAACACTTCAGAAACCCGCTGTCAGTACCTACAGTTGGTCACTACATCTCTAAGTGCAAGTTAAAACTCTACTATGCAAAGCAAAATACATTTATCAACAACACCCAGAAATGCCACCGGCTTCGCTGGGCCCGAAGTCATCTAAGATGGACTGATGCTAAGTGGAAAAGTGTTCTGTGGTCTGACGAGTCCACATTTCAAATTGTTTTTTGGAAACTGTGGACGTCTTGTCTTCCGGAACAAAGAGGAAAAGAACCATCCATACCAGGAACACAATCATACAGTAATACCGGGAACACAATCCTACAGTAATACTAGGAACACAATCCTACAGTAATACCAGGAACACAATCCTACAGTAATACCAGGAACACAATCCTACAGTAATACCAGGAACATAATACTACGGATATACCAGGAACACAATCCTACAGTAATACCAGGAACATAATACTACGGATATACCAGGAACACAATCATACAGTAATACCAGAACACAATCATACAGTAATACCAGAACACAATCCTACAGTAATACCAGGAACACAATCCTACAGTAATACTAGTAACACAATCCTACAGTAATACCAGGAACACAATCCTACAGTAATACCAGGAACACAATCCTACAGTAATACCAGGAACACAATCATACAGTAATATCAGGAACACAATCCTACAGTAATACTAGGAACACAATCCTACAGTAATACCAGAAACACAATACTACAGTAATACCAGGAACACAATCATATAGTAATACCAGGAACATAATACTACAGATATACCAGGAACACAATCCTACAGTAATACCAGTAACACAATCCTACAGTAATACCAGGAACACAATCCTACAGTAATACCAAGAACACAATCCTACAATAATACCAAGAACACAATCCTACAGTAATACCAGCAACAGAATCCTACAGTAATACCAGGAACACAATCATACAGTAATACCAGGAACACAATCCTACAATAATACCAGCAACACAATCCTACAGTAATACCAGGAACACAATCCTACAGTAATACCAGGAACACAATCCTACAGTAATACCAGCAACACAATCCTACAGTAATACCAGCAAAACAATCATACAGTAATACCAGCAATAGAATCATACAGTAATACCAGGAACACAATCATACAGTAATACCAGGAACACAATCCTACAGTAATACCAGGAACACAATCATACAGTAATACTAGGAACACAATCATACAGTAATACCAGAACACAATCCTACAGTAATACCAGGAACACAATCTTACAGTAATACCAAGAACATAATACTACAGTAATACCAGGAACACAATCATACAGTAATACCAGTAACACAATCCTACAGTAATACCAGGAACACAATCATACAGTAATACCAGGAACACAATCCTACAGTAATACCAGGAACACAATCCTACAGTAATACCAGGAACACAATCCTACAGTAATACCAGGAACACAATCCTACAGTAATACCAGGAACACAATCCTACAGTAATACTAGGAACACAATCCTACAGTAATACCAGGAACACAATCCTACAGTAATACCAGGAACACCATCTTACAGTACTACCAGGAACATAATACTAAAGTAATACCAGGAACACAATCATGAAGTAATACCAGGAACACAATCCTACAGTAATACCAGGAACACAATCCTACAGTAATACCAGGAACACAATCCTACAGTAATACCAGGAACATAATCATACAGTAATACCAGGAACACAATCCTACAGTAATACCAGGAACACAATCATACAGTAATACCAGGAACACAATCATACAGTAATACCAGGATCACAATCCTACAGTAATACCAGGAACACAATCATACAGTAATACCAGGAACACAATCATACAGTAATACCAGGATCACAATCATACAGTAATACCAGGAACATAATCATACAGTAATACCAGGAACACAATCTTACAGTAATACCAAGAACATAATACTACAGTAATACCAGGAACACAATCATACAGTAATACCAGTAACACAATCCTACAGTAATACCAGGAACACAATCCTACAGTAATACCAGGAACACAATCCTACAGTAATACCAGGAACACCATCTTACAGTAATACCAGGAACATAATACTAAAGTACTACCAGGAACACAATCCTACAGTAATACCAGGGACACAATCCTACAGTAATACCAGGAACACAATCCTACAGTAATACCAGGAACACAATCTTACAGTAATACCAAGAACATAATACTACAGTAATACCAGGAACACAATCATACAGTAATACCAGTAACACAATCCTACAGTAATACCAGGAACACAATCCTACAGTAATACCAGGAACACAATCCTACAGTAATACCAGGAACACCATCTTACAGTAATACCAGGAACATAATACTAAAGTACTACCAGGAACACAATCCTACAGTAATACCAGGGACACAATCCTACAGTAATACCAGGAACACAATCCTACAGTAATACCAGGATCACAATCCTACAGTAATACCAGGAACACAATCCTACAATAATACTAGGAACACAATCAACAGTAATACCAGGAACACAATTATACAGTAGTACCAGGAACACAATACTACAGTAGTGCCAGGAACACAATCATACAGTAATACCAGAACACAATCCTACAGTAATACCATGAACATAATCATACAGTAATACCAGGAACACAATCCTACAGTAATACTAGGAACACAATCAACAGTAATACCAGGAACACAATTCTACAGTAGTACCAGGAACACAATACTACAGTAGTACCAGGAACACAATCATACAGTAATACCAGGAACACAATCCTACAGTAATACCAGAAACACAATCATACAGTAATACCAGAACACAATCCTACAGTAATACCAGGAACACAATCCTACAGTAATACCAGTAACACAATCCTACAGTAATACCAGGAACACAATCCTACAGTAATACCAGGAACACAATCCTACAGTATTACCAGGAACACAATTCTACAGTAAGACCAGGACCACAATCCTACAGTAATACCAGGAACACAATCCTACAATAATACCAGGAACACAATCCTACAGTAATACTAGGAACACAATCATACAGTAATACCAGGAACACAATCCTACAGTAATACCAGGAACACAATCATACAGTAATACCAGGAACACAATCATACAGTAATACCAGGATCACAATCCTACAGTAATACCAGGAACACAATCATACAGTAATACCAGGAACACAATCATACAGTAATACCAGGATCACAATCATACAGTAATACCAGGAACATAATCATACAGTAATACCAGGAACACAATCTTACAGTAATACCAAGAACATAATACTACAGTAATACCAGGAACACAATCATACAGTAATACCAGTAACACAATCCTACAGTAATACCAGGAACACAATCCTACAGTAATACTAGGAACACAATCCTACAGTAATACCAGGAACACAATCCTACAGTAATACCAGGAACACCATCTTACAGTAATACCAGGAACATAATACTAAAGTAATACCAGGAACACAATCCTACAGTAATACCAGGAACACAATCCTACAGTAATACCAGGAACACAATCCTACAGTAATACCAGGATCACAATCCTACAGTAATACCAGGAACACAATCCTACAATAATACTAGGAACACAATCAACAGTAATACCAGGAACACAATTATACAGTAGTACCAGGAACACAATCCTACAGTAATACCAGGAACACAATCATACAGTAATACCAGAACACAATCCTACAGTAATACCATGAACATAATCATACAGTAATACCAGGAACACAATCCTACAGTAATACTAGGAACACAATCAACAGTAATACCAGGAACACAATTCTACAGTAGTACCAGGAACACAATACTACAGTAGTACCAGGAACACAATCATACAGTAATACCAGGAACATAATACTACAGTAATACCAGGAACACAATCATACAGTAATATCAGGAACACAATCCTACAGTAATACCAGGAACACAATCATACAGTAATATCAGGAACACAATCCTACAGTAATACCAGGAACATAATACTACAGTAATACCAGGAACACAATTCTACAGTAATACCAGGAACACAATCCTACAGTAATACCAGGAACACAATCCTACAGTAATACCAGGAACACAATCCTACAGTAATACCAGGAACACAATCATACAGTAATACCAGAACACAATCATACAGTAATACTAGGAACACAATCATACAGTAATAACAGGAACACAATCCTACAGTAATACTAGGAACACAATCATACAGTAATACCAGGAGTACAATCCTACAGTAATACCAGGAACACAATCCTACAGTAATACCAGGAACACAATCATACAGTAATACCAGGAACATAATACTACAGTAATACCAGGAACACAATCATACAGTAATATCAGGAACACAATCCTACAGTAATACCAGGAACACAATCATACAGTAATATCAGGAACACAATCCTACAGTAATACCAGGAACATAATCATACAGTAATACCAGGAACATAATACTACAGTAATACCAGGAACACAATCCTACAGTAATACCAGGAACACAATCATACAGTAATACCAGGAACATAATACTACAGTAGTACCAGGAACACAATTATACAGTAATACCAGGAACACAATCATACAGTAATACCAGGAACACAATCCTACAGTAATACCAAGAACACAATCCTACAGTAATACTAGGAACACAATCAACAGTAATACCAGGAACACAATTCTACAGTAGTACCAGGAACACAATCATACAGTAATACCAGGAACACAATCCTACAATAATACTAGGAACACAATCAACAGTAATACCAGGAACACAATTATACAGTAGTACCAGGAACACAATACTACAGTAGTACCAGGAACACAATCATACAGTAATACCAGAAACACAATCATACAGTAATACCAGAACACAATCCTACAGTAATACCAAGAACACAATCCTACAGTAATACTAGGAACACAATCAACAGTAATACCAGGAACACAATTCTACAGTAGTACCAGGAACACAATCATACAGTAATACCAGGAACACAATCCTACAATAATACTAGGAACACAATCAACAGTAATACCAGGAACACAATTATACAGTAGTACCAGGAACACAATACTACAGTAGTACCAGGAACACAATCATACAGTAATACCAGAAACACAATCATACAGTAATACCAGAACACAATCCTACAGTAATACCATGAACATAATCATACAGTAATATCAGGAACACAATCCTACAGTAATACCAGGAACACAATCATACAGTAATATCAGGAACACAATCCTACAGTAATACCAGGAACATAATCATACAGTAATACCAGGAACATAATACTACAGTAATACCAGGAACACAATCCTACAGTAATACCAGGAACACAATCATACAGTAATACCAGGAACATAATACTACAGTAGTACCAGGAACACAATTATACAGTAATACCAGGAACACAATCATACAGTAATGCCAGGAACACAATCCTACAGTAATACCAAGAACACAATCCTACAGTAATACTAGGAACACAATCAACAGTAATACCAGGAACACAATTATACAGTAGTACCAGGAACACAATCATACAGTAATACCAGGAACACAATCCTACAATAATACTAGGAACACAATCAACAGTAATACCAGGAACACAATTATACAGTAGTACCAGGAACACAATACTACAGTAGTACCAGGAACACAATCATACAGTAATACCAGAAACACAATCATACAGTAATACCAGAACACAATCCTACAGTAATACCATGAACATAATCATACAGTAATACCAGGAACATAATACTACAGTAATACCAGTAACACAATCCTACAGTAATACCAGGAACACAATCATACAGTAATACCAGGAACATAATACTACAGTAATACCAGGAACACAATTCTACAGTAATACCAGGAACACAATCCTACAGTAATACCAAGAACACAATACTACAGTAATACCCTACAGTGTCCCCACAAGAAGGATGAGTGCAATTTCCCAGCCGGCATTAAAAACATTCAGCTTTGTTATGGCCCATGCTCCTTATGACTTAGCAGTTTACCTTTGCCACCACACTCTGTCCTCAGAGTGTATGTACAAAACACTCAGTAAATGTTTGGGAACTGAGGAGACACATTTTTAAAGTGGAATTCTTTCCCATTCTTGCTGAAATAAGCAGGGGCGTCCATGATAACGTTGCTTGGATGGCAACATATGTTGTTCCAAAACCTGTATGTACCTTTCAGCATTAATGGTGTCTTCACAGATGTGTAAGTTACCCATGTCTTGGGCACTAATACACCCCCTTTGGCTTTTACATTTTGACCCTAGAACAATCCGAATGGTTCTTTTCCTCTTTGTTCCAAACGTCGACAGTTCCTGAAAAACAATTTGAAACGTGGACTCGTCAGACCACAGAACACTTTTACACTTTGCATCAGTCCATCTTAGATGAGCTCAGGCACAGCGAAGCCGGCAGCGTTTCTGGGTGTTGTTGATAAATGGCTTTCGCTTTGCATATTAGAGTTTTAACTTGCACTTACAGATGTAGCGACAAACTGCAGTTACCGACAGTGGGTTTTTTTTAAGTGTTCCTGAGCCCATGTGGTGATATCCTTTACACACTGGTGTCGCTTTTTAATGCAGCACCGCCTGAGGGATCCAAGGTCACGGGCATTCAATGCTACGAGCAGTGATTTCTCCAGATTCTCTGAACCTTTTGATGATATTACGGAGCGTAGATGGTGAAATCCCTAAATTCCTTGCAATAGCTGGTTGAGAAATGTTGTTCTTAAACAATTTTCTCAGGCATTTGTTGACAAAGTGGTGACCCTCGCCCCCGTCCTTTGTTCGTGAATGACTGAGCATTTCATGGAAGCTGCTTTTATACCCAATCATGGCACCCACCTGTTCCCAATTAGCCCGTTCACCTGTGGGATGTTCCAAATAAGTGTTTGATGAGCATTCCTCAACTTTCTCAGTCTTTTTTTGCCACTCGTGCCAGCTCATTTGAAACATGTCGCAGGCATCAAATTCCAAATGAGCTAATATTTGCAAAAAATAACAAAGTTTTCCATTTCGAACATGACTTTTGGCTTTTGTAGATGTCACAACACTTTAAGCTGATACTAACTTTTCCACTTGTAGAACTTAGTGGCAGTAAGATGGTACAGTAACATGTGTAAGTAAGTAGCATGTTCAATTCATATTTCAGTCATCTCTTGTCAAAAAACACAATTTAGGTGTAAAAAGTTTGTGTGTGCGGCTTTGTCTTAACTATATCGGTCTGTTTTTGTCCAAAGATAAGACACTTTGTCCCAGGCAAGCAAAATGACACTAAAGCCATTGGAAGCCTTGCACAAACAACCACTCAAAATCCTTGACCGAAAACCACAACACCACCATCACTGTTTAGTTCTTCAAAAATGTTACATTTTGACAACATTCAAAGATGAGCATCAACACGAATGGCCCTTCGAATCGTAAATAACACTGCACCAGCGCCACTTAAGCACTTTGTCCAGTGTACATCTGCTGCGACAACTAGAAAGCCTCCACCAGGGGGCAGTGTAGCGTACCCAGTAGAGATGCGCGGATAGGCAAATATTTCATCCGCAACCGCATCAGAAAGTCGTCAACCATCCGCAATCCACCCGATCTAACATTTGATCAGAACTGCATCCGCCCGCCATCCGCCCGGTATATCTAATATAGACGATGCAAGGCATTAGTGAGGCATACCTGCCAACTACTCCGGTTTTCCCGTAATTCGTACGGTTTTCATCAACCTATTCCGGGTTACGGGTGCAGTGATAAAAAATACGTTTTTTCTTTAATTTAAAAAAAAAAGGGTGCAAACTACGCGAATTGCACCTTGTGCAGACAAGATTTTTCGATCGGACACGGAGGAATTAGCGATGTAAAAGACCACGTTGGGACAAAAAAACACAAGTCTAATGCCGTTGCTAGCGATACAAGTGGAAAACTTTCAACGTTTTTCGTCGCCCAAACAGATTCTTTGGATGTGATAAATGCCGAAGTTTTATTTACGGAGGCAATAATTGAGCATGGACTTCCAATCGCACTGGCTGATCACATGGGACAGTTACATGTTTGTAATGCAACCTTTAAAAATCATTACGCGGTGATCGCGGTCCCAAAAATAAACTTTTCTTGCATGATAATGTCCAGAAAAATTCGCTTTATATTACTATAGAGTCCTTTTAACGAATGAGTTTGATGGTTTATCACAAACCTTAAATGAAAGAAGTCCTTTCTTCTCCTGCACCTGCATGCACTTTGGCCTTGCTTCGTGTTTGGTGCGCAATCCTGTCGGCTGTATTTCACAGCACGACATACTGTTAAAAGTGTTTATACTATTTATGCTTTCAAGTCCAAGTTGAAGAAATCTTGTTAAATGTTGACAGCATAACTACCAAAATACAGAAGTATGTCCTTAATATTTTTGCAGTGCTATTTCTGTTGAAAAGTTAAAATGATTACATTAGAGATGTGATGTGCCACTTTTCAAAGTGTCTGATGGCTTAAATTAATTTTCATTAATTTTTCATATTTTGAATTCTTTTGAAAGGCTTACAAAAAAACTACATTTGAATTGTAATTCCATGCTATTGACAGGACTATTAATTTTAATGAAGTTAGCTTACCATGTTTACAGTATGATAATTGTGATAGAAATGTGAATTTCGGGGGGTGGCGGGCAGATAAGCTGCTTACCTGCTGCGCGTGACGCCGGCCGCGGCGAAGGCGGACGAGGCGGGGTGTCGGTGCGGTGGGCGCGGTAGTGACCCTGGACATGCGTCGGGCCCTTCTCGCGGATCGCCTCAGCTACGGCTCCCGGTGGGGCCCTCTCGGGGGAAGGGGCCTCGGTCCCGGACACCGGCGAGGCGTCCCTTCTCCGCTCCGTAAAAGTGTCCATCTCTTTTCTTTTTTTTTCTTCTGTTGTGGCATATGCAGCAGGTGCCTGCTCGTTTTTCGTATGTGGGTAACAACATTTAACTATGTGTATATATTTCCGAATTGGTTTAACTGCCACCCACAAAAAAAAAAAAAAAAAAAAAAAAATCTAATTGATCCGCCCGACCCGACCCGCACGCGGATAAAATCTTATTTTTTTAAATTTCATCCGCCCGATCCGCGGATAATCCGCGGACTCCGCGGTTGTGCCCGCAAACCGCGCATCTCTAGTACCCAGATGTAAAACCTCTTTTGCAAAATCATTTACAGCGATAAAGGAAGGGAACGTCCTCACAACAAACTTGAAAACTCTAACAGATTACTCTTCATTCACAATTGAAGTGAAAAAGTGGAGCAATCAAAGCTGCTCACACGGCCAATAAGGTGGACACTATGATTGACATGTGGAGTATGTTTATGCAGGATAACATTTTGTTCTGAGCTGTGAGGTGAGTCTGTTAAAATCATGGTTGTTTTTACAAATGACGACAGATGTGAACAAGAGCATGTATTGTCTATGTCAGTGTTTTTTTAACCTTTTTTGAGCCAAGGCACATTTTTTGCGTTGAAAAAATCTGGAGGCACACCACCCGCAGAAATCATTAAAAACAAAACTAAGTTGACAGCAATTGTTGGATAGGACTTTAAAGCATAACCAAGCATGCATCAATATAGCTCTTGTCTCAAAGTAGGTGTACTGTCACCACCTGTCACATCACACCCTGACTTATTTTGACTTTTTTGCTGTTTTCCTGTGTGTAGTGTTTTACTTTTTGTCTTGCGCTCCTATTTTGGTGGCTTTTTCTCTTTTTTTTGGTATTTTCCTGTAGCAGTTTCATGCGATATTTCCAGCATCTACAAACCCCGTTTCCATATGAGTTGGGAAATTGTGTTAGATGTAAATATAATCGGAATACAATGATTTGCAAATCCTTTTCAACCCATATTCAATTGAATGCACTACAAAGACAACATATTTGATGTTCAAACTCATAAACTTTTTTTTGCAAATAATAATTAACTTGGAATTTCATGGCTGCAACACATGCCAAAGTAGTTGGGAAAGGGCATGTTCACCACTGTGTTACATCACCTTTTCTTTTAACAACACACAATAAACGATTGGGAACTGAGGAAACTAATTGTTGAAGCTTTGAAAGTGGAATTCTTTCCCATTCTTGTTTCATGTAGAGCTTCAGTCGTTCAACAGTCCGGGGTCTCCGCTGTCGTATTTTACGCTTCATAATGCGCCACACATTTTCAATGGGAGACAGGTCTGGACTGCAGGCGGCCCAGGAAAGTACCCGCACTCTTTTTTTACGAAGCCAAACTGTTGTAACACGTGCTGAATGTGGCTTGGCATTGTCTTGCTGAAATAAGCAGGGGCGTCCATGAAAAAGACCTTTCAGCATTAATGGTGCCTTCACAGATGTGTAAGTTACCCATGCCTTGGGCACTAATGCACCCCCATACCATCACACATGCTGGATATTGAACTTTGCGTCGATAACAGTCTGGATGGTTCGCTTCCCCTTTGGTCCGGATGACAAGATATCGAATATTTCCAAAAACAATTTGAAATGTGGACTCGTCAGACCACAGAACACTTTTCCACTTTGCATGAGTCCATCTTAGATGATCTCGGGCCCAGAGAAGACATTAGAAGACCCTTGGACCCTTGAGGGTCCCACTCATGAAAGTGTTAAGAGTAAGTCATAAATTAATTTTTTTTTTTTTACTTTCAACGATTACATCTGTAGATATACTTCAAGTCTATCCATTGATAATGTTTATTTTTAATTTTTATATATTTTTTCAAATATTTTATGCCCTTTTTGTCAAAGAAAACCCCTTTTTTTGCATGGCATAAAAAAATGCAATATTTTCCCTTCAAAACTCAAAAATCTAATATTTGGTGTAAAAATAAATGAATCCTTCAATAGGTCAATAATTGATTTTAATTCACAATATTTGTTTGAGCATTGACCGTTTTAGATAAAAACAACAACATGAGAAGCCTGTTGGAGCCTTGAGGGCCCCCCTCTAAAAAGTGTTAAAAGTATGTCATATATATATATATATATATATACACTGTGATGAGGTGGCGACTTGTCCAGGCCTTCCGCCCGATTGTAGCGACCCAGAAGGGATTAAGCGGTAGAAAATGGATGGATGGGAGATATATATATATATATATATATATATATATATATATAAATAAAATGTTAATATATATTTTATGTCCTTTTTGTCAAAGAAAACCCTTTTTTTGTATGGCAAAAACAAAAAATATATAATCTTTTCCCTTCAAAACTCAAAAATCTAATATTTAGTGTATAAAGTAATTGAATCCTTAAGTAGGTCAATAATTAATTTTCATAACAAAGGTTTGAGAATTGACCCTGTAAACCCCCCCTGCCCCCCAAAAAACGACATTAGAAGACCCTTGGACCCTTGAGGGTCCCAGTTATGAAAGTGTTAAGAGTAGGTCATACATTAATATTTTTTTTTTTACTTTCAACAATTACATCTGTAGATATACTTCAGGTCTATCCATTGATAATGTTTATTTTTTATTTTTATATATTTTTTAAAAATATTTTATGCCCTTTTTGTCAAAGAAAACCCCTTTTTTGCATGGCATAAAAAAACGCAATATTTTCCCTTCAAAACTCAAAAATCTAATATTTGGTGTAAAAATAAATGAATCCTTCTATAGGTCAATAATTGATTTTAATTCACAATATTTGTTTGAGCATTGACCGTTTTAGATAAAAACAACAACATGAGAAGCCTGTTGGAGCCTTGAGGGCCCCCCTCTAAAAAGTGTTAAAAGTATGTCATATATATATATATATATATATATATATATATATATATATATATATATACTGTGATGAGGTGGCGACTTGTCCAGGCCTTCCGCCCGATTGTAGCGACCCCGAAGGGATTAAGCGGTAGAAAATGGATGGATGGGATATATATATATATATATATATAAATAAAATGTTAATATATATTTTATGTCCTTTTTGTCAAAGAAAACCCTTTTTTTGTATTGCAAAAACAAAAAATATATAATCTTTTCCCTTCAAAACTCAAAAATCTAATATTTAGTGTATAAAGTAATTGAATCCTTAAGTAGGTCAATAATTAATTTTCATAACAAAGGTTTGAGAATTGACCCTGTAAACCCCCCCTGCCCCCCCAAAAAACGACATTTGAAGACCCTTCGACCCTTGAGGGTCCCAGTTATGAAAGTGTTAAGAGTAGGTCATACATTAATATTTTTTTTTTTTACTTTCAACGATTACATCTGTAGATATACTTCAGGTCTATCCATTGATAATGTTTATTTTTTATTTTTATATATTTTTTTAAAATATTTTATGCCCTTTTTGTCAAAGAAAACCCCTTTTTTGCATGGCATAAAAAAACGCAATATTTTCCCTTCAAAACTCAAAAATCTAATATTTGGTGTAAAAATAAATGAATCCTTCAATAGGTCAATAATTGATTTTAATTCACAATATTTGTTTGAGCATTGACCGTTTTAGATAAAAACAACAACATGAGAAGCCTGTTGGAGCCTTGAGTGTTAAAAGTATGTCATATATAAATATATATATATATATATGTACACTGTGATGAGGTGGCGACTTGTCCAGGCCTTCCGCCCGATTGTAGCGACCCCGAAGGGATTAAGCGGTAGAAAATGGATGGATGGGAGATATATATGTATATATATATATATATATATATATATATATATATAAATAAAATGTTAATATATATTTTATGTCCTTTTTGTCAAAGAAAACCCTTTTTTTGTATGGCAAAAACAAAAAATATATAATCTTTTCCCTTCAAAACTCAAAAATCTAATATTTAGTGTATAAAGTAATTGAATCCTTAAGTAGGTCAATAATTAATTTTCATAACAAAGGTTTGAGAATTGACCATGTAAACCCCCCCTGCCCCCCCAAAAAACGACATTTGAAGACCCTTCGACCCTTGAGGGTCCCAGTTATGAAAGTGTTAAGAGTAGGTCATACATTAATATTTTTTTTTTTTACTTTCAACGATTACATCTGTAGATATACTTCAGGTCTATCCATTGATAAGGTTTATTTTTTATTTTTATATATTTTTTAAAATATTTTATGCCCTTTTTGTCAAAGAAAACCCCTTTTTTGCATGGCATAAAAAAACACAATATTTTCCCCTCAAAACTCAAAAATCTAATATTTGGTGTAAAAATAAATGAATCCTTCAATAGGTCAATAATTGATTTTAATTCACAATATTTGTTTGAGCATTGACCGTTTTAGATAAAAACAACATGAGAAGCCTGTTGGAGCCTTGAGGGCCCCCCTCTAAAAAGTGTTAAAAGTATGTCATATATATATATATATATATATATATATATATATATATATATATATATATATATATATATATATATACTGTGATGAGGTGGCGACTTGTCCAGGCCTTCCGCCCGATTGTAGCGACCCCGAAGGGATTAAGCGGTAGAAAATGGATGGATGGGATATATATATATATATATATATATATATATATATATATATATATATATATAAATAAAATGTTGATATATATTTTATGTCCTTTTTGTCAAAGAAAACCCTTTTTTTGTATGTCAAAAACAAAAAATATGCAATCTTTTCCCTACAAAACTCAAAAATCTAATATTTGGTGTATAAAGTAATTGAATCCTTAAGTAGATCAATAATTAATTTTCATAACAAAGGTTTGAGAATTGACCCTGTAAACCCCCCCTGCCCTCCCAAAAAACGACATTTGAAGACCCTTGGACCCTTGAGGGTCCCAGTTATGAAAGTGTTAAGAGTAGGTCATACATTAATATATATTTTTTTTTACTTTCAACGATTACATCTGTAGATATACTTCAGGTCTATCCATTGATAATGTTTATTTTTTATTTTTATATATTTAAAAAAAATATTTTATGCCCTTTTTGTCAAAGAAAACCCCTTTTTTGCATGGCATAAAAAAACCGCAATATTTTCCCTTCAAAACTCAAAAATCTAATATTTGGTGTAAAAATAAATGAATCCTTCAATAGGTCAATAATTGATTTTAATTCACAATAATTGTTTGAGCATTGACCGTTTTAGATAAAAACAACAACCTGTTGGAGCCTTGAGGGCCCCCCTCATAAAAGTATGTCATATATATATATATATATATATATATATATTGTTTTTTTCAACGCCAATACTAAAAATATAAGCTTATGCTAAAAATAACTTGGCAAAAAAAACGAAAAATGCAAATTTTGAGATGAATTCCTTTACCATATTAAAATTATGTTGCATGATGTCCTCTTCAAAAGCAAAACAAGGACACGGAAAGATTCCGGGTCGCCCTGAGGGATGAGAACCGGAGCAATTCCAATAGGCAATCTCGCATATTTAAACTCAAGTCAATGGCGGCAACTTCATGTTTTTTCTGGGACAAAACGAAAAGACTGACAATGACATTGTAAGTGTAAGTCAGCGCTGCCTGTAGGAGGAAAAGTCATTGTCGCTGTCCATGGTACTGAGGACGAGCACCAGCGGGCAGGGGACGGGGCATGTGCTGACGGCGAGACACAGCTGGCAGGTGATTAGATTTCACAGGTGGTACGTGTTAATCTAATCTTTAACAGTAAGCGGCCGGGAGCGGAGCGAGAGAGAGGATTGGGAGTGACGGCGACATCACGATGTGCTGAAAGACATTTGGAAAAGATCTTGTGGAAAAAAAAACCATTAAAACTTTGTTAAACCTGCACTCTTGGCTCTTGTGCCGTGTCTACAGTGGAGCTGCTAAGTAGCAACTTTCACACACATTTTTTTTTCATTTGAGGCACACCACCGGCAGAAAATAATAAAAAAATGAAACTCAGGAGCCGATATTGACAGTAAAAAGTTATTCTCGCAAGTGTTGGATAAGAATTTAAACCATAACCAACCATGCATGACTATAGCTCTTGTCTCAAAGTACTGTCACATCACGCCGTGACTTATTTGACATTTTTTTACTGTTTTCCTGTGTGTAGTGTTTTAGTTCTTGTCTTGCGCTCCTATTTTGGTGGCTTTTCCTGTTTTGTTGGTATTTTCCTGTAGAAGTTTCACGTCTTCCTTTGAGCGCTATTCCCCCGCACCTGCTTTTGTTTTCGCAATTTAAGTTGTTGCTATCCTTCTTTGCGGGGACATTGTCGGTTGTCACGTCATGTTCGGATGTACTTTGTGGACGCCGTCTGCTCCACACGCTGTAAATGGTAAATGGTTATATTTGTATAGCGCTTTTCTACCATTTTTTTTTTTTTAAGGAACTCAAAGCGCTATGACACGTTTTCCACATTCACACACTGATGGCGGGATCTGCCATGCAAGGCGCTAACCAGGACCATACTTGCCAACCTTGAGACCTCCGATTTCGGGAAGTGGGGGGTGGGAAGCACATACGAAAAACGAGCAGGCACCTGCAGCATATGCCACAACAGAAGAAGAAAAAAAAAAGAGATGGACACTTTTACGGAGCGGAGAAGGGACGCCTCGCCGGGGTCCGGGACCGAGGCCCCTTCCCCCGAGAGGGCCCCACCGGGAGCCGTAGCTGAGGCGATCCGCGAGAAGGGCCCGACGCACGTCCAGGGTCACCACCGCGCCCACCGCACCGACACCCGGCCTCGTCCGCCTTCGCCGCGGCCGGCGTCACGCGCAGCAGGTAAGCAGCTTACCTGCCCGCCACCCCCGTGGCCGGGGGCTCGTAACAGGGGTCACTCCGCGCGCTCCGCCCGCGCAGCTTACCTGCCCGCCACCACCGTTGCCGGGGGCGCGTAACAGGGGTCACTCCGCTCGCAGTGCGCTCACGAAAGGGGTGGGGCTCACCCTGGTTGATATAGACAGCAGCTAGGACGGTGGCCATGGAAGTCGGAACCCGC
The DNA here is from genome assembly GCF_033978685.3 of Nerophis lumbriciformis. Lineage (NCBI taxonomy): Eukaryota > Metazoa > Chordata > Actinopteri > Syngnathiformes > Syngnathidae > Nerophis > Nerophis lumbriciformis. Next base: position 7,315,545 of record NC_084560.2, read on the forward strand.
TAAGGAGTGTGTAACAACCCACCTGCCGAATCAACTAGCCCTGAAAATGGATGGCGCTGGAGCGTCGGGCCCATACCCGGCCGTCGCCGGCAGCGAGAGCCGCGAGGGCTAGGCCGCGACGAGTAGGATGGCCGCCGCGGTGCGCGCTGAAGCCTCGGGCGCCAGCCCGGGTGGAGCCGCCGCGGGTGCTAGGGACATCGCACCTCCACGCGCTTGGAGGTGCGCTCAGTGCGGCTCCCATATGTTTGCGCACTGGTGTGCGTCTGGGCCGTGACAGCGTGGCACGCATTGAATGTCTGTGCTGCATTGGATCAGTCTCCTTTCTTTAACAGGCAAAAGCTTTATAACCTCACTAATGCCTTGCATCGTCTATATTAGATATATAACAACGGGCGGGTGCGGGCGGGTGCGGTTCTGATTAAATATTAGAAACGGGTGGATGGCGGATGGTTGACGACTTTCTGATGCGGTTGCGGATGAAATAATTGCCTATCCGCGCATCTGTAATATATATATATATATATATATATATATATATATATATATATATATATAGTAAAATAAATATATATATATATATGATAAATATATATATATATATATATATATATATATATATATATATATATAGCTAGAATTCACTGAAAGTGAAGTATTTTCTTATATATATATATATATCAAGAGGGACAGAGACACCGCACAGTGCATGTGGATCACATGTTACCATGGCGAGAAAACGTGGAGAGACTGGAATGTAATAGAGTGATCTATGTTTGTCTGTTGCCATCTCCTGGTGAATGTTGGCTATAGCGTACTGTGGTTACTTTTTGGTTGGCCAACGATTTACGTGGTGTTGCGCACCTGACGTCAAGTGTGTTGAGTCTGTTCTGAAGTCTACAGTAAAGAGACGTACTTCATCCCTTCGCCTGTTTATTGCCTCCAACTCAATATATTACAACAACATTCCTCCATGCGGACATGGAGGGGGCGTGGCCTCCAGGTCCGCCTGAATTTCAGGAGATTTTCGGGAGAAAATGTGTCCCCGGAGGTTTTCGGGAGAGGCGCTGAATTTTGGGAGTCTCCCGGAAAATCCGGGAGGGTTGGCAAGTATGACCAGGACCCATCAGGAGCAAGGGTGAAGTGTCTTGCTCAAGGACACGACGGACGTGACTAGGATGGTAGAAGGTGGGGATTGAACCAGGAACCCTCAGGTTGCTGGCACAGCCACCCTCTCACCCGCGCCACGCCGTCCCCACGACAGCTGTAAGTCTTTGCTGTCGTCCAGCATTCTGTTTTTGTTTACTTTGCAAACAGTTCAGTTTTAGTTTCGTTCTGCATAGCCTTCCCTATGTCACGACTGGGACTGTGGCGTGGTTTGTTCTCCCGAGGTGCAAAAGATTTGGACCAGATGTGGCGTGAAGGGGAGTACATGATTTATTTAAACACTATAACTACAAAAAAAGGAAGTAAACAAAAGGCGCGCACAAGGGCGGAAGTACAAAACTTGACTATAAATACAAAACTTGCACAACGGCAGAAACTATGAACAAAGAAACAAAACTTGCAAACTATGGCATGAATAAAGAAAACTTACTTGGACATGGAATGAAGTGCGCAGAGGTAAACAAAGTGTGAAGCAGAGAGTCAGGGGTATGAAGAGCATAAATGCGGGATGTCACCAGAAAGACAAACTGAAAACAATGAACTTAAATACTACAGACATGATTAACAAAAACAGGTGCGTGACTCAAAACGTGAAACAGGCGCGTGACGTGACAGGTGAAAACTAATGGTTGCTATGGTGACAAAACAAAAGTGCACAAAAAGCCCAAAAACAAAACCGAACATGACCAAAACAAAAACATGATCACACAGACATGACACCCTACACTTCAATACCTTTTCGTAGGGGCACTCGCCTTTTGTTTATTTTTGGTTTACGCATTAGATACCTTTTTACCTGCACCCTGTCGTATGCATATTGTGATCATAACAAACCATGTTCCCGATATCTACAAAGCAATTAGCACCGGCTGCCACCTACTGATATGAAAGAGTATTACACGGTTACTCTGTCGCGCTCTAGACAACACCGACACTCAATAACGGCTCATTTGCAGATTATTATAACTGGTTTGCAAAAAATATGTTTAACCCAAATAGGTGAAATGACATAATCCATACTTGCCCCAACCCTCCCGAATTTTCCGGGAAACTCCCGAAATTCAGCGCCTCTCCCGAAAACCTCCCGGGACAAATATTCTCCCGAAAATCTCCCGATTTTCAGCCGGAGCTGGAGGCCACGCCCCCTCCAGCTCCATGCGGACCTGAGTGAGGACAGCCTTTTTTCATGACGGGAGGACAACAGGGTGACAAGAACTAAATCATCCAGACTAGAGATAAATTGTATTATTATGTTTATCTGACCTAAAAATAAATATATTTACTAATTAAAAAAAAGTAAAAAACGAAATACATTTTTACTATATTTTGCTAAAAACATCAAAATTAATTGTATTTTTATTTGTATTTTTTCTGACTCCTTATTACATCCAGCCATAGAATTATACATTAAAATAAACATATTTGAAATAATTAATTTTAAATGATCATAATTAATTTAAAATGACCATATTTAATTATTAAAATAATTGCTTGTTTATCGACAACTTTAGCATTTTATTCATTACATTTTGAAGCTCTCAGAAGCCAAGTTATGTTATATTCCTTAAGATTTATTTATGCAAGTTTGAAGAATCAATTATCTAAACAGTTTTGTTTGCATATTTTCAGGATGTAGATATACAGGTAAAAGCCAGTAAATTAGAATATTTTGAAAAACTTGATTTATTTCAGTAATTGCATTCAAAAGGTGTAACTTGTACATTATATTTATTCATTGCACACAGACTGATGCATTCAAATGTTTATTTCATTTAATTTTGATGATTTGAAGTGGCAACAAATGAAAATCCAAAATTCCGTGTGTCACAAAATTAGAATATTACTTAAGGCTAATACAAAAAAAGGGATTTTTAGAAATGTTGGCCGACTGAAAAGTATGAAAATGAAAAATATGAGCATGTACAATACTCAATACTTGGTTGGAGCTCCTTTTGCCTCAATTACTGCGTTAATGCGGCGTGGCATGGTGTCGATGAGTTTCTGGCACTGCTCAGGTGTTATGAGAGCCCAGGTTGCTCTGATAGTGGCCTTCAACTCTTCTGCGTTTTTGGGTCTGGCATTCTGCATCTTCCTTTTCACAATACCCCACAGATTTTCTATGGGGCTAAGGTCAGGGGAGTTGGCGGGCCAATTTAGAACAGAAATACCATGGTCCGTAAACCAGGCACGGGTAGATTTTGCGCTGTGTGCAGGCGCCAAGTCCTGTTGGAACTTGAAATCTCCATCTCCATAGAGCAGGTCAGCAGCAGGAAGCATGAAGTGCTCTAAAACTTGCTGGTAGACGGCTGCGTTGACCCTGGATCTCAGGAAACAGAGTGGACCGACACCAGCAGATGACATGGCACCCCAAACCATCACCCAACCATGCAACTTTTGCATTTCCTTTGGAAATCGAGGTCCCAGAGTCTGGAGGAAGACAGGAGAGGCACAGGATCCACGTTGCCTGAAGTCTAGTGTAAAGTTTCCACCATCAGTGATGGTTTGGGGTGCCATGTCATCTGCTGGTGTCGGTCCACTCTGTTTCCTGAGATCCAGGGTCAACGCAGCCGTCTACCAGCAAGTTTTAGAGCACTTCATGCTTCCTGCTGCTGACCTGCTCTATGGAGATGGAGATTTCAAGTTCCAACAGGACTTGGCGCCTGCACACAGCGCAAAATCTACCCGTGCCTGGTTTACGGACCATGGTATTTCTGTTCTAAATTGGCCCGCCAACTCCCCTGACCTTAGCCCCATAGAAAATCTGTGGGGTATTGTGAAAAGGAAGATGCAGAATGCCAGACCCAAAAACGCAGAAGAGTTGAAGGCCACTATCGGAGCAACCTGGGCTCTCATAACACCTGAGCAGTGCCAGAAACTCATCGACTCCATGCCACGCCGCATTAACGCAGTAATTGAGGCAAAAGGAGCTCCAACCAAGTATTGAGTATTGTACATGCTCATATTTTTCATTTTCATACTTTTCAGTTGGCCAACATTTCTAAAAAAAAATCACTTTTTTGTATTAGCCTTAAGTAATATTCTAATTTTGTGACACACGGAATTTTGGATTTTCATTTGTTGCCACTTCAAATCATCAAAATTAAATGAAATAAACATTTGAATGCATCAGTCTGTGTGCAATGAATAAATATAATGTACAAGTTACACCTTTTGAATGCAATTACTGAAATAAATCAAGTTTTTCAAAATATTCTAATTTACTGGCTTTTACCTGTATATATATGTATGTATGTATGTATGAAATACTTCACTTGGTGAATTCTTGCTGTCAATATACTCCTCCCCTCGTAACCACGCCCCCAACCACGCCCCGCCCCACCCCTGACCACGCCCCCCGCCCCCACCTCCCGAAATCGGAGGTTTCAAGGTTGGCAAGTATGACATAATCTCCCACGGAACACCAGACTGTATCTCACGGCACACTGGTTGAAAAAACACCGGAGTAATGGACACATCTTCTAACAATCTGCACTTTAAATGAGAAGTACCTCACTACAATTGTTGGGACTCTTAATAGGAAATGTAAATGTTTTGTTCCAGGAAGATGAGAAACAAAACCGCAATGTTTTAGGCAACAAGACCTCCCGCAATGAAATTCAAGGCTAAGTAACAATTGAAACAGTTCTGCTGTAAACAAACAGTTAAAATTCAGTCAAGCAAACCTCCACAAAGTAACATTTAGGCTCTGCAAACGCTCCAAAGACGGAGCGTGTGTGACTTGGAAAGAAATAGCTGCAGGGTGTTTGGGGATGGAAATGATGTAATGCAGCATTTTCTAACCTCTAAACTTACTGAAGCAGGAGATGGCTCGCGAGCTGAAACACTTGTTTATCTTCAACAACACCTGCTAAAAAAAGAATATTGATGTAAAGCCTACGGTATGTGAGATTTCTGCCCACTACTGTAAATAAAAATACACATGTGTCGTTGTTGCACTGCTGTACCGGAATGAAAACCATTACTGTAAATGGCTGTCGCTTATGAAGCATAAGTGTATTCATTACAAGCACAGTATTCAACACAGTATTAATCCCTCCTCTGCAAAAGCAAATATCTATCAAAGTATCTAAAAGCTATTTTGCGTTTTCGAGTTTTGTTCCACCTCTTGCATGTTTACACTGCTTCCTTGCTACTCTACAAAAAGGATGGAGTGAGAAGAAAGCCGCCGGGTCGTCTCAGAAAGAAGTCGAGTTGGAAGGAAAATATGTTTGGAGTTTCTACCGGGGTCACAAATGTGAATAAACACACGAAAGGCGCTATCAGACGCTTCCAGCTGGCTTTTGTTTAGCTTGCAGCTTTGGCTGAACAGAAGCTGCTCAATGCAAAGAAAACCACCCCAAAAAAATCAAATTCAGGTAGGCTGGGGTGTAGAAATTGGGCGGACAAATTACTCAATGTGGGTCAACAACGTAACAAACCGGCATGTAAAGGAGGGATTTGCTGTGGACTTAGAAATTACTATATGTGAGGAGTACTCCATAAAGACCACATCAATGGTCATGTATACACACTAGAGATGCGCGGATAGGCAATTATTTCATCCGCAACCGCATCAGAAAGTCGTCAACCATCCGCCATCCACCCGATGTAACATTTGATCAGAACCGCACCCGCCCGCACCCGCCCGTTGTTATATATCTAATATAGACGATGCAAGGCATTAGTGAGGTTATAAAGCTTTTGCCTGTTAAAGAAAGGAGACTGATCCAATGCAGTACAGACATTCGCGTGCCACGCTGTCACGACCCAGACGCACACCAGTGCGCAATCATATGGGAGCCGCGCTGAGCGCACCTCCAAGCGCGTCTCGCTGCCGGCGACGGCCGGGTATGGGCCCGACGCTCCAGCGCCATCCATTTTCAGGGCTAGTTGATTCGGCAGGTGGGTTGTTACACACTCCTTAGCGGGTTCCAACTTCCATGGCCACCGTCCTGCTGTCTATAACAACCAGGGTGAGCCCCACCCCTTTCGTGAGCGCACTGCGCGCGGAGTGACCCCTGTTACGCGTCCCCGGCAACAGGGGTGGCGGGCAGGTAAGCTGCGCGGGCGGAGCGCGCGGAGTGACCCCTGTTACGAGCCCCCGGCCACGGGGGTGGCGGGCAGGTAAGCTGCTTACCTGCTGCGCGTGACGCCGGCCGCGGCGAAGGCGGACGAGGCGGGGTGTCGGTGCGGTGGGCGCGGTGGTGACCCTGGACGTGCGTCGGGCCCTTCTCGCGGATCGCCTCAGCTACGGCTCCCGGTGGGGCCCTCTCGGGGGAAGGGGCCTCGGTCCCGGACCCCGGCGAGGCGTCCCTTCTCCGCTCCGTAAAAGTGTCCATCTCTTTTCTTTTTTTTTCTTCTGTTGTGGCATATGCTGCAGGTGCCTGCTCGTTTTTCGTATGTGGGTAACAACATTTAACTATGTATATATATTTCCGAATTGGTTTAACTGCCACCCGCCTGAATCTAATTAAAATCTAATTTTTTTTTATTTCAACCGCCCGACCCGACCCGACCCACGGATAAAATCTAATTTTTTTTTATTTCAACCGCCCGATCCGCGGATAATCCGCAGACTCCGCGGTTGTGCCCGCAAACCGCGCATCTCTAATACACACACACACACTATATATATATATATATATATATATATATATATATATATATATATATATATATATATATATATATATATATATATATATATATACACACACAAACCCTGTTTCCATATGAGTTGGGAAATTGTGTTAAATGTAAATATAAACAGAATACAATGATTTGCAAATCCTTTTCAAACCATATTCAATTGAATGCACTACAAAGACAACATATTTGATGTTCAAACTCATAAACTTTATTTTTTTTTTTTTGCAAATAATTAACTTAGAATTTCATGGCTGCAACACGTGCCAAAGTAGTTTGGAAAGGGCATGTTCACCACTGTGTTACATCACCTTTTCTTTTAACAACACTCAATAAACAATTGGGAACTGAGGAAACTAATTGTTGAAGCTTTGAAAGTGGAATTATTTCCCATTCTAGTTTTATGTAGAGCTTCAGTCGTTCAACAGTCCGGGGTCTCCGCTGTCGTATTTTACGCTTCATAATGCGCCACACATTTTCGATGGGAGACAGGTCTGGACTGCAGACGGGCCAGGAAAGTACCCGCACTCTTTTTTTACGAAGCCACGCTGTTGTAACACGTGCTGAATGTGCCTTGGCATTGTCTTGCTGAAATAAGCAGGGGCATCCATGAAAAAGACGGCGCTTAGATGGCAGCATATGTTGTTCCAAAACCTGTATGTACCTTTCAGCATTAATGGTGCCTTCACAGATGTGTAAGTTACCCATGTCTTGGGCACTAATGCACCCGCATACCATCACACATGCTGCCTTTTGAACTTTACGTCGATAACAGTCTGGATGGTTTGCTTCCCCTTTGGTCCGGATGACACGATGTTGAATATTTCCAAAAACAATTTGAAATGTGGACTCGTCAGACCACAGAACACTTTTCCACTTTGCATGAGTCCATCTTAGATGATCTCGGGCCCAGAGAAGCCGGCGGCGTTTCTGGATGTTGTTGATAAATGGCTTTCACTTTGCATAGTAGAGCTTTAACTTGCACTTACAGATGTAGCGACGTACTGTATTTAGTGACAGTGGTTTTCTGAAGTGTTCCTGAGCCCATGTGGTGATATCCTTTAGATATCGATGTCGGTTTTTGATACAGTGCCGTCTGAGGGATCGAAGGTCACGGTCATTCAATGTTGGTTTCCGGCCATGCCGCTTGCGTGGAGTGATTTCTCCAGATTCTCTGAACCTTTTGATGATATTATGGACCGTAGATGTTGAAATCCCTAAATTTCTTGCAGCTGCACTTTGAGAAACGTTGTTCTTAAACTGTTTGACTATTTGCTCACGCAGTTGTGGACAAAGGGGTGTACCTCGCCCCATCCTTTCTTGTGAAAGACTGAGCATTTTTTGGGAAGCCGTTTTTATACCCAATCATGGCACCCACCTGTTCCCAATTAGCCTGCACACCTGTGGGATGTTCCAAATAAGTGTTTGATGAGCATTCCTCAACTTTATCAGTATTTATTGCCACCTTTCCCAACTTCTTTGCCACGTGTTGCTGGTATCAAATTCTGAAGTTAATGATTATTTGCAAAAAAATATATATATATCAGTTTGAACATCAAATATGTTGTCTTTGTAGCATATTCAACTGAATATGAGTTGAAAATGATTTGCAAATCATTGTATTCCGTGGACATGGACCATGTTCCGCGCCTCTATTGTCAGGCGGCTGATTGGAGCTGTGGCCGCAAGGTAGTTGGTGCTTGTCGTGGCAGTAATCCTAGAACCCGTTGGTGGACACCGGCGGTGAGGGATGCCGTCAAGCTGAAGAAGGAGTCCTATCGGGTTCTTTTGGCTCATAGGACTCCTGAGGCAGCGGACAGGTACCGACAGGCCAAGCGGTGTGCGGCTTCAGCGGTCGCAGAGGCAAAAACTCGGACATGGGAGGAGTTCAGGGAAGCCATGGAAAACGACTTCCGGACGGCTTCGAAGCAATTCTGGACCACCATCCGCCGCCTCAGGAAGGGGAAGCAGTGCACTATCAACACCGTGTATGGCGGGGATGGTGTTCTGCTGACCTCGACTGCGGATGTTGTGATTCGGTGGAGGGAATACTTCGAAGACCTCCTCAATCCCACCAACACGTCTTCCTATGAGGAAGCAGTGCCTGGGGAATCTGTGGTGGGCTCTCCTATTTTTGGGGCTGAGGTTGCTGAGGTAGTTAAAATGCTCCTCGGTGGCAAGGCCCCGGGGGTAGATGAGATCCGCCCGGAGTTCCTTAAGGCTCTGGATGCTGTGGGGCTGTCTTGGTTGACAAGACTCTGCAGCATCGCGTGGACATCGGGGGCGGTGCCTCTGGATTGGCAGACCGGGGTGGTGGTTCCTCTCTTTAAGAAGGGGAACCGGAGGGTGTGTTCTAACTGTCGTGGGATCACACTCCTCAGCCTTCCCGGTAAGGTCTATTCAGGTGTACTGGAGAGGAGGCTACGCCGGATAGTCGAACCTTGGATTCAGGAGGAACAGTGTGGTTTTCGTCCTGGTCGTGGACCTGTGGACCAGCTCTATACTCTCGGCAGGGTCCTTGAAGGTGCATGGGAGTTTGCCCAACCAGTCTACATGTGTTTTGTGGACTTGGAGAAGGCATTCGACCGTGTACCTCGGGAAGTCCTGTGGGGAGTGCTCAGAGAGTATGGGGTATCGGACTGTCTGATTGTGGCAGTCCGCTCCCTGTATGCTTAGTGCCAGAGCTTGGTCCGCATTGCCGGCAGTAAGTCGGACACGTTTCCAGTGAGGGTTGGACTCCGCCAAGGCTGCCCTTTGTCACCGATTCTGTTCATAACTTTTATGGACAGAATTTCTAGGCGCAGTCAAGGCGTTGAGGGGATCTGGTTTGGTGGCTGCAGGATTAGGTCTCTGCTTTTTGCAGATGATGTGGTCCTGATGGCTCCATCTGGCCAGGATCTGCAGCTCTCGCTGGATCGGTTCGCAGCTAAGTGTGAAGCGACTGGGATGAGAATCAGCACCTCCAAGTCCGAGTCCATGGTTCTCGCCCGGAAAAGGGTGGAGATCTTGCCCCAAGTGGAGGAGTTCAAGTACCTCGGAGTCTTGTTCACGAGTGAGGGAAGAGTGGATGGTGAGATCGACAGGCGGATCGGTGTGGCGTCTTCTGTAATGCGGACGCTGTATCGATCCGTTGTGGTGAAGAAGGAGCTGAGCCGGAAGGCAAAGCTCTCAATTTACCGGTCGATCTACGTTCCCATCCTCATTTATGGTCATGAGCTTTGGGTTATGACCGATAGGACAAGATCATGGGTACAAGCGGACAAAATGAATTTCCTCCGCCAGGTGACGGGGCTCTCCCTTAGAGATAGGGTGAGAAGCTCTGTCATCCAGGAGGAGCTCAGAGTAAAGCCACTGCTCCTCCACATGGAGAGGAGCCAGATGAGGTGGTTCGGTCATCTGGTCAGCATGCCACCCGAGCGCCTCCCAAGGGAGGTGTTTAGGGCACGTCCGACTGGTAGGAGGCCACGGGAAAGACCCAGGACACATTGGGAAGACTATCTCTCCCGGCTGGCCTGGGAAAGCCTCTGGATCCCCCGAGAGGGGCTGGACGAAGTTGCTGGTGAGAGGGAAATCTGGGCTTCCCTGCTTAGGCTGCTTACCCCGCGACCCGACCTCAGATAAGCGGAAGAAGATGGATGGATGGAAGTTGAGAATGATACATTTTAGATGTACTCAGGTTCGACATCTTTAGTAACTTTACCAGTGGCAGTATCTACACGAAGAGAGCGGTAACTGGCAAACTGGATGTGACACACTCACAGACTTTCTAATTGGTCAAATGGTTGAGGGCGGGGCATCAAAATGAAAACAATAACAAGATTGCGAGGCTGTAAATCACTTTTTAAAATTAGCATATCCTGGCTGAACTACTGTTATCAGTGATAGAGGTATTGGAAAAGAACATGACTTATTAATGCCTTTTGACATATTAAGGCCATTTAATGATGACTTGACATGACACTACTACATATGGCACCTTTACACACACACACACACACACACACACACACACACACACACACACACACACACACACACACACACACACACACACACACACACACACACACACACACACACACACACACACACACATTTACACGGCTGTAGAAAGATGCCATGGAAGGTGGGAAACATAATTGGCTGGTTTCTGCATCTTGCTCAAGGACACTTCCACATGCTCTCTGAAGAGTCTGTGGCTGATTTATGCAGCTTTGACTTCATCGCAGAAGAAAAAAAGTCTGCTGGGGAATAAATTCCATCACTTTAAAGCAAAAGGTGCTATTTGGAATGCATAAAAGTCTGCGTCTATTTCTTGCTTTTTAACAGACACGAGTCAACAGTTTTTAGCTTTCATGGTCCCTGATTCTGCTTTTCTTTAATTCCTGGATGGACTTTTTGTTTCTGAGGCAAGAACATCAATGTTCTGTCCTCCTTTCTTAATATTCTTGTCAACAACAACAACAACAACAATAGACACCTGTGTGTCATTCCATGACAGTAAATTGTGTTCCACATTAGGTTAGTTCTACCAGTTGCATTCCTCAAGGTCCCACATTAAATTATTAGTTCTACAAGTGGTGTTCCTCAAGGTTCCACCTTAGGTTAGTTCTACTAGTGGTGTTCCTCAAGGTCCCACCTTAGGTTAGTTCTACCAGGGGTGTTCCTTAAGGTTCCACCTTAGGTTAGTTCTACTAACGGTGTTCCTCAAAGTTCTACCTTAGGTTAGTTCTACTAGGGGTGTTCCTCAAGGTTCCACATTAGGTTAGTTCTACAAGTGGTGTTCCTCAAGGTTCCACCTTAGGTTAGTTCTACTAGTGGTATCCCTCAGGGTCCCACCTTAGGTTAGTTCTAAAAGTAGTGTTCCTCAAGGTTCCACCTTAGGTTAGTTCTATTAGTGGTGTTCCTCAGGGTCCCACCTTAGGTTAGTTCTAAAAGTAGTGTTCCTCAAGGTTCCACCTTAGGTTAGTTCTATTAGTGGTGTTCCTCAAGGTCCCACCTTAGGTTAGTTCTACTCGTGGTGTTCCTCAAGGTCCCACCATTGGTTAGTTCTGCTAGTGGTGTTCCTCAAGGTTCCACCTTAGGTTTTTTCTACTAGTGGTGTTCCTCAAGGTACCACCATAGGTTAGTTTTCCTAGTGGTGTTCCTCAAGGTTCCACCTTAGGTTGGTTCTGCTAGTGGTGTTCCTCAAATGTACACCTTAGGTTAGTTCTACAAGTGGTGTTTCTCAAGGTTCCACCTTAAGTTAGTTCTACGAGTGGCGTTCCTCAAGGTCCCACCTTAGGTTAGTTCTACACGTGGCGTTCCTCAAGGTTCCACCTTAGGTTAGTTCTACTAGTGGTGTTCCTCAAGGTTCCACCTTAGGTTAGTTATACTATTGGTGTTCCTCAAGGGGCCACCTTAGGTTAGTTCTACTCGTGGTGTTCCTCAAGGTCCCACCATTGGTTAGTTCTGCTAGTGGTGTTCCTCAAGGTTCCACCTTAGGTTTTTTCTACTAGTGGTGTTCCTCAAGGTACCACCTTAGGTTAGTTTTCCTAGTGGTGTTCTTCAAGGTTCCACCTTAGGTTGGTTCTGCTGGTGGTGTTCCTCAAATTTACACCTTAGGTTAGTTCTACTAGTGGCGTTCCTCAAGGTCCCACCTTAGGTTAGTTCTACACGTGGCGTTCCTCAAAGTTCCACCTTAGATTAGTTCTAACAGTGGCGTTCCTCAAAGTTCCACCTTGGGTTAGTTATACTAGTGGTGTTCCTCAATGTTTCACGGTTCCACCTTAGGTTAGTTCTACTAGTGGTGTTCCTCAAGGACCCACCTTAGGTTAGTTCTACTAGTGGCGTTCCTCAAGGTTCCACCTTAGGTTAGTTTTACTTGTGGCGTTCCTCAAGGTTTCACCTTAGGTTATTTCTACTAGTGGCGTTCCTCAAGGTTCCACCTTAGGTTAGTTCTACCAGTGGCGCTCCTCACGGTTCCACCTTAGGTTAGTTCTACTAGTGGTGTTCCTCAAGGTCCCACCGTAGGTTAGTTTTACATGTGGCATTCCTCAAGGTTCCACATTACGTTAGTTATACTAGTGGTGTTCCTCAATGTTCCACCTTAGGGTAATTATACTAGTGGTGTTCTTCAAGGTCCCACCTTAGGTTAGTTCTCCTTGTGGCGTTCCTCAAGGTTCCACCTTAGGTTAGTTCTACCAGTGGCGTTCCTCAAGGTTCCACCTTAGGTTAGTTATACTAGTGGTGTGGTATTCCTCATGGTTCCACCTTAGGTTAGTTCTACTAGTGGTTTTCCTCAAGGTTCTACCTTAGGTTAGTTCTACTAATGGTGTTCTTCAAGGTTCCACCTTAGCTTAGTTTTACTAGTGGTATCCCTCAAGGCCCCACCTTAAGTTAGTTCTACTAGTGGTGTTCCTCAAGGTTCCACCTTAGGTTAGTTCTACTAATGGTGTTCCTCAAGGTTCCACCTTAGGTTACTTCTACTAGCTGTGTTCCTTAGGTTAGTCCCACTAGTGGTGTTCCTCAAGGTTCCACCTTAGGTTAGTTCTACCAGTGCATTACTCAAGGTCCCACCTTAGGTTAGTTCTACTAGTGGTGTTCCTCAAGGTTCCACCTTAGGTTTGTTCTGCTAGTAGTGTTCCTCAAGGTTCCACCTTAGGTTAGTTCTGCTAGTAGTGTTCCTCAAGGTTCCACCTTAGGTTAGTTCTATTCGTGGTGTTCTTCAAAGAAACACCTTAGGTTAGTTCTGCTAGTGGTGTTCCTCAGGTTCCACCTTTGGTTAGTTATACAAGTGGTGTTCCTCAAGTTCCCACCTTAGGTTAGTTCTACTAATGGTGTTCCTCAAGGTTCCACCTTAGGTTAGTTATACTAGTGGTGTTCCTCAAGGTTCCACCTTAGGTTGCTTCTACTAGCTGTGCTCCTTAGGTTAGTCCCACCAGTGGTGTTCCTCAAGGTTCCACCTTAGGTTAGTTATACTAGTGGTGTTCCTCAAGGTTCACCTTAGGTTAGTTCTATCAGTGCATTACTCAAGGTCCCACCTTAGGTTCGTTCTACTAGTGGTGTTCCTCAAGGTTCCACCTTAGGTTAGTTCTGCTAGTAGTGTTCCTCAAGGTTCCACCTTAGGTTAGTTCTATTCGTAGTGTTCTTCAAAGAAACACCTTAGGTTAGTTCTGCTAGTGGTGTTCCTCAGGTTCCACCTTAGGTTAGTTATACAAGTGGTGTTCCTCAAGGTCCCACCTTAGGTTAGTTCTACTAATGGTGTTCCTCAAGGTTCCACCTTAGGTTACTTCTACTAGCTGTGTTCCTTAGGTTAGTCCCACTAGTGGTGTTCCTCAAGGTTCCACTTTAGGTTAGTTCTACTAGTGGTGTTCCTCAAGGTTCCACCTTAGATTAGTTCTACTAGCAGTGTTTCTCAAGCTTCCACCTTAGGTTAGTTCTAGTGGTTTTTCCTGAAGGTTCCACCTTCGGGTAGTTCTACTAATTCAGACACATGTGGCCCCTAAAACAAGGTAGTTGAATGTCCCTGCTTTGTAGTCCCAAACGGTTCCCCTCTGTGCTCCATAACCTCTAAAAAGAACCTTAGAAGTCTCCTGGTGTGCTGAGTCACCTCCACTAAGTGATGTTTATCACTTCTATTTACCGCTAATTAAAAGATCTTTTAAGACGTGCTTGCAAGGCCCAATCAGCCTTTCTAAGCAGCCATTCATTACCTCCACCAAGGACATGTGCAACACGTTTGAAGCTCGTGGCCCAAGGTTCTGCACAAACAGAAAGTGAAAGTGGAGGAAGGATGCTGAATGAGGAATGACAGCAATGGAACTCATCAGGATTTTTCTTCCGTGTCTATTTCTCCAGCAGTTTGAAGCACGCAAAATGGACATTTTGATATATTCTCACCAAGGAACTTTACACGGGAGACAATGGGTTCCCTCTTGAAGAACGTCTGAGGATTTCTATCTGTTGTATATTTACTAATAACTTTGTTTTGTTCAAACAATTGTATGTAATACAAGACAATACTGTATTTTCCGTACAATATATAAGCCGCACCCACCAAACGCTGAAAGAAAAATATAATTTCTGAATATATAACACACCTGTACATAAGCCACACCCGCCAAATGTGGAAATAAAAACATAATTTCCGCATATAAGCCGCACCTGACCATAAACTGCACCCACTAAATGCCAGGAGAAAAATATAATGTCCGTACAAAAGCCGCACCGGACTATAAACCGCACCCGCATAATGCCAGAATAAAAATATATTTTCCGCATATAAGCCGCACCAGACTACAAGTCGCGCCCACCAAGCGTTAGTAGAAAAACATATTTTCTGTATATAAACCGCACCCACTAAACGCTAGAATAAAAATATACTGTCACTATATAAGCCGCACCCACCAAATGTCAGAAGAAAAATATGTTTTCTGTATATAAGACGCACACACTAAATGCTAGAAGAAAATATATATTTTCTGTTTATAAGCCACACCGGACTATATGCCACACCCACCAAATGTCAGAAGAAAGATATGTTTTCTGTATATAAGACGCACACACTAAACGCTAGAAGAAAAATATATTTTCTGTATATAAGCCACACCCACCAAATGTCAGAAGAAAAATATGTTTTCCGTATATAAGCCGCACCCACTATAAACTGAAAGAAAAATACAATTCCCGCATATAAGCCGGACTGGACTATAAGCCACACCCACTAAACGCTAGAATAAAAATATACTGTCACTATATAAGCCGCACCGGACTATAAGCTGCACCCACCAAATGTCAGAAGAAAAATATGTTTTCTGTATATAAGCCACACCGGACTATAAGTCCCACCCACCAAATGTCAGAAGAAAGATATGTTTTCTGTATATAAGACGCACACACTAAATGCTAGAAGAAAATATATATTTTCTGTTTATAAGCCACACCGGACTATATGTCGCACCCACCAAATGTCAGAAGAAAGATATGTTTTCTGTATATAAGACGCACACACTAAACGCTAGAAGAAAAATATATTTTCTGTATATAAGCCACACCCACCAAATGTCAGAAGAAAGATATGTTTTCTGTATATAAGACGCACACACTAAACGCTAGAAGAAAAATATATTTTCTGTATATAAGCCACACCCACCAAATGTCAGAAGAAAAATATGTTTTCCGTATATAAGCCGCACCCACTATAAACTGAAAGAAAAATACAATTCCCGCATATAAGCCGGACTGGACTATAAGCCACACCCACTAAACGCTAGAATAAAAATATACTGTCACTATATAAGCCGCACCGGACTAAAAGCCGCACCCACCAAATGTCAGGAGAAAAATATGTTTTCCGTATATAAACTGCACCCACTAAATGCTGAAAGAAAAATACAATTCCTGCATATAAGCCAGACTGGACTATAAGCCACACCCACGAAACGCTAGAATAAAAATATACTGTCACTATACTGTATAAGCCGCACGACTATAAGGCGCACCCACCAAATGTCAGATGGAAAATATTGTTTCTGTATATAAGCCGCACCGGACTATAAGTCGCACCCACCAAATGTCAGAAGAAAGATATGTTTTCTGTATATAAGACGCACACACTAAATGCTAGAAAAAATATATATTTTCTGTTCATAAGCCACACCGGACTATAAGCCACACCCACCAAATGTCAGAAGAAAAATATGTTTTCCGTATATAAGCCGCACCCACTAAATGCTGAAAGAAAAATACAATTCCCGCATATAAGCCGGACTGGACTATAAGCCACACCCACTAAACGCTAGAATAAAAATATACTGTCACTATACTGTATAAGCCGCACGACTATAAGCCGCACCCACCAAATGTCAGATGAAAAATATGTTTTCTGTATATAAGCCGCACCGGACTAAAAGCCGCACCCACCAAATGTCAGAAGAAAGATATGTTTTCTGTATATAAGACGCACACACTAAATGCTAGAAGAAAAATATATTTTCTGTTTATAAGCCACACCGGACTATAAGCCGCACCCACCAAATGTCAGAAGAAAAATATGTTTTCCGTATATAAGCCGCACCCACTAAATGCTGAAAGAAAAATACAATTCCCGCATATAAGCCGGACTGGACTATAAGCCACACTCACTAAACGCTAGAATAAAATTATACTGTCACTATACTGTATAAGCCGCACGACTATAAGCCGCACCCACCAAATGTCAGATGAAAAATATGTTTTCTGTATATAAGCCGCACCGGACTAAAAGCCGCACCCACCAAATGTCAGAAGAAAGATATGTTTTCTGTATATAAGACGCACACACTAAATGCTAGAAGAAAAATATATTTTCTGTTTATAAGCCACACCAGACTATAAGCCGCACCCACCAAATGTCAGAAAAAAATATGTTTTCCGTATATAAGCTGTACCCACTAAATGCTGAAAGAAAAATACAATTCCCGCATATAAGCCGGACTGGACTATAAGCCGCACCCACTAAATTCTAGAATAAAAATATACTGTCACTATACTGTATAAGCCGTACGACTATAAGCCGCACCCACCAAATGTCAGATGAAAAATATATTTCTGTGTATAAGCCGCACCGGACTATAAATCGCACCCACCAAATGTCAGAAGAAAGATATGTTTTCTGTATATAAGACGCACACACTAAATGCTAGAAGAAAAATATATTTTCTGTTTATAAACCACACCGGACTATAAGCCGCACCCACCAAATGTCAGAAAAAAATATGTTTTCCGTATAGAAGCCGCACCCACTAAATGCTGAAAGAAAAATAAAATTCTCGCATATAAGCCGGACTGGACTATAAGCCACACCCACTAAACGCTAGAATAAAAATATACTGTCACTATATAAGCCGCACCGGACTATAAACTGCACCCACCAAATGTCAGAAGAAAAATATATTTTCTGTATATAAGCCGCACCGCACTAAAAGCCGCACCCACCAAATGTCAGAAGAAAAATATGTTTTCCGTATATGAGCCGCACCCACTAAGTGCTGGAATACAAATATACTGCCACTATATAATCTAGGCCCTGCGATGAGGTGGCGACTTGTCCAGGGTGTACCCCGCCTTCCGCCCGATTGTAGCTGAGATAGGCTCCAGCGCCCCCCGCGACCCCAAAGGGAATAAGCGGTAGAAAATGGATGGATGGATGGATATATAATCTGCACCGGACTATAAGCCGCACCCAGCAAATGTAAAAAGAAAAATATGTTTTCCGCATATAAGCCGCACCCACCAAATGACAGAAGAAAAATATATTTCCTGCGTATAAGCCGCACCCACCAAATGTCAGAAGAAAAACACGTTTCCGCATACAAGCCGCACCCACTAAGTGCTACAATAAAAATTTACTGTCACTATATAAGCCGCACCGGGTTATAAGCCGCACCCACCAAATGCCAGAAGAAAACTACATTTCCTGTATATAGGCGGCACAGGACTACAAGCTGCACCCACCAAATGTCAGAAGAAAAATATGTTTTCCGCATATAAGCCGCACCCACCAAATGTCAGAAGAAAAATACATTTCCTGTGTATGAGCCGCACAGGACTATAAGCCGCACCCACCAAATGCTAGGTTTAAAAATATATTGTCACTATACAAGCCACACCGGACTATAAGCCGCACCCACCAAATGCCAGAAGAAAATATATTTTCTGTATATAAGCCGCACTGGACTATAAGCCGCACCCACCAAATGTCAGAAGAAAAATATGTTTTCCCCATATAAGCCACACCCACTAAATGCTAGAATAAAAATATACTGTTACTATATAAGTAGCACCGGGCTATAGGCCGCACCCACCAAATGCCAGAAGAAAAATATATTTTCTGTATATAAGCCACACCCACTAAATGCTAGAATAAAAATATACTGTTACTATATAAGTAGCACCGGGCTATAAGCCGCACCCACCAAATGCCAGAAGAAAAATATATTTTCTGTATACAAGCCGCACCGGACTATAAGCTGCACCCACCAAATGTCAAAAGAAAAATGTTTTCTGTATATAAGCCACACCCACTAAGTGCTAGTATAAAAATATACTCTCACTATACAAGCCGCACGACTATAAGTCGCACACACCAAATGCCAGAAGAAAAATACATTTTCTATATATAAATGGCACCGGACTAAAAGCTGCACCCACCAAATATCAGAAGAAAAACATGTTTTGTGTATATAAGCCGCACCCACCAAATGCTAGAAGAAAAATATATTTTCTGTATATAAGCCGCACTGGACTATAAACTGCACCTACCAAATATCAGTAGAAAAATATGTTTTCCGTATATAAGTCGTACCTACTAAATGCTGAAAGAAAAATACAATTCCCGCATATAAGATGGACTATAAGCCGCACCCACTAAATGCTAGGTTTAAAAATATATTTTCACTATACAAGCCACACCGGACTATAAGCCGCGCCCACCAAATGCCAAAAGAAAAATATATTTTCTGTATATAAACCGCACTGGACTATAAGCCGCACCCACCAAATGTCAGAAGAATAATATGTTTTCCGTATATAAGCCGCACCCACTAAGTGCTAGTATAAACATGTACTCTCACTATACAAGCCGCACAGGACTATAAGTCGCACACACCAAATGCCAAAAGAAAAATAAATTTTCTGTATATAAGTCGCACCCACCAAATGTCAGAAGAAAAACATGTTTTGTGTATATAAGCCGCACCCACTAAGTGCTAGAAGAAAAATATATTTTCTGTATGTAAGCCGCACCGGACTATAAGCCGCACCTACCAAATGTCAGTAGAAAAATATGTTTTCCGCATATAAGTCGTACAAACTAAATGCTGAAAGAAAAATACAATTCCCGCATATAAGATGGACTATAAGCCGCACCCACTAAATGCTAGGTTTAAAAATATATTTTCACTATACAAGCCACACCGGACTATAAGCCGCGCCCACCAAATGCCAGAAGAAAAATATGTTTTCCGTATATAAGGCGCACCCACTAAGTGCTAGTATAAAAATATACTCTCACTATACAAGCCGCACAGGACTGACTATAAGTCGCACAGGACCATAAGCCGCACTCACCAAATGTCAGAAGAAAAACATGTTTTGTATATATATAAGCCACACCCACCAAATGCTAGAAGAAAAATATATTATCTGTATATAAGTCGCACCGGACTATAAGCTGCACCTACCAAATGTCAGTAGAAAAATATGTTTTCGGCATATAAGTCGTACCTACTAAATGCTGAAAGAAAAATACAATTCCCGCATATAAGATGGACTATAAGCCGCACCCACTAAATGCCAGGTTCAAAACTATATTGTCACTATACAAGCCGCACCGGACTATAAGCTGCACCCACCAAACGGCAGAAGAAAAATATATTGTCTGTATATAAGCCGCACCGGACTATAAGCCTCACCCACTAAACGCTAGAATAAAATATACAGTTACTATATCAGCCGCACCGGGCTATAAGACGCACCCACCAAATGTCAGAAGAAAAATATGTTTTCCATATATAAGCCGCACACACTAAACGCTACAATAATAAATATAATGTCACTATACAAGCCACACCGGGCTATAAGACGCACCAACCAAATGTTACAAAAAAAATATATTTTCTGCATATAAGCCACACCAGACTATAAGCCACACCCACCAAACGCCAGAAGAAAAATATGTTTTCCGTATATAAGCCGCACCCACCAAGTGCTAGAATACAAATATACTGTCGCTATATAAGCCGCACAGGGCTATAAGTCGCACCCACCAAATGCCAGAAGAAAAATATATTTTCTGCATATAAGTCGCACCGGACTATAAGCCCCACCCACCAAAATGCTAGAAGAAAAATATATTTTCTGTATATAAGCCGCACCGGACTATAAGTCGTACCCATCAAATATCAGAAGAAAATGGTGTTTTCCGTATATAAGCCGCACCCACTAAATGCTAGAAGAAAAATACATTTCCTGTGTATGAGCCGCACAGGACTATAAGCCGCATTTACTAAACGCTAGAATAAAAATATACTGTCACTATATAAGCCGCACCGGACTATAAGCTGCACCCACCAAATGTCAGAAGAAAAATATGTTTTCTGCATATTAGCCAAACCCACCAAATGCCAGAAAAAAAAATATATTTTCTGTATACAAGCCGCACCGGATTATAAGCCGCACCCACCAAATGTCAGAAGAAAAATATGTTTTCCGTATATAAGCCGCACAGGGCTATAAGCCACACCCACTAAACGCTAGAATAAAAATATACTGCCACTATACAATCTGCACCGGGCTATAAGCCGCACCCAGCAAATGCCAAAAGAAAAATATGTTTTCCGCATATAAGCCGCACCCACTAAGTGCTACAATAAAAAAATACTGTCACTATATAAACCGCACCGGGGCATAAGCCGCACCCACCAAATGCCAGAAGAAAACTCAATTTCCTGTATATAAGCCGCACCGGACTATAAGCTGCACCCACTAAACGGGAAAAAAAAAAAAAAATTCTCCGTATATAAGCCGCACCCACTAAACGCTAGAATAAAAATGTCACGATATAAGACGCACCAACCAAACGCTACAAGAAAAATATATTTTCTGCATATAATCCGCACCGGACTATAAATCGCACCCACCCAAATGCCAGAAGAAAAATATGTTTTCCGTACATAAGCCGCACCCACTAAGTGCTAGAATAAAAATATACTGTCACTATATAAGCCGCACAGGACTATAAACTGCACCCACCAAATGCCAGAAGAAAAATATATTTTCTGTATATAAGCCGCACCCACCAAATGCTAGAAGAAAAATATATTTTCTGTATATAAGCCCACCCGGACTATAAGTCGCACCCACCAAATATCAGAAGAAAATGGTGTTTTCCGTATATTCCGACATTTATTTAATAATACCACCTTAACATTTGACAACCAAACAATTACACAAGGCGAATCAGTAAAGAATCTGGGTATTATCTTCCACCCAACTCTCTCCTTTGAGTCACACATTAAGAGTGTTACTAAAACGGCCTTCTTTCATCTCCGTAATATCGCTAAAATTCGTTCTATTTTATCCACTAGCGACGCTGAGATCATTATTCATGCGTTCGTTACATCTCGTCTCGACTACTGTAACGTATTATTTTCGGGTCTCCCTATGTCTAGCATTAAAAGATTACAGTTGGTACAAAATGCGGCTGCTAGACTTTTGACAAGAACAAGAAAGTTTGATCATATTACACCTATACTGTATATACCTTTATATACATATATACTTATATATATACCTATACTGGCTCACCTGCACTGGCTTCCTGTGCACTTAAGAAGTGACTTTAAGGTTTTACTACTTACGTATAAAATACTACACGGTCTAGCTCCGTCCTATCTTGTCGATTGTATTGTACCATATGTCCCGGCAAGAAATCTGCGTTCAAAGAACTCCGGCTTATTAGTGATTCCCAGAGCCCAAAAAAAGTCTGCGGGCTATAGAGCGTTTTCTATTGGGGCTCCAGTACTATGGAATGCCCTCCCGGTAACAATTAGAGATGCTACCTCAGTAGAAGCATTTAAGTCCCATCTTAAAACTCATTTGTATACTCTAGCCTTTAAATAGCCCCCCTGTTGGACCAGTTGATCTGCCGTTTCTTTTCTTTTCTCCTCTGCTCCCCTTTTCCTTGAGGGGGGGGGGGGGGGGGGGGGCACAGGTCCGGTGGCCATGGATGAAGTGCTGGCTGTCCAGAGTCGGGACCCGGGGTGGACCGCTCGCCTGTGCACCGGCTGGGAACATCTCTGCGCTGCTGACCCGTCTCCGCTCGGGATGGTGTCCTGCTGGCCCCACTATGGACTGGACTCTTACTATTATGTTGGATCCACTATGGACTGGACTCTCACAATATTATGTCAGACCCACTCGACATCCATTGCTTTCGGTCTCCCCTAGAGGGGGGGGGTTACCCACATATGCGGTCCTCTCCAAGGTTTCTCATAGTCATTCACATCGACGTCCCACTGGGGTGAGTTTTTCCTTGCCCGTATGTGGGCTTTGTACCGAGGATGTCGTTGTGGCTTGCGCAGCCCTTTGAGACACTTGTGATTTAGGGCTATATAAATAAACATTGATTGATTGATATAAGCTGCACCCACTAAATGCTAGAAGAAAAATAAATTTCCTGTGTGTGAGCCGCACATGACTATAAGCCACACCCACTAAACCCTATTATAAAAATACACTGTCACTCTATAAGCCGCACCGGGCTATAAGCCGCACCCACCAAATGTCAGAAGAAAAAATATGTTTTCTGCATATTAGCCAAACCCACCAAACGCCAGAAAAAATATATTTTCTATATATAAGCCGCACCGGACTATAAATCCCACCCACCAAATGTCAGAAGAAAAATATGTTTTCCGTATATAAGCCGCACCCACTAAATGCTTAAATAAAAATACAATTCCCGCATACAAACCTGACCAGACTATAAGCCACACCCACTATACGCTAAAATAAAAATATACTGCCCCCATATAAGCCGCACTGGACTATAAGCCGCACCCACCAAATGTCAGAAGAAAAAATATGTTTTCTGCATATTAGCCAAACCCACCAAACGCCAGAAAAAATATATTTTCTATATATAAGCCGCACCGGACTATAAATCCCACCCACCAAATGTCAGAAGAAAAATATGTTTTCCGTATATAAGCCGCACCCACTAAATGCTTAAATAAAAATACAATTCCCGCATACAAACCTGACCAGACTATAAGCCACACCCACTATACGCTAAAATAAAAATATACTGCCCCCATATAAGCCGCACTGGACTATAAGCTGCACCCACCAAATGTCAGAAGAAAAATATGTTTCCCGTATATAAGCCGCACCTACTAAGTGCTAGAATAAAAATATACTCTCACTATTTAAGCCGCACCGGACTATAAGCCGCACCCACCAAATGTTAGAAGAAAAAATAAATTTTCTGTATATAAGCCGCATCGGACTATAAGTCACACCCATCAAATGTCAGAAAAAAACAACGTTTTCTGTATATAAGCCGCACACACCAAAATGCTAGAAGAACAATATATTTTCTGTATAAAAGCCGCACTGCACTATAAGCCACACCCACCAAATGTCAGAAGAAAAACATGTTTTCCGTATATAAGCCGCACCCACTAAGTGCTAGAATAAAAATAGACTCTCACTATACAAGCCACACCGGACTATAAGCCACACCCACCAAATGCTGGAAGAAAAATACATTTTCTGTATATAAGTCACACCTGACTATAAGCCGCACTCACCAAATGTCAGAAAAAAAACTAAGATTTCTGTATATAAGCCACACACACCAAAATGCCAGAAGAAAAATATATTTTCTGTATATAAGTCACACAAACCAGATGTCAGAAGGAAAACATGTTT
The DNA here is from genome assembly GCF_033978685.3 of Nerophis lumbriciformis. Classification (NCBI taxonomy): domain Eukaryota; kingdom Metazoa; phylum Chordata; class Actinopteri; order Syngnathiformes; family Syngnathidae; genus Nerophis; species Nerophis lumbriciformis. The sequence goes on from NC_084560.2 coordinate 7,339,809, forward strand.
TCTGTATATAAGCCGCACCCACTAAGTGCTAGAATAAAAATATACTTTCACTATACAAGCCGCACCCACCAAATGTCAAAAGAAAAAAAAAAAAAAAAAAAAGAAAAAAAAAAAAAATATATATATATATATATATATATATATATATATATATATAAATCGCACACGTCTTTAGAAGTGGTTACACAGAAGTACTACTTCCTTGAGCAGAGTACTGCATGGTCATTAGAAGTGCTTAGATCGAAGTACTGCATGTGTTCCCACACAGCAGATGCCACTCCACTCCTTCCAAGTGGCACTAGTTGGGTGTGCAGGATGGTGTGGTCATGTGACACCACACCTCTAATGGCCATTTACAGCTTGACTTGCACGTGTGGGCATCTTCTACACATGGTGGTGTCTCCCAGCCCAGTGCCGGCACAACAACAACAACAACAACATCTTCTACACATGGTGGTGTCTCCCAGCCCAGTGCCGGCACAACAACAACAACATCTTCTACACATGGTGGTGTCTCCCAGCCCAGTGCCGGCACAACAACACACCATATTCTACACATGGTGGTGTCTCCCAGCCCAGGGCCAACAACAACAACAACATCTTCTACACATGGTGGTGTCTCCCAGCCCAGGGCCAACAACAACACAACATCTTCTACACATGGTGGTGTCTCCCAGTCCAGTGCCAACAACAACAACACAACATCTTCTACACATGGTGGTGTCTCCCAGCCCAGGGCCAACAACAACAACAACATCTTCTACACTTGGTGGTGTCGCCCAGTCCAGTGCCGACACAACAACACAACATCTTCTACACATGGTGGTGTCTCCCAGCCCAGTGCCAACACAACAACACAACATCTTCTACACATGGTGGTGTCTCCCAGCCCAGGGCCAACAACAACAACAACATCTTCTACACATGGTGGTGTCTCCCAGCCCAGGGCCAACAACAACAACACAACATATTCTACATATGGTGGTGTCTCCCAGCCCAGGGCCAACAACAACAACACAACATATTCTACATATGGTGGTGTCTCCCAGCCCAGGGCCAACAACAACAACACAACATATTCTACACATGGTGGTGTCTCCCAGCCCAGGGCCAACAACAACAACACAACATATTCTACACATGGTGGTGTCTCCCAGCCCAGGGCCAACAACAACAACACAACATATTCTACACATGGTGGTGTCTCCCAGCCCAGGGCCAACAACAACAACAACAACAACATCTTCTACACATGGTGGTGTCTCCCAGCCCAGTGCCAACAACAACAACAACATCTTCTACACATGGTGGTGTCTCCCAGCCCAGTGCCGACACAACAACACAACATCTTCTACACATGGTGGTGTCTCCCAGTCCAGTGCCAACAACAACAACACAACATCTTCTACACATGGTGGTGTCTCCCAGCCCAGTGCCAACAACAACAACATCTTCTACACATGATGGTGTCTCCCAGCCCAGGGCGAACAACAACAACAACAACATCTTCTACACATGGTGGTGTCTCCCAGCCCAGGGCCAACAACAACACAACATATTCTACACATGGTGGTGTCTCCCAGCCCAGTGCCAACAACAACACAACATATTCTACACATGGTGGTGTCTCCCAGTCCAGTGCCAACAACAACAACACAACATCTTCTACACATGGTGGTGTCTCCCAGCCCAGTGCCAACAACAACAACAACACAACATCTTCTACATATGGTGGTGTCTCCCAGCCCAGTGCCAACAACAACACAACATCTTCTACACATGGTGGTGTCTCCCAGCACAGGGCCAACAACAACAACACAACATCTTCTACACATGGTGGTGTCTCCCAGCCCAGTGCCAACACAACAACACAACATCTTCTACACATGGTGGTGTCTCCCAGTCCAGGGCCAACAACAACATCTTCTACACATGATGGTGTCTCCCAGCCCAGGGCCAACAACAACAACAACAACATCTTCTACACATGGTGGTGTCTCCCAGCCCAGTGCCAACACAACAACACAACATCTTCTACACATGGTGGTGTCTCCCAGTCCAGGGCCAACAACAACATCTTCTACACATGATGGTGTCTCCCAGCCCAGGGCCAACAACAACAACAACAACATCTTCTACACATGGTGGTGTCTCCCAGCCCAGTGCCGGCACAACAACACAACATCTTCTAAACATGGTGGTGTCTCCCAGCCCAGGGCCAACAACAACACAACATATTCTACACATGGTGGTGTCTCCCAGTCCAGTGCCAACAACAACAACACAACATCTTCTACACATGGTGGTGTCTCCCAGCCCAGTGCCAACAACAACAACAACACAACATCTTCTACATATGGTGGTGTCTCCCAGCCCAGTGCCAACAACAACACAACATCTTCTACACATGGTGGTGTCTCCCAGCCCAGGGCCAACAACAACAACACAACATCTTCTACATATGGTGGTGTCTCCCAGCCCAGTGCCAACAACAACACAACATCTTCTACACATGGTGGTGTCTCCCAGCCCAGGGCCAACAACAACAACACAACATCTTCTACACATGGTGGTGTCTCCCAGCCCAGGGCCAACAACAACAACACAACATCTTCTACATATGGTGGTGTCTCCCAGCCCAGGGCCAACAACAACACAACATATTCTACACATGGTGGTGTCTCCCAGTCCAGTGCCAACAACAACAACACAACATCTTCTACACATGGTGGTGTCTCCCAGCCCAGTGCCAACAACAACAACAACACAACATCTTCTACATATGGTGGTGTCTCCCAGCCCAGTGCCAACACCAACACAACATCTTCTACACATGGTGGTGTCTCCCAGCCCAGGGCCAACAACAACAACAACATCTTCTACACATGGTGGTGTCTCCCAGCCCAGGGCCAAAAACAACAACAACATCATCTTCTACACATGGTGGTGTCTCCCAGCCCAGGGCCAACAACAACAACACAACATCTTCTACACATGGTGGTGTCTCCCAGCCCAGGGCCAACAACAACAACAACACAACATATTCTACACATGGTGGTGTCTCCCAGCCCAGGGCCAACAACAACAACACATCTTCTACACATGGTGGTGTCTCCCAGCCCAGGGCCAACAACAACAACACATCTTCTACACATGGTGGTGTCTCCCAGCCCAGGGCCAACAACAACAACACATCTTCTACACATGGTGGTGTCTCCCAGTCCAGTGCCGACACAACAACACAACATCTTCTACACATGGTGGTGTCTCCCAGCCCAGTGCCGGCACAACAACACACCATATTCTACACATGGTGGTGTCTCCCAGCCCAGGGCCAACAACAACAACACAACATCTTCTACATATGGTGGTGTCTCCCAGCCCAGGGCCAACAACAACACAACATATTCTACACATGGTGGTGTCTCCCAGTCCAGTGCCAACAACAACAACACAACATCTTCTACATATGGTGGTGTCTCCCAGCCCAGTGCCAACAACAACACAACATCTTCTACACATGGTGGTGTCTCCCAGCACAGGGCCAACAACAACAACACAACATCTTCTACACATGGTGGTGTCTCCCAGCCCAGTGCCAACACAACAACACAACATCTTCTACACATGGTGGTGTCTCCCAGTCCAGGGCCAACAACAACATCTTCTACACATGATGGTGTCTCCCAGCCCAGGGCCAACAACAACAACAACAACATCTTCTACACATGGTGGTGTCTCCCAGCCCAGTGCCAACACAACTACACAACATCTTCTACACATGGTGGTGTCTCCCAGTCCAGGGCCAACAACAACATCTTCTACACATGATGGTGTCTCCCAGCCCAGGGCCAACAACAACAACAACAACATCTTCTACACATGGTGGTGTCTCCCAGCCCAGTGCCGGCACAACAACACAACATCTTCTAAACATGGTGGTGTCTCCCAGCCCAGGGCCAACAACAACACAACATATTCTACACATGGTGGTGTCTCCCAGTCCAGTGCCAACAACAACAACACAACATCTTCTACACATGGTGGTGTCTCCCAGCCCAGTGCCAACAACAACAACAACACAACATCTTCTACATATGGTGGTGTCTCCCAGCCCAGTGCCAACAACAACACAACATCTTCTACACATGGTGGTGTCTCCCAGCCCAGGGCCAACAACAACAACACAACATCTTCTACATATGGTGGTGTCTCCCAGCCCAGTGCCAACAACAACACAACATCTTCTACACATGGTGGTGTCTCCCAGCCCAGGGCCAACAACAACAACACAACATCTTCTACACATGGTGGTGTCTCCCAGCCCAGGGCCAACAACAACAACACAACATCTTCTACATATGGTGGTGTCTCCCAGCCCAGGGCCAACAACAACACAACATATTCTACACATGGTGGTGTCTCCCAGTCCAGTGCCAACAACAACAACACAACATCTTCTACACATGGTGGTGTCTCCCAGCCCAGTGCCAACAACAACAACAACACAACATCTTCTACATATGGTGGTGTCTCCCAGCCCAGTGCCAACAACAACACAACATCTTCTACACATGGTGGTGTCTCCCAGCCCAGGGCCAACAACAACAACAACATCTTCTACACATGGTGGTGTCTCCCAGCCCAGGGCCAAAAACAACAACAACATCATCTTCTACACATGGTGGTGTCTCCCAGCCCAGGGCCAACAACAACAACACAACATCTTCTACACATGGTGGTGTCTCCCAGCCCAGGGCCAACAACAACAACAACACAACATATTCTACACATGGTGGTGTCTCCCAGCCCAGGGCCAACAACAACAACACATCTTCTACACATGGTGGTGTCTCCCAGCCCAGGGCCAACAACAACAACACATCTTCTACACATGGTGGTGTCTCCCAGCCCAGGGCCAACAACAACAACACATCTTCTACACATGGTGGTGTCTCCCAGTCCAGTGCCGACACAACAACACAACATCTTCTACACATGGTGGTGTCTCCCAGCCCAGTGCCGGCACAACAACACACCATATTCTACACATGGTGGTGTCTCCCAGCCCAGGGCCAACAACAACATCTTCTACACATGGTGGTGTCTCCCAGCCCAGTGCCAACAACAACAACAACACAACATATTCTACACATGGTGGTGTCTCCCAGCCCAGGGCCAACAACAACAACACAACATCTTCTACACATGGTGGTGTCTCCCAGCCCAGGGCCAACAACAACAACAACAACATCTTCTACACATGGTGGTGTCTCCCAGCCCAGTGCCGGCACAACAACAACAACAACATCTTCTACACATGGTGGTGTCTCCCAGCCCAGTGCCGGCACAACAACACACCATATTCTACACATGGTGGTGTCTCCCAGCCCAGGGCCAACAACAACATCTTCTACACATGGTGGTGTCTCCCAGCCCAGTGCCAACAACAACAACAACACAACATATTCTACACATGGTGGTGTCTCCCAGCCCAGGGCCAACAACAACAACACAACATATTCTACATATGGTGGTGTCTCCCAGCCCAGGGCCAACAACAACAACATCTTCTACACATGGTGGTGTCTCCCAGCCCAGGGCCAAAAACAACAACAACATCATCTTCTACACATGGTGGTGTCTCCCAGCCCAGGGCCAAAAACAACAACAACATCATCTTCTACACATGGTGGTGTCTCCCAGCCCAGGGCCAAAAACAACAACAACATCATCTTCTACACATGGTGGTGTCTCCCAGCCCAGGGCCAACAACAACAACACAACATCTTCTACACATGGTGGTGTCTCCCAGCCCAGGGCCAACAACAACAACACAACATATTCTACATATGGTGGTGTCTCCCAGCCCAGGGCCAACAACAACAACATCTTCTACACATGGTGGTGTCTCCCAGCCCAGGGCCAAAAACAACAACAACATCATCTTCTACACATGGTGGTGTCTCCCAGCCCAGGGCCAAAAACAACAACAACATCATCTTCTACACATGGTGGTGTCTCCCAGCCCAGGGCCAACAACAACAACACAACATATTCTACATATGGTGGTGTCTCCCAGCCCAGGGCCAACAACAACAACATCTTCTACACATGGTGGTGTCTCCCAGCCCAGGGCCAACAACAACAACAACAACATCTTCTACACATGGTGGTGTCTCCCAGCCCAGTGCCGGCACAACAACAACAACATCTTCTACACATGGTGGTGTCTCCCAGCCCAGTGCCGGCACAACAACACACCATATTCTACACATGGTGGTGTCTCCCAGCCCAGGGCCAACAACAACATCTTCTACACATGGTGGTGTCTCCCAGCCCAGGGCCAACAACAACACAACATCTTCTACACATGGTGGTGTCTCCCAGTCCAGTGCCAACAACAACAACACAACATCTTCTACACATGGTGGTGTCTCCCAGCCCAGGGCCAACAACAACAACAACATCTTCTACACTTGGTGGTGTCGCCCAGTCCAGTGCCGACACAACAACACAACATCTTCTACACATGGTGGTGTCTCCCAGCCCAGTGCCAACACAACAACACAACATCTTCTACACATGGTGGTGTCTCCCAGCCCAGGGCCAACAACAACAACAACATCTTCTACACATGGTGGTGTCTCCCAGCCCAGGGCCAACAACAACAACACAACATATTCTACATATGGTGGTGTCTCCCAGCCCAGGGCCAACAACAACAACACAACATATTCTACATATGGTGGTGTCTCCCAGCCCAGGGCCAACAACAACAACACAACATATTCTACACATGGTGGTGTCTCCCAGCCCAGGGCCAACAACAACAACACAACATATTCTACACATGGTGGTGTCTCCCAGCCCAGGGCCAACAACAACAACACAACATATTCTACACATGGTGGTGTCTCCCAGCCCAGGGCCAACAACAACAACAACAACAACATCTTCTACACATGGTGGTGTCTCCCAGCCCAGTGCCAACAACAACAACAACATCTTCTACACATGGTGGTGTCTCCCAGCCCAGTGCCGACACAACAACACAACATCTTCTACACATGGTGGTGTCTCCCAGTCCAGTGCCAACAACAACAACACAACATCTTCTACACATGGTGGTGTCTCCCAGCCCAGTGCCAACAACAACAACATCTTCTACACATGATGGTGTCTCCCAGCCCAGGGCGAACAACAACAACACAACATATTCTACACATGGTGGTGTCTCCCAGCCCAGTGCCAACAACAACACAACATATTCTACACATGGTGGTGTCTCCCAGTCCAGTGCCAACAACAACAACACAACATCTTCTACACATGGTGGTGTCTCCCAGCCCAGTGCCAACAACAACAACAACACAACATCTTCTACATATGGTGGTGTCTCCCAGCCCAGTGCCAACAACAACACAACATCTTCTACACATGGTGGTGTCTCCCAGCACAGGGCCAACAACAACAACACAACATCTTCTACACATGGTGGTGTCTCCCAGCCCAGTGCCAACACAACAACACAACATCTTCTACACATGGTGGTGTCTCCCAGTCCAGGGCCAACAACAACATCTTCTACACATGATGGTGTCTCCCAGCCCAGGGCCAACAACAACAACAACAACATCTTCTACACATGGTGGTGTCTCCCAGCCCAGTGCCAACACAACAACACAACATCTTCTACACATGGTGGTGTCTCCCAGTCCAGGGCCAACAACAACATCTTCTACACATGATGGTGTCTCCCAGCCCAGGGCCAACAACAACAACAACAACATCTTCTACACATGGTGGTGTCTCCCAGCCCAGTGCCGGCACAACAACACAACATCTTCTAAACATGGTGGTGTCTCCCAGCCCAGGGCCAACAACAACACAACATATTCTACACATGGTGGTGTCTCCCAGTCCAGTGCCAACAACAACAACACAACATCTTCTACACATGGTGGTGTCTCCCAGCCCAGTGCCAACAACAACAACAACACAACATCTTCTACATATGGTGGTGTCTCCCAGCCCAGTGCCAACAACAACACAACATCTTCTACACATGGTGGTGTCTCCCAGCCCAGGGCCAACAACAACAACACAACATCTTCTACATATGGTGGTGTCTCCCAGCCCAGTGCCAACAACAACACAACATCTTCTACACATGGTGGTGTCTCCCAGCCCAGGGCCAACAACAACAACACAACATCTTCTACACATGGTGGTGTCTCCCAGCCCAGGGCCAACAACAACAACACAACATCTTCTACATATGGTGGTGTCTCCCAGCCCAGGGCCAACAACAACACAACATATTCTACACATGGTGGTGTCTCCCAGTCCAGTGCCAACAACAACAACACAACATCTTCTACACATGGTGGTGTCTCCCAGCCCAGTGCCAACAACAACAACAACACAACATCTTCTACATATGGTGGTGTCTCCCAGCCCAGTGCCAACACCAACACAACATCTTCTACACATGGTGGTGTCTCCCAGCCCAGGGCCAACAACAACAACAACATCTTCTACACATGGTGGTGTCTCCCAGCCCAGGGCCAAAAACAACAACAACATCATCTTCTACACATGGTGGTGTCTCCCAGCCCAGGGCCAACAACAACAACACAACATCTTCTACACATGGTGGTGTCTCCCAGCCCAGGGCCAACAACAACAACAACACAACATATTCTACACATGGTGGTGTCTCCCAGCCCAGGGCCAACAACAACAACACATCTTCTACACATGGTGGTGTCTCCCAGCCCAGGGCCAACAACAACAACACATCTTCTACACATGGTGGTGTCTCCCAGCCCAGGGCCAACAACAACAACACATCTTCTACACATGGTGGTGTCTCCCAGTCCAGTGCCGACACAACAACACAACATCTTCTACACATGGTGGTGTCTCCCAGCCCAGTGCCGGCACAACAACACACCATATTCTACACATGGTGGTGTCTCCCAGCCCAGGGCCAACAACAACAACACAACATCTTCTACATATGGTGGTGTCTCCCAGCCCAGGGCCAACAACAACACAACATATTCTACACATGGTGGTGTCTCCCAGTCCAGTGCCAACAACAACAACACAACATCTTCTACATATGGTGGTGTCTCCCAGCCCAGTGCCAACAACAACACAACATCTTCTACACATGGTGGTGTCTCCCAGCACAGGGCCAACAACAACAACACAACATCTTCTACACATGGTGGTGTCTCCCAGCCCAGTGCCAACACAACAACACAACATCTTCTACACATGGTGGTGTCTCCCAGTCCAGGGCCAACAACAACATCTTCTACACATGATGGTGTCTCCCAGCCCAGGGCCAACAACAACAACAACAACATCTTCTACACATGGTGGTGTCTCCCAGCCCAGTGCCAACACAACTACACAACATCTTCTACACATGGTGGTGTCTCCCAGTCCAGGGCCAACAACAACATCTTCTACACATGATGGTGTCTCCCAGCCCAGGGCCAACAACAACAACAACAACATCTTCTACACATGGTGGTGTCTCCCAGCCCAGTGCCGGCACAACAACACAACATCTTCTAAACATGGTGGTGTCTCCCAGCCCAGGGCCAACAACAACACAACATATTCTACACATGGTGGTGTCTCCCAGTCCAGTGCCAACAACAACAACACAACATCTTCTACACATGGTGGTGTCTCCCAGCCCAGTGCCAACAACAACAACAACACAACATCTTCTACATATGGTGGTGTCTCCCAGCCCAGTGCCAACAACAACACAACATCTTCTACACATGGTGGTGTCTCCCAGCCCAGGGCCAACAACAACAACACAACATCTTCTACATATGGTGGTGTCTCCCAGCCCAGTGCCAACAACAACACAACATCTTCTACACATGGTGGTGTCTCCCAGCCCAGGGCCAACAACAACAACACAACATCTTCTACACATGGTGGTGTCTCCCAGCCCAGGGCCAACAACAACAACACAACATCTTCTACATATGGTGGTGTCTCCCAGCCCAGGGCCAACAACAACACAACATATTCTACACATGGTGGTGTCTCCCAGTCCAGTGCCAACAACAACAACACAACATCTTCTACACATGGTGGTGTCTCCCAGCCCAGTGCCAACAACAACAACAACACAACATCTTCTACATATGGTGGTGTCTCCCAGCCCAGTGCCAACAACAACACAACATCTTCTACACATGGTGGTGTCTCCCAGCCCAGGGCCAACAACAACAACAACATCTTCTACACATGGTGGTGTCTCCCAGCCCAGGGCCAAAAACAACAACAACATCATCTTCTACACATGGTGGTGTCTCCCAGCCCAGGGCCAACAACAACAACACAACATCTTCTACACATGGTGGTGTCTCCCAGCCCAGGGCCAACAACAACAACAACACAACATATTCTACACATGGTGGTGTCTCCCAGCCCAGGGCCAACAACAACAACACATCTTCTACACATGGTGGTGTCTCCCAGCCCAGGGCCAACAACAACAACACATCTTCTACACATGGTGGTGTCTCCCAGCCCAGGGCCAACAACAACAACACATCTTCTACACATGGTGGTGTCTCCCAGTCCAGTGCCGACACAACAACACAACATCTTCTACACATGGTGGTGTCTCCCAGCCCAGTGCCGGCACAACAACACACCATATTCTACACATGGTGGTGTCTCCCAGCCCAGGGCCAACAACAACATCTTCTACACATGGTGGTGTCTCCCAGCCCAGTGCCAACAACAACAACAACACAACATATTCTACACATGGTGGTGTCTCCCAGCCCAGGGCCAACAACAACAACACAACATCTTCTACACATGGTGGTGTCTCCCAGCCCAGGGCCAACAACAACAACAACAACATCTTCTACACATGGTGGTGTCTCCCAGCCCAGTGCCGGCACAACAACAACAACAACATCTTCTACACATGGTGGTGTCTCCCAGCCCAGTGCCGGCACAACAACACACCATATTCTACACATGGTGGTGTCTCCCAGCCCAGGGCCAACAACAACATCTTCTACACATGGTGGTGTCTCCCAGCCCAGTGCCAACAACAACAACAACACAACATATTCTACACATGGTGGTGTCTCCCAGCCCAGGGCCAACAACAACAACACAACATATTCTACATATGGTGGTGTCTCCCAGCCCAGGGCCAACAACAACAACATCTTCTACACATGGTGGTGTCTCCCAGCCCAGGGCCAAAAACAACAACAACATCATCTTCTACACATGGTGGTGTCTCCCAGCCCAGGGCCAAAAACAACAACAACATCATCTTCTACACATGGTGGTGTCTCCCAGCCCAGGGCCAAAAACAACAACAACATCATCTTCTACACATGGTGGTGTCTCCCAGCCCAGGGCCAACAACAACAACACAACATCTTCTACACATGGTGGTGTCTCCCAGCCCAGGGCCAACAACAACAACACAACATATTCTACATATGGTGGTGTCTCCCAGCCCAGGGCCAACAACAACAACATCTTCTACACATGGTGGTGTCTCCCAGCCCAGGGCCAAAAACAACAACAACATCATCTTCTACACATGGTGGTGTCTCCCAGCCCAGGGCCAAAAACAACAACAACATCATCTTCTACACATGGTGGTGTCTCCCAGCCCAGGGCCAACAACAACAACACAACATATTCTACATATGGTGGTGTCTCCCAGCCCAGGGCCAACAACAACAACATCTTCTACACATGGTGGTGTCTCCCAGCCCAGGGCCAACAACAACAACAACAACATCTTCTACACATGGTGGTGTCTCCCAGCCCAGTGCCGGCACAACAACAACAACATCTTCTACACATGGTGGTGTCTCCCAGCCCAGTGCCGGCACAACAACACACCATATTCTACACATGGTGGTGTCTCCCAGCCCAGGGCCAACAACAACATCTTCTACACATGGTGGTGTCTCCCAGCCCAGTGCCAACAACAACAACAACACAACATATTCTACACATGGTGGTGTCTCCCAGCCCAGGGCCAACAACAACAACACAACATATTCTACATATGGTGGTGTCTCCCAGCCCAGGGCCAACAACAACAACATCTTCTACACATGGTGGTGTCTCCCAGCCCAGGGCCAAAAACAACAACAACATCATCTTCTACACATGGTGGTGTCTCCCAGCCCAGGGCCAAAAACAACAACAACATCATCTTCTACACATGGTGGTGTCTCCCAGCCCAGGGCCAAAAACAACAACAACATCATCTTCTACACATGGTGGTGTCTCCCAGCCCAGGGCCAACAACAACAACACAACATCTTCTACACATGGTGGTGTCTCCCAGCCCAGGGCCAACAACAACAACACAACATATTCTACATATGGTGGTGTCTCCCAGCCCAGGGCCAACAACAACAACATCTTCTACACATGGTGGTGTCTCCCAGCCCAGGGCCAAAAACAACAACAACATCATCTTCTACACATGGTGGTGTCTCCCAGCCCAGGGCCAAAAACAACAACAACATCATCTTCTACACATGGTGGTGTCTCCCAGCCCAGGGCCAACAACAACAACACAACATATTCTACATATGGTGGTGTCTCCCAGCCCAGGGCCAACAACAACAACATCTTCTACACATGGTGGTGTCTCCCAGCCCAGGGCCAACAACAACAACAACAACATCTTCTACACATGGTGGTGTCTCCCAGCCCAGGGCCAACAACAACAACACAACATCTTCTACACATGGTGGTGTCTCCCAGCCCAGTGCCAACAACAACAACAACACAACATATTCTACACATGGTGGTGTCTCCCAGCCCAGGGCCAACAACAACAACACATCTTCTACACATGGTGGTGTCTCCCAGCCCAGGGCCAACAACAACAACAACACCACAACAACAACACACAACTTGCACTAAGTGTTCCAAAATAAAGTATTTCATTGAACGGTCTATGTAGTGATTATCAAACTGTGGTACTGGTACCAGTACTGGTGCACCAAACACTCACCTACTTAAATATTGTCATGTAGCACTTTTATGTTCCTATACACAGTGTTACTAATCAAACTATGTCATGTTACAGTGTACTTGCTGCATAAAAAGCTCTGCCTTGTTTTTAATGACTGCATATGCCTACTACGCCATTGTAGTTTAATGTTGTCATTATGGTGGTACTTAATGAATACTTAGGTCTACTACACTACTGTATTTAATGTTGTCATTATGGTGGTACTTAATGAATACTTAGGTCTACTACAATACTGTATTTAATGTTGTCTTTATGGTGGCACTTAATGAATACTTAGGTCTACTACACTACTGTATTTAATGTTGTCATTATGGTGGTACTTAATGAATACTTAGGTCTACTACACTACTGTATTTAATGTTGTCATTATGGTGGTACTTAATGAATACTTAGGTCTACTACACTACTGTATTTAATGTTGTCATTATGGTGGTACTTAATGAATACTTAGGTCTACTACACTACTGTATTTAATGTTGTCATTATGGTGGTACTTAATGAATACTTAGGTCTACCACACTACTGTATTTTAATGTTGTCATTATGGTGGTATTTAATGAATACTTAGGTCTACTACACTACTGTATTCTAATGTCATTATGGTGGTACTTAATGAATGCTTAGGTCTACTACACTACTGTATTTAATGTTGTCATTATGGTGGTACTTAATGAATACTTAGGTCTACTACACTATTGTATTAAATGTTATCATTATGGTGGTACTTAATGAATACTTAGGTCTACTACACTATTAATGTTGTCTTTATGGTGGCACTTAATGAATACTTAGGTCTACTACACTACTGTATTTAATGTTGTCATTATGGTGGTACTTAATGAATACTTAGGTCTACTACGCTACTGTATTTTAATGTTGTCATTATGGTGGTACTTTATGAATACTTAAGTCTACTACGCTACTGTATTTTAATGTTGTTATTATGGTGGTACTTAATGAATACTTAGGTCTACTACAATACTGTATTTAATGTTGTCTTTATGGTGGTACTTAATGAATACTTAGGTCTACTACACTACTGTATTTTAATGTTGGCATTATGGTGGTACTTAATGAATACTTAGGTCTACTACACTACTGTATTTAATGTTGTAATTATGGTGGCACTTAATGAATACTTAGGTCTACTACACTACTGTATTCAATGTTATCATTATGGTGGTACTTAATGAATACTTAGGTCTACTACACTACTGTATTTAATGTTGTCATTATGGTGGTACTTAATGAATACTTAGGTCTACTACACTACTGTATTTTAATGTTGTCATTATGGTGGTACTTAATGAATACTTAGGTCTACTACACTACTGTATTTAATGTTGTAATTATGGTGGTACTTAATGAATACTTAGACCTACTAAACTACTGTATTTAATGTTGTCATTATGGTGGTACTTAATGAATACTTAGGTCTACTACACTACTGTATTTAATGTTGTCATTATGGTGGTACTTAATGAATACTTAGACCTACTACACTACTGTATTTAATGTTGTCATTATGGTGGCACTTAATGAATACTTAGGTCTACTACACTACTGTATTTAATGTTGTCATTATGGTGGTACTTAATGAATACTTAGACCTACTACACTACTGTATTTAATGTTGTCATTATGGTGGTACTTAATGAATACTTAGGTCTACTACAATACTGTATTTAATGTTGTCTTTATGGTGGTACTTAATGAATACTTAGGTCTACTACACTACTGTATTTAATGTTGTCATTATGGTGGTACTTAATGAATACTTAGGTCTACTACACTACTGTATTTAATGTTGTCATTATGGTGGTACTTAATGAATACTTAGGTCTACTACAATACTGTATTTAATGTTGTCTTTATGGTGGTACTTAATGAATACTTAGGTCTACTACACTACTGTATTTAATGTTGTCATTATGGTGGTACTTAATGAATACTTAGGTCTACTACACTACTGTATTTAATGTTATCATTATAGTGGTACTTAATGAATACTTAGGTCTACTACACTACTGTATTTTATGTTGTCATTATGGTGGTACTTAATGAATACTTAGGTCTACTACACTACTGTATTTAATGTTGTTCTTATGGTGGTACTTAATGAATACTTAGGTCTACTACGCTACTGTATTTTAATGTTTTTATTATGGTGGTACTTAATAAATACTTAGGTCTACTACACTACTGTATTTAATGTTGTCATTATGGTGGTACTTAATGAATACTTAGGTCTACTACGCTACTGTATTTTAATGTTGTCATTATGGTGGTACTTAATGAATACTTAGGTCTACTACACTACTGTATTTTAATGTTGTCATTATGGTGGCACTTAATGAATACTTAGGTCTACTACACTACTGTATTTTATGTTGTCTTTATGGTGGTACTTAATGAATACTTAGGTCTACTACACTACTGTATTTAATGTTGTTCTTATGGTGGTACTTAATGAATACTTAGGTCTACTACACTACTGTATTTTAATGTCATTGTGGTGGTACTTGATGGATACTTAGGTCTACTACACTACTGTATTTAATGTTGTCATTATGGTGGTACTTAATGAATATTTAGGTCTACTAAACTACTGTACTTAATGTTGTCATTATGGTGGTACTTAATGAATATTTAGGTCTACTAAACTACTGTACTTAATGTTGTCATTATGGTGGTACTTAATGAATACTTAGTTCTACTTCACTACTGTATTTAATGTTGTAATTATGGTGGTACCTAATGAATACTTAGGTCTACTACACTACTGTATTTAAATGTTGTCATTATGGTGGTACTTATTGAATACTTAGGTCTACTACACTACTGTATTTAATGTTGTCATTATGGTGGTACTTAATGAATACTTAGGTCTACTACACTACTGTATTTAATGTTGTCATTATGGTCGTACTTAATGAATACTTGGGTCTACTACACTATTGTATTTAATGTTTTCATTATGGTGGTACTTAATGAATACTTAGGTCTACTTCACTACTGTATTTAATGTTGTCATTATGGTGGTACTTAATGAATACTTAGGTCTACTACACTACTGTATTTAAATGTTGTCATTATGGTGGTACTTATTGAATACTTAGGTCTACTACACTACTGTATTTAATGTTGTCATTATGGTGGTACTTATTGAATACTTAGGTCTACTACACTACTGTATTTAATGTTGTCATTATGGTGGTACTTAATGAATACTTAGGTCTACTACACTACTGTATTTAATGTTGTCATTATGGTGGTACTTAATGAATACTTAGGTCTACTACACTACTGTATTTAATGTTGTCATTATGGTGGTACTTAATGAATACTTAGGTCTACTACACTACTGTATTTAATGTTGTCATTATGGTGGTACTTAATGAATACTTAGGTCTACCACACTATAATGTATAAGAATGACCTTGGATTTACATATTCTCACACTACAATGCACACACTAGGACCATGGAGGCATGTTGTCACCATCTGGTGTGCGTTACTAGCAGCATGTATACAAGTACAAACTAGTTAGTACTCACAAGGAAGCAGGAAACAAAAGTACAAACTAGTTAGTACTCACAAGGAAGGAGGAAACAAAAGGAAACAGAAGACTCGGCATGTTTCTCAGAGGAAGACTGATCCAGCACTGAAGGACGGACCAGGTGATACTAAACAGGACTAATTAAAGGAGGCACAGGTGTGCTGACAAGACATGGAGGAGAAAGTAAAGGTGCTGCTAAACCCAGAGAGAAAACAGGAAACACTGACAAAATAAGAGCACCAGGACAGGAAGTGGTTCCAAACCCAAACATGACCAAACTGTCAGTGATGTGAACACACAGGAAGTCAATAGTGTCAAACAAATACATCCATCTTCTTCCGCTTATCCCAGGTTGGGTCGCGGGGGCAGCAGCCTAAGCAGGGAAGCCCAGACTTCCCTCTCCCCAGCCACTTGGTCCAGCTCCTCCCGGGGGATCCCGAGGCGTTCCCAGGCCAACCGGGAGACATAGTCTTCCCAACGAACAAATACATAAACCTTAGTAAATACATCTATATATACTAGACAACTTTACAACAAAACATGACAACATTACTACAAAACAAGACGGCAATAGAACAAAACAAGACGACATTAGGATAAAACATGACAACATTACAACAAAACAAGACAATATTACCAAAAAACTTGACAACAGTACCACAAAACAAGACAATATTACCAAAAAACAAGACAACATTACCACAAAACATGACAACTTTACCACAAAACATGACAACTTTACCACAAAACAAGACAATATTACCACAAAACAAGACAACATTACCACAAAACAAGACAACATTACCACAAAACTAGACATTACGACGAAACAGGACGACATTACGACAAAACAAGACACAATTACAACAAACTAGACAACGTGAGGATAAAGCAAGACAACAGTACAACAAAATAAGACAACATTACTACAAACCAAGACAAAAATACGACAAAACAAGACTACATTACGACAGAACAAAACATTACGACTAAACAATAAATTACAACAAAACAAGACATTAAGACAAAACAAGACAATGTTAGAACAAAACAAGACGACGTTACGACAAAACAAGACAACATTACAACAAAACAAGACAAAATTACAACAAAACTAAACAACGTTGTGACAAAACTAGACAACATTACAACAAATAAGACAACATTACGACAAAACAAGACAGCATTACGACAAAACAAGACTACATTACAACAAAACAAGGCTACATTACGACAAAACCAAACATTACGACGAAACAAGACATTACGACAAAACAAGACAACGTTACAACAAAACAAGACATTACGACGAAACAATACATAACGACAAAACAAGACATTAAGACAAAACAAGACAATGTTAGAACAAAACAAGACGACATAACGACAAAACAAGACAAAATTACGACAAAATAAGACAACATTACAATAAAACAACATTACAACAAAATAAGACAAAATTACAACGAAACTAAACAACGTTACGACAAAACTAGACAACATTACAACAAATAAAACAACATTGCGACAAAACAAGACAGCATTACGACAAAACAAGACTACATTACGACAAAACAAAACTACATTACGACAAAACCAAACATTACGACGAAACAAGACATTACGACAAAACAAGACAACGTTACAACAAAACAAGACGGCATTACGACAAAACAAGACAACATCAAGACAAACCAACCAATTATTACGACAAAACAAAACAATGTTGCAACAAAACAAGACAAAATTACAACAAAACTAGACAACTTTACGACAAAACTAGACAATATTACAACAAATACGACAACATTACGACAAAACAAGACAGCATTGTGACAAAACAAAACATTACGACGAAACAAGACATTACGACAAAACAAGACAACGTTAAAACAAAACAAGACAACATCACGACAAAACAAGACAACGTTACAACAAAACAAGACAACATTACGACAAAAGAAGACATTACGATGAAACAAGACATCAAGAAAAAACAAGACAATGTTACAATAAAACAAGACATCATTACGACTAAACAAGACATTACGATGAAACAAGACAACATTAAGACAAACTAACCAAGCATTACGACAAAAAAACAATGTTAAAACAAAACAAGACGACATTATGACAAAACAAGACAACGTTATGACAAAAAAAGACATTACGACAAAACAAGACATTACGACAAAACAAGACGAAATTACGACAAAACAAGACAACATTAAGAGTAAACAACCAAGCATTACGACAAAACAAAACAACGTTACAACAAAAAAAGACAACATTACGACAAAACAAGACAAAAATACAACAAAACAAGACAACATTACGACAAAAAAGACTACATTACGACAAAACAAGACAAAAATACAACAAAACAAGACAACATTACGACAAAAAAGACTACATTACGACAAAACAAGACACAATAACGACAAAACAAGACAAAATAACGACAAAACAAGACAAAATTACAACAAAACTAGATGTTAGAATAAAACAACCAAGCTTTACGACAAAACAAGACAACGTTACAACAAAACAAGACTATATTACGATGAAACAAGACATTACGACAAAACGAGACGTTACGACAAAGCAAGACATTACGACAAAACGACATTACGACAAAACAAGACATTAAGATAAACCAACCAAGCTTTACGAGAAAAAAAAACAATGTTACAACAAAACAAGACAACATTACGACAAAACAAGACAACATTATGACAAAAAAAGACATTACGACAAAACAAAACATTACGACAAAACAAGACGTTACAACACAAGACGACATTACGACAAAACAAAACAAGACGTTACAACACAAGACCATATTACGACAAAACAAGACAACATTAGGACAAAACAACCAAGCATTACGACAAAACAAAACAACGTTACAACAAAACAACACAACGTTACGACAAAACAAGACGACGTTACGACAAAACAAGACAAAATTACAACAAAACAAGACAAAATTACAACAAAACTAGACGTTAGAATAAAACAACCAAGCTTTACGACAAAACAAGACAACGTTACAACAAAACAACATTACGATGAAACAAGACATTACGACAAAACAAGACGTTACGACAAAACAAGACAACATTAAGACAAACCAACCAAGCATTACGAGAAAAAAAAATTGTTACAACAAAACAAGACAACATTACGACAAAACAAGACAACATTATGACAAAAAAAGACATTACGACAAAACAAGACGTTACAACAACACAAGACAATATTACGACAAAACAAGACAACATTAAGACAAAACAACCAAGCATTACGACAAAACAAAGTTACAACAAAACAAGACGACGTTACGACAAAACAAGACGATGTTACGACAAAACAAGACAACATTATGATAAAACAAGACAACGTTTCAACAAAACAAGACAAAATTACGACAAAACAAGACAAAATTAAAACAAACCTAGACAAGTTTAGGATAAAACAACCAAGCTTTACGACAAAACAAGAAGACGTTACAACAAAACAAGACAACATTACGACAAAACAAGACAAAATTAGCACAAAACAAGACATTACAACAAAACAACATTACAACAAAACATTACGACTAAACAAGACAGCATTACAACAAAGCAAGACACAATTACAACAAAATTAGACAACGTCATGACAAAACAACCAAGCATTACAACAAAAACAAGACAACATTAAAGGAACAAGACAACATTACGATAAAACAAGACAACATTATGACAAAACAACCAAGCATTACGACAAACAAAAACAATGTTTCAACAAAACAAGACAACATTACGACAAAACAAGACATTGTAACGCCAAAACAAGACAAAATTAGCACAAAACAAGACAACATTTCAACAAGACAACATTACAACAAAACAACATTACAACAAAACAAGACAACATTACAACTAAACAAGACAACATTTCAACAAAACAAGACATTACGACAAAACAAGACGTTACCACAAAACAAGACAACGTTACATCTAAACAAGACGACATTACAACAAAACAAGACAACATTATGACAAAACAACCAAGCATTACGACAAAACAAAACAATGCTACAACAAAACAAGACACAATTAGCACAAAACAAGACAACATTACCACAAAACAACATTACAACTAAACAAGACAACATTACGACTAAACAAGACAGCGTTGCAACAGAACAAAACACAATGACAACAAAATTAGACAACGTCATGACAAAACAACCAAGCATTACGACAAAAACAAGACAACATTACAGAGAACAAGACAACATTACGATAAAACAAGACAACATTATGACAAAACAACCAAGCATTGCGACAAACCAAAACAATGTTTCAACAAAACAAAACAATATTACGACAAAACAAGACATCGTTACGCCAAAACAAGACAAAATTAGCACAAAACAAGACAACATTACAACAAGACAACATTACAACAAAACAACATTACAACAAAACAAGACAACGTTACAATTAAACAAGACAACATTTCAACAAAACAAGACAACATTATGACAAAACAAGACAACGTTACAACAAAACAAGACACCGTTACATCTAAACAAGAGGACATTACGACAAAACAAGACAACATTATGAAAAAACAACCAAGCATTACGACAAAACAAAACAATGTTACAACAAAACAAGACAACATTACGACAAAACAAGACATCATTACAAAAAAACAAGACAATATTAACACAAAACAAGACAACATTACAACAAAACAACATTACAACAAAACAAGACAGCGTTACATCTAAACAAGACAACATTTCAACAAAAAAAGAAAACATTACAACAAAACAAGACAATGTTACAACAAAACAAGACAATGTTACAACAAAACAAGACAAAATTACAACAAAACTAGACAACATCATGACAAAACAACAAGCATTAAGACAAAACAAGACAACATTACAGAGATCAAAATGACAATACGATACAACAAGACAACATTAAGGCAAAACAACCCAGCAATAGGACAAAACAAAACAACGTTACATTAAAACAAGACCACACTACGACAAAGCAAGACAACAGTACGACAAAACAGGACAACATTACGACAAAACAAGACATTACGACAAAACAAGACAAAATTACGACAAAAAAAGACAGCATTACAACAAAACAAGACAAAATTATGACAAAACAAGACAATATTGCGACGAAACAAGACAAAATTAGCACTTAACAAGACAATGTTACAACAAAACAGGACAAAATTAGCACTAAACAAGACAATGTTACAACAAAACAAGACAACATTACGACAAAACAAGACAATGTTACAACAAAACAAGACAAAATTACAACAAAACTAGACAATGTCATGACAAAACAAGACAACAAGACAAGACAACATTACAGAGAACAAGATGACATTACGATAAAACAAGACAACATTAAGACAAAACAACCCAGCCTTACGACAAAACAAAACAATGTTACAACAAAACAAGACCACATTACGACAAAACAAGACAACAGTACGACAAAACAAGACATTACGACAAAACAAGACAGCATTACGACAAAACAAGACAGCATTACAACAAAACAACATTACAACAAAACAAGACAAAATCACGACAAAACTAGATAACGTTAGGACAAAACAAGACAACATTACGACAAAACAAGACATTATGACAAAACAACCAATTATTATGACAAAACAAAACAATGTTACAAGAACACAAGACAACCTTACGATAAAACAAGACAAAAGTTCAACAAAGCAAGACAAAATTACGACAAAACAAGACAACATTACAACAAGACAACATTACAACAAAACAAGACCACGTTTCAACAAAACAGGACATTGCAACAAAATTAGACAATGTTACGACAAAACTAAACAACATTGCAACAAAACAAGACAACATTACAACAAAACAGGACAACCTTACAACAAAACTATTCAACATTACGACAAAACTAGACACCATTACAACATAACTTGACAACAGTATGACAAAACTAGACAACATAACGACAAAACAGGACAACGTTATGACAAAACAAGACAACAGTACAACAAAACAAGACAAAACAAGACAAAACTACAACAAAACAAGACATTACAACATAATTAGACAATGTTGCGACAAAACTAAACAACATTACAACAAAACAAGACAACATTACGACAAAACAAGACAACATAACAAAACAAGACGTTTTGACAAAACAGGACAACGTTACAACAAAACTATTCAACATTACGACAAAGCTAGACACCATTACGACATAACTTGACAACAGTATGACACAATTTGACAACATAACAACAAAACAGGACATTACAACAAAACAAAACGTTACAACAAAACAGGACATTACAACAAAACTAGACATTGTTACGACAAAACTAAACAACATTACGACAAAACAAGACAACATTAAACAAAAAAAGACAACATTACAACAAAAAAAGA